>NW_011495045.1:4137292-4145806 GCF_000754665.1 Bison bison bison | reverse complement strand
GCCCACTTGACTTCACATTCCAGGATGTCTGGCTCTAGGTCAGTGATCACACCATCGTGATTATCTGGGTCGTGAAGATCTTTTTTGTACAGTTCTTCTGTGCATTCTTGCTATCTCTTCTTAATATCTTCTGCTTCTGTTAGATCCCTACCATTTCTGTCCTTTATTGAGCCCATCTTTGCATGAAATGTTCCCTTGGTATCTCTGATTTTCTTGAAGAGATCTCTAGTCTTTCCTATTCTCTTGTTTTTCTCTATTTCTTTGAATTCATCACTGAGGAAGGCTTTCTTATCTCTCCTTGCTATTCTTTGGAACTCTGGCTGCCTCTTCATTCAAATGGGTATATCTTTCCTTTTCTCCTTTGCTTTTCACTTCCCTTCTTTTCACAGCTATTTGTAAGGCCTCCTCAGACAGCCATTTTGCTTTTTTGCATTTCTTTTTCATGGGGATGTACTTAATTCCTGTCTCCTGTACAATGTCACGAACCTCCATCCATATTTCATCAGGCACTCTGTCAGATCTAGTCCCTTAAATCTATTTCTCATTTCCACTGTATAGTCGTACGGGATTTGATTTAGGTCGTACCTGAATGGTCTAGTGGTTTTCTCCACTTTCTTCAATTTAAGTCTGAATTTGGCAATAAGGAGTTCATGATCTGAGCCACAGTCAGCTCCCGGTCTTGTTTTTGCTGCCTGTATAGAGCTTCTCCATCTTTGGCTGCAAAGAATATAATCAGTCTGATTTCGGTGTTGACCATCTGCTGATGTCCATGTGTAGAGTCTTCTCTTGTGTTGTTGGAAGAGGGTGTTTGCTATGACCAGTGCATTCTCTTGACAGAACTCTATTAGCCTTTGCCCTGCTTCATTCTGTACTCCAAGGCCAAATTTGCCTGTTACTCCAGGTGTTTCTTGACTTCTACTTTTGCATTCCAGTCCTCTATAATGAAAAGGACATCTCTTTTGGGTGTTAGTTCTAGAAGGTCTTGTAGGTCTTCATAGAACTGTTCAACTAAAGCTTCTTCAGCGTTACTGGTCGGGGCATAGACTTGGATTACCGTGATATTGAATGATTTGCCTTGGAAACAGACAGAGATCATTCTGTCATTTTTGAGATTGCATCCAAGTACTGGTTTGGGTGGACTCCAGGAACTGGTGATGGACAGGGAGGCCTGGCGTGCTGTGTTTCATGGGGTCGCAAAGAGTTGGACACGACTGAGCGACTGAAGTGAACTGAACTGAACTATGTGTACATTTGGAAGTCCTCTTTTACTGCCAGCATCACAGCAAGGGCAGACTCAATGGCATTACCTAAGCAGGACACAGGAGTGTGTTTCTCAGTATGTTCAATGTAAATGGCAAACATTGCTGCTGTCACATGTTTCAGTTTGAGAAGAAGAAAGGCTTTTCATCAGTTTTCGCTGTACGTGTACTTAGTCAGTACTCTGGAAAATAAGTAAAGAAAGCTCTTCAATCTCATATTTCCCTCGTGTTCCTTTTTTCTGGTCTTCATAGAATGTAAACTCTAGAAGAAATAGGGATATGTTTTGGTCTCATTCACCTTTTAGAATGATGCTTGGCAACTATTAATTTATTTAGCTAATATTTAAGTGACAGCTATTATGTTTTCTTTTCTAGGCCTTTGGTTATATAGTTGTATGATCCTTACTTTCATGGAATTTATATTCTAGTAAGGAAATGTGGATAGCAAAACATACAAATAAATTAGAGTGTAGAAAGTAGTACCTTGTATGGGGAAAAAAAGGGCAGTTATAGTGACTAGGTAGGGTCGCAGGGTAGACCTCCCTGAGCTGAACACCTGTTAACATCCCATGGATGCTGGACTCTAAGGGAAATAACGTAGCATTAGAAAATATCATTCCTAAATAAGACCTTTTTCTTTCCTCCCTTTCTCCTGGTCATCTCAGTGCCAATCCCAAAGAGCTCCACGTTTTTACAAGGCACAAGATCAAAGAATGAGAATTCAGAGTCAGGAATTCTCATCCACTTTAGAGACCTGTGCCTTCCCATGTCACTAGCCGTGACAGTATCCACCACCTTCAGGGAAGACCCATGACTGTCCATAAGGAGCTTTATAAGACAATAACAAAATAGATATTCACCATCATAATTCATTCAGCAAATATTCATTGAGTTTCTGATGGCCAGACACTGCTAGGAACACAGCAGTGAATAAAACAAAACCCAGAGCTCTCATGGAGGGCAGGGACCCTGATTTTGTTCTTAATATTTGGAGCACTTTAAGCCCCAAATAGAAGAGAAGGAGGCTTGTTCCCTTCCTCATCTCTCCTTTTGTTTTCTTCTCTTTCCAAAGTCTGTCTACTTAGCCTCTTGGTTATAAAAAGGAGAACAGAGTATAGACAGCTCAAATGTAATTAATTCAACTCTGTTTTTATGGAATACTGACACTCCCTATGGATATCCAGAGTTGAGGTCAATGGAGAAGCCTTTTTTGAAGAATGAGAAAAATGAAACTTCCATAGGAATTTGTGTTCTGGTTAAAGCTTTATTCTTAAACCTTCTCTGAACCCCTATAGACAGAAACCTCTGGAATTTATTTCCCATATAATTTTATTGGGAATGGTAGAAACAGTAGAACACTTGCCCGGTAACCTCTCTTTCAGTGAGGCCCCTTTGACAGGGAATATTGCTTTAGCACTTGTGCTAAATGGTCAGAGAAAGCATCTTTAGCAGTGCACTAAAATTTTCACAGTCTGGAAATAAATCAGGCCACATGTGTATTTGCTCAACTCCACCAACACAGATGCATTGCGTGCTTTCTGCTTTGTTAAGGCAATGATGTCATTTTAGCTATGTGAAAAATGACTTTAAAATATGGTTTGGTTTTAGTTGAGCTGTCAATTTTTATTTTGTCTGGCTTTTAATACATGGGTTTCACACTTGAATGTACACCAGCAATTATTTGTAAGTATTACATTTATTACTAACATTTTAAAGACTTTGAATAAAATAGAGATTAAGACATTTGTTGTTTAGCATTAATTTATGATCATTGTGATTAGTCTCTTCATGATTTGAATATGACAAAAAAATTTGAGAATGACGAAAGATTTTTAATATGATTTTAATGATTGTTCTTCATGACTAGTGTCCAGTTGGTGAGTACTTTAATGTTTCTTGTTTTTCATTAGTTCAATTTGGACTTAAATTCATAAACATTTGTTGAGCATATGCTAGACTTTGTATTTTGTAAGGAACAAAATTTAAAGTTTCACCCTTGCATGAGGGGTTCGAGTTCCAAAACCACGCTAGGCATCTTAGCACATGCTTTTGTAAATGTACACATAGCCAGGGTTTTCAATTATGGGTTAGAGTCTGCTAATTTGTGGCAAGAGAAACAGTTGGTTGAGGTGTTTTCCCTAATATCTTTTAGCATTTTCTCACTTTTTAGAATGCTTTGATCGCTTGAAACCACTGTGAATGAAATTGTGTGAAGTCAAATACTCATCCTTCTGGAATTCTTCTCCCTTCTTCTTTTATTTTTATTTAGGAACATTGATGGAAAAGAATTCCAGAAATAGAGTGACATGGATGTAAAAGCGAGACTTCAGTCATAAAGTAGGTGGGGAATAAGAACAAACAAGCAAATAGGTCTGCCTTCCCTGGGGAAGGTTAGTTACCTTCTGCAGCGCTCCACTGTGTTACTAGAACTGTGGTAATAATCAGCCACAGGAGAGGAGAACCTGTTTCCCACTCCTCCCTGACTCCAGCTAGAAAGTATTATTACCAATGTAGACTCAGAGAAAAGTGACTTTGGAGTTTGATTTTGGTTTCTGAATGATCCAAATAAATACAGTTATTTCTCTACTTTATTTTTGTGGGTGGAAAAGAAACTAAAGACACTGTTTTGTTTGTTTAACTCTTCATTCTGCAGACATTCAACCATGTGTACCAGGCATGGTTCTAGAAATAGAGAATCAGAAACAAGACACGGATCCTAACTTGCTGCACAATGTAAAGTGCTCACTGGAGCTCCATCCAGTTGGGGAAACATGGCATACAGATACAAAATAAATAGAGAACATGAAGAATAATAAGTAAGGAAGTGCTAAGGAGCACATTTGTAATACATTTAGTCAAAAAATAATAACAACACCTGTCATAAGTCAGATACTGCTGGTATACCAAGATACAGATTTTTGTTTGTTTGTTTTGTATAGTTTCTGTCAAGTAATATAGGTACTTTAAATATAAACTGTGAAATTTTTCCTGTTCTCAGTGTCTTTTTAGCAGATAGTGTTTTCATTGTGACCAGTTTCAACCAGAGAAATGGAAAAAATAGACAAAGATCATGTAGTGTGAGGAAAAACTAGATGAAAAGAACAGCCAAAACAGCCACTTCTGTGCCAAATTCAATGCCTAATCCAAGCCCTACTTGCTTTTAGACATCAGTAAACCATTGTTCCAGGCCTGACTTTCAGTAAGTAATTTTGTGACCTTTGGCACATCACCTGATTTTTTTTATGCCGAAGTTTTTCTCTTTTGTCCAAAACCTAACTCTGAAAGATCAAATGCTGACTCTTCTGTGAAGTTTTTTCGGATCTTCTATCTTTGCCCACCTTCTTCTTCCCATTTGACCACATACTTGTTTGGAGAACACTTTCTGACTCCTAAATTCCCTTAACATCTGAGTTACACCTCTTTTCTGTGGTACTTACCACCCAGCGCCTTCCTTATATTGCATCATTATTACATCTATCTATTTATTTACATCTATTATTTACATCTATTAGATCTACTATTTACATCTATTTCACTACCTTCAATGCATCTGAATGGCTTAATGATTCCTATGAACTTAAATAATTTTATGTTTGTTTTTTGCTTTAGTGACAGATGCCAAGGTTTCACAAGGTGAAGAGAGTTATTTAAAATGCCAGACCTGATAAGTGCCATGTGATAGTTCATTCAGATATTTGCATCAGTGGTGATAGCCCCAAGTGAAAAGGATAAATAATTGGAAATCAGTTTCTTATGTATTAGTAAATATGAAAATTGTGTCTCTTAGAAATCTTTATTACATTTGTTGACAGTGTATATTGTATATGTTCCATGTAAAGTTTTTATATTAGGGCTCGGGTTTAGTTTGAAATTGAAAAGTATATTAGATTTTCACGTTTTCACAAGTTAACGTCAGGATTAGATTTCTCAGCATAGGCTTGCTTGAAACACTTGAGATATATTGTCAGCCTAACATCTTTTTACTATGTTATTGTTTTTATTCTGCCTACAATAAGTGAATATTAGCATAGTAAAACAAGCAGCCAGTTTATCTGGAAAGCTCAGTCACATGAATTTGGGCCAATTTTATAAAAAAAAAAAGAGATAAATGAGAATATTGCAGACTAACAGCATAGATTTACTTGTTTAAGAAGCATTTTGTGTTGTGGTATGGGGCTTAAGAGCCTATTTCTTTGGAATCATGATTACTGGTGTCTGTAGCAACTGCTGGATCCTATCATCATGGATTTACTTGTATATGTCTACCTGTGGTACTGAGTTTGGTAGACAAGATGGTTGTTCAGTCTCAAAGGTTGGATCAAAGAGCATCCTGGGCTTTTGGTAGTTTATTCAATGCTTTCACCTACAGTGTATGACTGAAATAGACTGTCTGTCAAAGAAATGTTCTGACATCTGTTCCCTGTAACGTATTAACTGATTCTTGACTTCAGCATCGATTTTATGAAAAGGTGCCAACACTTGATAAGAATTACTGCTGCTGAGTGTAAGAAAATATGCTTTGCATCCTCAGAGCAAAGGTACTTTCTTAGCACTGTGGGGAGAATTTTCTGGAGTATATGAAAATATCTGCTCTAATCATGATAACTTTTATGTTCTATTCAGGTTGGTTTTTACCTGTTTTAGTGAGAGAATACTGTTAGAACTTTGTAAGATATCTAGCAAACAATGGCCAAGACCCTTTTATTAGCACCTCCTTGGATTTAGAGTCTTCTTTTGTATGTTTCCAATTATATTTGGTATCTTTTAAACATTTTCTTCCAAAAATTATACATGGTTTTAGAGAAACCATATACAGTACCTAAAATTTGATGTTAACCAAGTTGGGATCATTTCTTCATGAATACCCACCAGAATTTTTCTTGACAGGGTTACTGGTGACTGCCGTAATGCCAAGTCTGTGTACTGACAGCCAGGTTTCTCCTCCTTTTCCAACTTTGCACAGTGCTTGAACCTGTTCCCCATCTATACTGACGTGCTACATGAGCTGATCTAATTCATAGCTTTAGCATCTCCATTTTATGTCTAATTGTTTTTCAAATTTATATGTCTAAAAATGAATTTCTTATCCTCACCCCTACCCCAGTTTCCCATGCCAGAAATCAGTCTATCATCAGATTCTATTCAATTCTACCCTGAAATATACCCAGAATAGAACTATTTCTTACCACCTCCGCAGCTCCCAAACCACGATTATTTCTCTCCTCTAAGTTACTGTATTTCAAAACGTTTTTGCTTAAGAAATTTCAGCCAACTCCGTACTGTGATTCTCCTTTAAATTTTCCTTAAGCAAGTATTTTTTACATGGTTTAACCTTTGCTTCCTTACATTCTAGTCACCATATCTGTGTGTCACTTCTGTCTTCTGTGTGTCGTATCTGTCACTTCTCTGTCCAAACCACCCCTCCTTCTTATCTTATTCAAAATAAAAAAGGTGAAATTCTTTGCATGGCCCCTAGCTACTTCATAAACTGCTGTATCCCTAGTGCCTTGAATAGTGCTTAATGCTTTGTAGGTAATCAGTGATATATAAGTGACTGAGCAAGTTGTTTGTAAATCTGCAGTATGATTCAGTTCAGTTCAGTTCAGTCGTTCAGTCGTGTCCCACTCTTTGCAACCCCATGAACCACAGAACGCCAGGCCTCCCTGTCCAGCACCAACTCCCAGAGTCCACCCAAACCCATGTCCATCGAGTTGATGATGCCATCCAACCATCTCATCCTCTCTTGTCCCCTTCCCCTCCTGCCCTCAATCTTTCCCAGCATGAGGGTCTTTTCCAATGAATCAGCTCTTCTCATCAGGTGGCCAAAGTATTGGCGTTTCAGCCTCAACATCAGTCCTTCCAATGAACACCCAGGACTGATCTCCTTTAGGATGGACTGGTTGGATCTCCTTACAGTCCAAGGGACTCTCAAGAGTCTTCTCCAACACCACAGTTCAAAAGCATCAATTCTTCGGTGCTCAGCTTTCTGTATAGTTCAACTCTCACATCCATATATGACCACTGGAAAAACCATAGCCTTGACTAGACAGACCTTTGTTGGCAAAGTAATGTCTCTGCTTTTTAATATGCTGTCTAGGTTGGTCATAACTTTCCTTCCAAGGAGTAAGCATCTTTTAATTCCATTGCTGCAATTGCCATCTGCAGTGATTTTGGAGCCCAGAAAAATAGTCAGCCACTGTTTCTGCAGTATGATTAGGATTTAAAAAATAAAAGTTAAACTTCTTTTTTTTAATTTATTTTTATTTATTTATTTTTTTATTATTTTTTTTTTTACTTTACAATATTGTATTGCTTTTGCCATACATCAACATGCATCCGCCATGGGTGTACACGTGTTCCCCATCCTGAACCCCCCTCCCACCTCCCTCCCCATACCATCCCTGTGGGTCATCCCAGTGCACCAGCCCCAAGCTTCCTGCATCAAACCTGGACTGGCGATTCGTTTCTTATATGATATTATACATATTTTAATGCCATTCTCCCAAATCATCCCCCCTTCCCTCTCCCACAGAGTCCAAAAGACTGTTTTATACATCTGTGTCTCTTTTGTGTCTCACATAGTTTATCTGTCTCAATACAGAAAACCAAAACATTGAATTAAAATATCCCTTTAATATTCAACTTCATATTCAGCATTCACTAAAAAATTTATTTTTTATTTCCCAAATTATATACACTGAAATAAATTTGTCAAAACGAAGAATGTGCTTTAAAATATATTTCAAAGCCTCTAATGAGTTTTTTAAGAGCCTTCAACAACTCATTGCTATGATTTTCTTTTAAAAATAGTTCCAAGCAAGTATTATGTTCTTTTTCCTTGCTCTGAAATATCTTATGTAGATAGTTTGTTAAAATTGTACAGTAGACCCTTGAACAAGGCAAGGGGCTTAAGGTCAATGACTTTTCATACTAAATTGTAGATAGAGCTACCTTTAATCAGATAGGATCCTTT
The DNA here is from genome assembly GCF_000754665.1 of Bison bison bison. NCBI lineage: Eukaryota > Metazoa > Chordata > Mammalia > Artiodactyla > Bovidae > Bison > Bison bison. The sequence goes on along the minus strand of NW_011495045.1, from coordinate 4,137,574 downwards.
TGTTGTTTCCAGTCTACTATCATTACATAATTATTACCTGAATCAAACTATTCAAACTACAGGAGTGCCAGGGTGGCATACTGGTGATTTGATTCACTGTTGAATCAGTAAATATTGGAGAAGGCAATGGCACCTCATTCTAGTACTCTTACATGGAAAATCCCATGAACGGAGGAGCCTCATAGGCTGCAGTCCATGGGGTCGCCAAGAGTTGGACACGACTGAGCGACTTCCCTTTCACTTTTCACTTTCATTCACTGGAGAAGGAAATGGCAGCCCACT
>NW_011495045.1:4136507-4137031 GCF_000754665.1 Bison bison bison | reverse complement strand
TCTTCACCACCCCATGGACTGCAGCCTACCAGGCTCCTCCAAACATGGGATTTTCTAGGCAAGAGTACTGGAGTGGGGTGCCATTGCCTTCTCCAGTGTTCTTGCCTGGAGAATCAGTAAATATACATATTACCATATTACACTGTTATCACTATACATAAATCTCCTTGAGTAACAAATATATTTGATGTTCTTATCTAATTCAAGAAGATGACCCAAACAAGTTTGGCACCCCACTCCAGCACTCTTGCCTGGAAAATCCCATGGATGGTGGAGCCTAGTGGGCTGCAGTCCATGGGATCACGAAGAGTTGGACACGACTGAGCGACTTCCCTTTCACTTTTCACTTTCATTCACTGGAGAAGGAAATGGCAGCCCACTACTGTGTTCTTGCCTGGAGAATCCCAGGGACTCCTGTGTTCTTGCCTGCTGCTGCTAAGTCACTTCAGTCATGTCCGACTCTGTGCGACCCCATAGACGGCAGCCCACCAGGCTCCCCCATCCCTGGGATTCTCCAGGCAAGA
>NW_011495045.1:4133048-4136407 GCF_000754665.1 Bison bison bison | reverse complement strand
ACAACCCACTCCAGTGTTCTTGCCTGGAGAATCCCAGGGACAGTGGAGCCTGGTGGGCTGCCATCTATGGGGTCGCACAGAGTCGGACATGACTGAAGCGACTTAGCAGCAGCAGCAAGGTAAACAGTATTTTTAAGACAGCAAACCACACAAGTGACTGCATTGGTTTGGAGGCTTCTCAGATGCTTATATGCAGTCTGTCTTTTCCTACTCATTCTTTCAGAATGAAGTAGACCTGTTCTTCATGAAGAGGTGTCATTTTCACTGGAGTGTTTGATGTTCTAAAACTCAGGTTTTTGTCTAAGTGGATTACATTGTTTAATATAATTTGTACATATTTTTTTAAGTTCTCAAAAACAATGCTCCTAAGATCCTATTCTCTTCTTTCTTCTTATGATGTCTTGACAGGTGTTTTGTACTAAGTAAATTAATAATAAATGTTGCTGAGCAACTTCTGTGTCAGGGCTCTGAAGAAGTTACGTACTTTACTCCCTTCTTTGGAGTTAATATCCCTTTGTGTATGGATCTTGCTTTGTTAGTGTAACTGTTCATTAGTGTCCTTCTCTGACAGCATATTAAGAAGCAGAGACATTACTTTACCAACAAAGGTCCTTCTAGTCAAAGCTATGGTTTTTCCAGTAGTCATGTATGGATGAGAGTTGGACTATAAAGAAAGATGAGAGCTGAAGAATTGATGCTTTTGAACTATGGTGTTGGAGAAGACTTTTGAGAGTCTCTTGGACTCCAAGAAGATCCAACCAGTCAATCCTAAAGGAAGTCAGTCCTGAATATTCATTGGAAGGACTGATGCTAAAGCTGAAACTCCAATACTTTGGCCACCTGATGCAAAGAACCAACTCATTGGAAAAGACCCTGATGCTGGGAAGGATTGAAGGTGGGAGAAGATGGGGACAACAGAGGATGAGATGGTGATGACATCACCAATGATGGACATGAGTTTGAGTAGGCTCTGGGACTTGGTGATGGACAGGGAGGCCTGGTGTGCTGCAGTCCATGGGGTCGTGAAGAGTCGGACACAACTGAGCAACTGAACTGAACTGAACTGTCCTTCACTCTCTCCTTCCATATTACTGTTCTGTCTTTGCTTAGTGTTTATGTTTTCCTTGCTCTTCAAATATTAGCATCATTGATATAAAGTTGTTATCCTCGTTATATCATTTCACTGTCTGTTTTAATCAGCATTTTTATGATAAGTTAAAAGTTCTCCTTTGTATTGGGAAGATCCCCTGGAGAAGGAAATAGCAATCCACTCCAGGACTATTGCCTGGAAAATCCCATGGACAGATGAGCCTGGTAGGCTACAGTCCATGGGGTTGCAAAGAGTTGGACACGACTGAGTGACTTCACTCACTTCACTTAGCTTCACTCAGTTTATCCAACCATAAACTTGTTTGATGTATCCTAAAAGCCCTTATCCTAGCTTAGTTTAATTTTTATCTTGGCATTATCACTATGACTAGATTCGGTTCTAATATCATCAGAATTCCAGCTGTGTAATATGAGCTACATGATGTATCATTTTGTTGTTAATTTGGAAATGGAAATAATAGCACATATTGTATATAGTCACATTGTGTTATAATCTCTGTATATAATTTTCTTTGGTAGTTTGAATGTGATTTTACTTCAGTGATGACTATTGAAATGTAATAGTACTTTTTCGTGTTTTATCTCATCAGTAAGACAGATAATTGCTTTAGACTAGATTTCCTGAAAATGTGAGAAAATGTAAAACATTTCCTAAAAATGTTTTAATATCTGAGACATTTGAGATAGTCATGACTATCTGATGAACAGACATATATTGTTGAATAAGATAGAAATTTGGTATTAATAGTTTTTTTTGGCTGCACAGCTTGCAAAATCTTAGTTCCTAGACCATGGTTTGAACCTGGGCCCCTACATTGGAAGCTCAAAGGCCTTACCACTGAACTACCAGGAAATTCCCCTGGTAGTGGTTTTTTGTAGCTTTATTCCAGTAGTTATCTCTTTATGTTCTTCTGGACTAATATATTCTCTAATACTCACCAGGGTTACATTTGTACAGGCAGTATAGAGAATTCTACCCTGACACATCGTTATAACCAGGTAGGATAAATAGATGCTCAGTTATCTCCAACTCTTTATGATCCCATAGACTGTAGCCTGCAGGCTCCTCTGTCCATGGGATTATCCTGGCAAGAATACTGGAGTGAGTTGCCATTTCTTCTTCCAAGGGATCTTCCCAACCCAGGGATTGAACCAGTATCTCCTGAAACTCCTGTGTTTACCACTGAGCCACCTCTTCAATGCTAGGTTAATGAGTTGTACTTACTCTCAATAGGACCCTTATACATTGCTAGTGGGACTATAAAATAGTGCAATCACTGTGAAAATATGTTTGATGGTTTCTCAATAACTCAAACCCTACTCCAGTACTCTTGCCTGGAAAATCCCATATTTGGAGGAGCCTGGTAGGCTGCAGTCCATGGGGTTGCTAAGAGTCGGACACTACTGAGTGACTTCACTTGCCCTTTTCACTTTCATGCATTGGAGAAGGAAATGGCAACCCACTCCAGTGTTCTTGCCTGGAGAATCCCAGGGACAGGGGAGCCTGGTGGGCTGCCGTCTGTGGGATTGCACAGAGTCAGACATGACTGAAGCGACTTAGCAGCAGCAGTAACTCAAACATAGAATTACCATATGATCCAGCAATTCCACTCCTGGGTATATACTCAAAAAAATAAAAATATTCAAACAAAAATATGCACATGAATTCTTTAATAGCACTGTTCACTATAGCCATAAGCTGGAAACTGTCCAAATATCCATCAGCTAATGAATGGATAAGCAAATATGGTATATTCATACAATGGGATATTATTCATCAATAAAAAGGAATGAAGTACTAATTTCACACTACAATATGGATGAACCTTGAAAACGTTGTTAAGTGAAAGAAACCAGACATAAAAGTCCACATACTATCTGGTGTGAAATGTCCAGAAAAGGAACATCTATAGAAAGACAATGCAGTTAGTAGTTGCCAGAGACAGGATGGAGTAGGGGAGTGATTGTTTAATAGGTACAGGTTTTTCTTTAGGGATGATGAAAATATTCAGGAACTAGGTAGTCATGATAGTTATACAACATTGTAAATATACCACATGCAACTGAATTACACATTTTTAAATGGTTAAAATGATAAAATGTTATATGTATTTTACCATAATTTTTAAAAATAACAAAATTAAGCTAGTTTTTTTTTTTTTTAAATAACACTAAAGACCACCTGACCTGCCTCTTGAGAAACCTATATTGCAGATCAGGAAGCAACAGTTAGAACTGGACATGGACTG
>NW_011495045.1:4129002-4132510 GCF_000754665.1 Bison bison bison | reverse complement strand
TATGACCAACCTAGATAGCATATTCAAAAGCAGAGACATTACTTTGCCAACAAAGGTCCGTCTAGTCAAGACTATGATTTTTCCAGTGGTCATGTATGGATGTGAGAGTTGGACTGTGAAGAAAGCTGAGCACCAAAGAATTGATGCTTTTGAACTGTGGTGTTGGAGAAGACTCTTGAGAGTCCCTTGGACTGCAAGGAGATCCAACCAGTCCATTCTGAAGGAGATCAGCCCTGGGCGTTCATTGGAAGGAATGATGCTAAAGCTGAAACTCCAGTACTTTGGCCACCTCATACGAAGAGTTGACTCATTGGAAAAGACTCTGATGCTGGGAGGGATTGGGGGCAGGAGGAGAAGGGGGCGACAGAGGATGAGATGACTGGATGGTATCACCAATTCGATGGACGTGAGTCTGAGTGAACCCCGGGAGTTGGTGATGGACAGGGAGGCCTGGCGTGCTGCGATTCATGGGGTGGCAAAGAGTTGGACACGACTGAGCGACTGAACTGAACTGAACTGAAAGCAAGAATCACTGGCTTAAATGCTTTCAAGTCCCTGGGAAGTTCAGGAAACGGGGCAAAGAAGTTCAAGAGAGGGAATGTGGTGAACTGAACAATCAAAATCACATTTTTGGAACCTCTGATCAGGCCACATAAAACACGATTGTGGGTTATGGTTTTTCAACCTCTGTTACAGATTGAACTGAGCAACAATGATGGGTTATATCAAGCAAATAGCTGACAGTAGAACTAGACTCATGATTCCTTAAAGATTAGGGAAGAGGAGAAATCTGAATTGTTTATCCCGTAAATTCACCATTTAATGTGATGCAATGCCAACACATGTAGATGCTCACCAGGAATTTGTTGGATGAAAAATAAATTAAAAATAAGTAAATAAAGTTTGGGCAGTACCTCTGTATTCCTTTTCTTAGTCAATTCTATCTCTATCTGCCCCTGCCACAGCTAATCAAATTGCAGATTTTAACAATCAATATTTGTAATGTCTCTTGAATATGTATTTTCATACATCTTCATATTGCATACATGTTTTCAGACACTCATATTGAATATGTGTTTTCAAACATATTTATATTGAATACATATTTTCAAACATTTTTATTGAATATGTGTTTTCAAATACCAGTGTTTCTCTGGTGCCTCAGACAATAAAGAATCTGCCTGCAGTGCAGGAGACCCAGGTTCGATCCCTGGCTTGGGAAGATCCTCTAGATAAGGGAATGGCTACTCACCACAGTATTGTTGCCTGGAGAATTCCATGGATAGAGGAGGCTGGTGGGCTACAGTCCATGGGGTTGCAAAGAGTTGGACACGACTGAGCGACTAACACTTTCACTTGTCATATCTCATGAATATGTTTTCCCCTATATTTACTATCATTTTCTCACTGCCAACTCAGGTCCATGACATTTCTTGCCTTAGGTTACTGCAATCAATTCCTTAAGACCTCCCTTCCTCTAAGCTTGCCTGCCTCTAGTCTCTTCAGCATTTTGCAAAAGAGTGTCCTACTTTAAATCTTTTGGTGCTCTCGGCTGAAGTCTAAATGTGCTAGGAAGACATCTGTAATATGGCCCCTTCCTCATCTGCTGTGGCTCTTCTTCAGGCCTTCTCACTCCAGCCTTGCTGAACTTCACACAGTTCCTGAAGCACACCATGCATGTTACGTTTGGTGTGCTCTTCTTTCTGAAGAGAATGCCTTTCAGCCTTCATTGTTCTGTTCATCCTTTAAGACTTTGGTTCCTCCAGGAAACTTTCCTAGCCAATTCAGTCTCAGATAGCACCTCCTATTTTTGTCCCTCCTTGTGCCTTCAATACATTATATTTCTTTTACTGCACTTAACCTCACTAGTTTATTATTGTGTTTAGTATCCCATTGCTAGCTCCTTGAAACTAAAGACCACATCTGTCTCTAGTTCCTTGCACAAGGCAGCCACCCAACAAAGGCAACCCTTATCGCTACTACAAATAACTAATTTATTATACGGTGATCATATACTCAGTATATGTTAATAGAGGATATTTAAGAGGTACAAGGCAGGATATGTGTTAGATATATGAGATACCTGCCAATCAAGGATTCAATTGAGAGGAAATTTTCAGAGAAGAGATGGTATTTGGAATAAGCAGTGATCATGTGCTAGGCTTTGAGATTACCAAGGTCCTGTCTAGTACTTGTCACCATAATCACTGATGGATTACCACTTATAAACATAGACATTTCCAAGAAGCGTTCTGAATTTTAGTTCATTTTCTTTTGTAATTTAAGATGAAGTAACACTACCTTTAAAATTTTACATAAAAGTGGACTCACTTTTACATTGAACCATAGTAATATTAAGGGGTATCACTGTGGCCCAGTTTCATGAAAGCTATTATCTGGTTTTAGAGAAAAATGACTAAGGTCCTAAAACTCCTTTTTTTGCCTTTCAGAAGTGGCTTCATAAACTTAATTTGAAAATGGAATGTTAATACATAAGATACAGGCAACAGGTTAATTCTGAGACTCTGCTTGTATTAAATCATTTTAGAGCTTTGTTAATTATAACTTGTAAATCCTAATCAGGCTACATTAAGAGGCTAAATGGAAGGTTATCATCTTACTCTTCTTCCCATTTCCATACTCTGAGACTAAAATAAACACATCTACATTACACTCAGAATAAAAATAAACAGTTCAGAGTAATTACTGAGAAATACATTTTTAAGTAGGGAACACTGATTAAGATTGTAGTTTTAAAAAACACAAAAGCTACTTGTGTTTTTATTTCCTTATACAAAATAATTTTTCTTCTTAAGTTATGTGAGTGCTGAGATGTTTATTTTTACTGTAGAGTGTTGTCTGAATGTTTGGGTTTAAAAAAAAAAACAAAACAGTGCTTAGCTTGCTAAAATCACAAGGCATCTCTTGCCATAATGTAAAGCTTTATATGTAAATCTTTAAAATGAAAGACTATACACATGTACATTGATAAATCTACACTGAAAAAAAAAAGATTTTTAACTTTATTATGAATTATCACCCCCACCACCATCAAATCTACTTATTTGAAAGTATTACTGTGAGATGGAAAATGAATTATTATGTACTAAAATCCTTTGGTATTGTTTTAAAACACAAACCATTTTTGAAAGAACCCAATGAGCTCCAAGCAAAAAAAAAAAAAAAAATTCTTTTTAATTTTCTGATTACTTCAGTTTAGCCTTTATTTATATGCATATTAATGTTTTATAAGTAGTATTATTTCAACTAGGGGACAGCAAACTCTGGCCCAGATAGGCAGCCTGTTTTTTATAAAAAAAAAGTTTTCACCATTGAGGATAATGTTTGCTGTGGGTTTGTCATATATAGCTTTTATTATGCTGAGGTATGTTCCTTCTATTCCTGCTTTCTGGAGAGTTCTTATCATAAATGGATGTTGAACTTTGTCAAAGGCTTTCTCTGCATTTATTGAGATAATCATATGGTTTTTGTTTTTCAATTTGTTAAT
>NW_011495045.1:4128382-4128711 GCF_000754665.1 Bison bison bison | reverse complement strand
GTCTTACATATTGCGGCGCTCCCGTGTTGGGTGCATATATATTTATAATTGTTATATCTTCTTCTTGGACTGATCCTTTGATCATTATGTAGTGACCATCTTTGTCTCTTCTCATAGCCTTTGTTTTAAAGTCTATTTTATCTGATATAAGTATTGCTACTCCTGCTTTCTTTTGGTCCTTATTTGCATGAAAAATCTTTTTCCAGCCCTTCACTTTCAGTCTGTATGTGTCCCCTGTTTTGAGGTGGGTCTCTTGTAGACAACATATGTAGGGGTCTTGTTTTTGTATCCATTCAGCCAGTCTTTGTCTTTTGGTTGGGGCATTCAAC
>NW_011495045.1:4102713-4127416 GCF_000754665.1 Bison bison bison | reverse complement strand
CTTGCTGCTTTTAATATTTGTTCTTTGTGTTTGATCTTTGTTAATTTGATTAATATGTGTCTTGGGGTGTTTCACCTTGGGTTTATCCTGTTTGGGACTCTCTGGGTTTCTTGGACTTGGGTGATTATTTCCTTCCCCATTTTAGGGAAGTTTTCAACTATTATTTCCTCAAGTATTTTCTCATGGTCTTTCTTTTTGTCTTCTTCTTCTGGGACCCCTAGGCTCTATTACAAAGCCACAGTTATCAAGACAGTATGGTACTGGCACAAAGACAGAAATATTGATCAATGTAACAAAATAGAAAGCCCAGAGATAAATCCACACACATATGGACACCTTATCTTTGACAAAGGAGGCAAGAATATACAGTGGATTAAAGACAATCTCTTTAACAAGTGGTGCTGGGAAAACTGGTCAACCACTTGTAAAAAGAATGAAACTAGAACACTTTCTAACACCATACACAAAAATAAACTCAAAATGGATTAAAGATCTAAATGTAAGACCAGAAACTATAAAACTCCTAGAGGAGAACATAGGCAAAACACTTTCCGACATAAATCACAGCAGGATCCTCTATGACCCACCTCCCAGAATACTGGAAATAAAAGCAAAAATAAATGGGACCTAATAAAACTTAAAAGCTTCTGCACAACAAAGGAAACTATTAGCAAGGTGAAAAGGCAGCCTCCATAATGGGAGAAAATAATAGCAAATGAAGCAACTGACAAACAACTAATCTCAAAAATATACAAGCAACTCCTACAGCTCAACTCCAGAAAAATAAATGACCCAATCAAAAAATGGGCCAAAGAACTAAATAGACATTTCTCCAAAGAAGACATACAGATGGCTAACAAACACATGAAAAGATGCTCAACATCACTCATTATCAGAGAAATGCAAATCAGAACCACTATGAGGTACCATTTCACGCCAGTCAGAATGGCTGCGATCCACAAGTCTACAAGCAATAAATGCTGGAGAGGGTGTGGAGAAAAGGGAACCCTCTTACACTGTTGGTGGGAATGCAAACTAGTACAGCCACTATGGAGAACAGTGTGGAGATTCCTTAAAAAACTGGAAATAGAACTGCCTTATGATCCAGCAATCCCACTGCTGGGCATACACACTGAGGAAACCAGAAGGGAAAGAGACACATGTACCCCAATGTTCATCGCAGCACTGTTTGTAATAGCCAGGACATGGAAGCAACCTAGATGCCCATCAGCAGATGAATGGATAAGCAAGCTGTGGTACATATACACAACGGAGTATTACTCAGCCATTAAAAAGAATACATTTGAATCAGTTCTAATGAGATGGATGAAACTGGAACCTATTATACAGAGTGAAGTAAGCCAGAAAGAAAAACACCAATACAGTATACTAACGCATATATATGGAATTTAGGAAGATGATAACAATAACCCTGTGTACGAGACAGCAAAAGAGACACCGATGTATAGAACAGTCTTATGGACTCTGTTGGAGAGGGAGAGGGTGGGGAGATTTGGGAGAATAGCATTGAAACATGTATAATATCATGTATGAAACGAGTCGCCAGTCCAGGTTCGATGCACAGTACTGGATGCTTGGGGCTGGTGCACTGGGACGACCCAGAGGGAGGGGAGGGGAGGGAGGAGGGTGGAGGGTTCAGGATGGGGAACGCGGGTATACCTGTGGCGGATTCATTTCGATATTTGGCAAAATTAATACATACTGTAAAGTTTAAAAATTAAAAAAAAAAAGTTTTATTGGATCACAGCCACATCTGTTCCATTAAGTATTATTTATGGCTGATTTTTCCACACAATGGCTAGTTGGATATTTGACAATGAAGATCACCATATGAATGGCCTACAAAGCCTAGACAATTTATTATCAGACCCTCTGAGTAATAGTTTGAAGATCCCTAGTTTAAATAATACTGCTATCCAATGGTTTATCATTGTAATCAGAAATTTTTATTTATTGAATATCTAAAGCCAAAATGCAAAGGTGATTTTTTCCCCTTGCAAAATTTTCCTGACAGTTAAGAAAATAGATGTAAAATGCTATTAGTCATTTCTTTATTCATTGCTTGCTTACTAGTCTTGTCATTCATTGCTCAGTTTTCATAAGATCAAGTGAAATTTCATTCTTGTTTTCTATAAATTTGAAAGTCACTACTTAATACCAGGTGCTCTTATGCCTCCTCCTATTCCCCCACCCAAGAAGATTTTGAAATAGAAAGGATTCTTCTCTGTGATGATGAATCTGGGTCTTTTCTGTCTGTTTAATTCCAATTTATAATATTAAGCATGATATTAATTGTATTTAATATAATTATGCTAAACATAATTATTAATTAACATAATCCATTTCTCTTCTGTTTATAAATACTTCAGCTGATTTATTTGCCTTATCATTCACTACTACATCTCTGCAAATTACACATCTGATATGAAATCGCTCAGTCGTGTCTGACTCTGCAACCCCATGCACTGTAGCCCACCAGGCTCCTCCGTCCATGGGATTTTTCAGGCAAGAATACTGGAGTGGGTTGCCATTTCCTTCTCCAGGAGATCTTCCTGATCCAGGGATTGAACCCAGGTCTCCCGCCTTGTAGGCAGACTCTACTGTCTGAACCATACGTAATTAGTAATTGGTGAATGTAACAGAATTCACTTATTAGGGATGGGAACTATAGTTCAAAAATTCCGTAAAATGATAAAACAAATCCTGAAAGTTCACTTTATCTTAAGTAGAAATATATGTTACTAATACTTATTTTAAAAAGATAGTTGTAGAATTTTAGAATGTTAGGATGTATGTTGAGAGAGTCAGCAGAGAACAGTAGTTTTCAAACTTCAATGTGCATTAGAATCATCTGAATAGCTTGTTAAAATACAAAATTTGGAACCAACTCTCTAGAGTTTCTGATTCAATAAGTCTGAGGTGGGCCTGAGAATTTACATTTTTAAGAAGTTCCCATTTGATGCTGATGCTGCTCCTGGGGAAACTGCACTTTAAGAACTGTAATAAGGAAGGAATGGCTGACCACTCAGACATTACCTCAGAGAGTTATCAGGATAGTGTGTGTTCTCAGCCAGTAGGCCTGTATAAATGTTAGGCTTGGATCATAAAGAAGGCTGAGCACTGAAGAACTGATACCTTTGAATTGTGGTGCTGGAGAAAACTCTTGAGAGTCCCTTGGACTGCAAGGAAATCAAACCAGTCAATCCTAAAAGGAAATCCACCATGGATATTCATTGGTAGGACTGATGCTGAAGCTGAAGCTCCAGTACTTTGGCCACCTGATGCAAAGAGCCAACTCACTGGAAAAGACCCTGATACTGGAAAGGACTGAAGGCAAAAGAAGAAGAGGGTGGCAAAGAATGAGATGGTTAGATAGCATCATCAACTCTATGAACATGAGTGTGAGCAAACTCAGGGAGATAGTGAAAGACAGGGAAGCCTGGCGTGCTTCAGTCTATGGGGTCACAAATAGTTGGTCATGACTTAACAACTGAACAACACAGCAATAACTCAGCCCTGTTGTATACTTAGAAGAGATCTGACACTGTGACCCATACTGTTCAAATCCAAGAAACATAGATAAGCCAGAATCTCCATTTATTGCAGCTACTATGTGAACCAGATACTTGGAATGATAGAGCATGGTCTCTTATATCCTATATTATTTTGATGGACACCCTGACAATGCAAGTTCTTGCTCTTTGAGCTCCTTTAAAAAGTAGACTAATAAGTATCTCTTTGTTTTTGTTGTTACTGTTATTAATGTTGCTTGGATTTTATTTCAACTCTGGCTTGTTTCCTTTAGGAGACTTTCATTAATGCTTATCCTCACATTTATAAACTATACTTTAGGATAGGGTTGCTTTCACAGAGGTAGCTAACTGCATACATTATCTATTTCCCTCTTATCAGTAATCTTACTATTTCTTTTTTCATTTTTAATTGAGGCATGGTTGATGTATGATACTAATATAAGTTGCAGGTGTAAAATACAGTGATTCATAATTTTTACAGGTTATAATCAATTTAAAGTTATTATAAAAGACTATATTCCTTTATTTTGTAGTATATCCTTCTATCGTATTTCATACATAATACCATGTGCCTCTTAATTTCCTGTGCCTGTGTTGCCCCTCTCACCTTTCTTCTCCCCACTGGTAACCACTAGTTTGTTCTCTATATCTGTGAATATACTTCCTTATTATATTCACTAGTTTTTTGTATTTTTTAGGTTCCATCTTCTTTATCCATTCATCTAGTGACGAACACTTAAGTTGCTACCATATCTTAGCTATTGTAAATAATGCTGCTATGAATATTGGGGTGCGTTTATCTTTCAAATTAGTGTGGTGTTTTTTTGTCTTTTTGGACATATACTCAGGAGTATAATTGGTTGGTCAAATAGTAGTTCTATTTTTTAGCTTTTTTACAAGAATCCATACTGTTTTCCACAGTGACTGCACCAATTTACATTCCCACCAACAGTATATGAGGGCTTCCTTTTCTCCACATCATTGCCAACATTTGTTATCTGTGTTCTTGTTGATGACAGCCATTCTGATAGGTGTGAGGTGATATCTCATTGTGGTTCTGATTTGCATTTACCCGATAATGAGCTATGTTGAGCATCTTTTCGTGTGTTTGTATGTCCTTTTTTGGAGAAATGTCTGTTCAAGTCTTCTGCTCATTTTAAAAATTAGGTTACTTGTTTTTTGATGTATGAGCTGTGGACCAAGGAGCCTGGTGGGCTACAGTCCATGGAGTCGCAAAGAGTCAGACACAACTGAGTGACTTCTCTTCTTCTTCACTTGGATATTAAACCCCTTATTAGTCATATAATTTTCAAACATTTTCTCCCATTCAGTAGGTTGTCTTTTCATTTTGTCAGTGATTTCCTTTGCTGTACAAAAGATTTTCTTCTAGGGGTTTTATGATTTCCAGTCTTACATCTAGGTCTTTAATTCATTTTAAATTTATTTTTGTACATGAATGTTAGATAGAATTCTAAGTTCATTCTTTTGTATGTACCTATCAAGTTTTCTCAACTCCACTTATGAAAGAGACTATCTTTTGCCCATTGTATATTCTTGCCTCCTTTGTCATGGACTAATTGACCAAATTATCATTGACTAATAAATTATGAATTAATTATTAAGTAATTATTTGTGGGCTCTCCAGTTCTGTTCACCTGTGTTTCCCTTTTAATGACTTTACCATACTGTTTTGATTACTGCAACTTTGTAGTATAATCTGAAGTCAGGGAGCCTGATTCCTCCAACTCTGTTCTTCTTTCTCAAGATTCCTTTGTTTACATGAAGTCTTTTGTCTTTGCACACAAATTTTTAAATTTTTCATTCTAGTTCTGTGAAAAATGCCATTGGTAATGATAAGTATTGCATTGAATCTGTTGATTGCCTTGGGTAGTATAGATCATTTTGATAATACTGATTCTTCCAATCCATGAACATGGTCTATCTTTCCACCTGTTTGTCTCATCTTCTATTTCTTTCATCAGTGTCTTACAGTTTTCAGAGTATATGTCTTTTGCCTCGTTAGGTAGATTTATTCCTAAGTATTGTATTCTTTTTGATGAAATGGTAAAATTTGTCTTAATTTCTCTCTGATACTCCATTGTTGGTGTACAGAAATGCAGTGGATTTCTGTGTGTTAATTTTGTATCCTACAACTTTACCAGATTCATTGATCTCTAGTAGTTTTCTCTTGCGCATTTAGGATTTTCTATGTGTGTTGTTATGTCACCTGCAATCTGTGACAGTCTTACTTCTTCCCTTCCAAGATGGATATCTTTTATTTCTTCTTCTCTGATGGCTGTGGCCAGAATTTCAAATACTGTGTTGAATAAAAATGTCAAAAGTGGGCATCTCTGTCTCATTCCTGATCTTAGAGGAAATGCTTTTAGCTTTTCACATTCCAGCATGGGGTTAGCTGTGGTTTGTCATATAGGGTTTTTATTATGCTGAGATTTATTCTCTCTATACACACTTTCTGGAGAGTTTTTATCATAAATAGATGCTGAATTTTTCAAAAGCTTTTTCTGCATCTATTGAAATAACTATATGGTTATTAACCATATAGTTTTTCTTTTCTTTTTTTAATTTAAATGTATTTATTTTAATTGGAGGCTAATTACTTTACAATATTGTATTGGTTCTGCCACACATCAACATGAATCCGTCATGGGCGTACACGTGTTCCCCATCCTGAACCCCCTCTCCCACCTCCCTCCCCGTACCATCCCTCCGGGTCATCCCAGTGCACCAGCCCCAAGGATCCTGTATCAGTTTTTCATTCTTAGTTTGTTAATGTGGTATCTAACATTTATTGGTTTACAGATAATAAAAATTCTCCTCATCTCTGGAATAAGTCCCACTTGATCCTGGTGTATGATTATTTTAATGTTTTGTAGGATTCATTTTGCTAATATTTTGCTGAGGATTTTTGTGTCTGTATTCATCAGTGATGTGAAGTGAAAATGTTAATCACTCAGTCGTGTCTGACTCTTTGTGTCCCCATGGACTGTAGCCCACCAGGCTCCTCTGTTCATGGAATTCTCCAGGCAAGAATACTGAAGTGGGTAACCATTCCCTTCTCCAGAGTATCTTCCTGACACAGGGATCGAACCCAGGTCTCCCTCTCTACAAGCAGATTCCTTACCATCTGAGCCAAGGAAAGCCCCAGTGATAGTGGTTGATAATTTTCTTTTTTGTGTGTGATGTTTTTGTCTGGTTTTGGTATTAGGGTGATGCAAACCTCACAGATGGAGAAGGCAGTGGCAACCCACTGCAGTACTCTTGCCTGGAAAATCCCATGGATGGAGGACCCTGGTAGGCTGCAGTCCATGGGGTCGCTGAGGGTCAGATATGACTGAGCAACTTCACTTTCACTTTTTACCTTCATGCATTGGAGAAGGAAATGGCAACCCACTCCAGTGTTCTTGCCTGGAGAATCCCAGGGACGGGGGAGCCTGGTGGGCTGCTGTCTATGGGATCACACAGAGTCGGACACAACTGAAGTGACTTAGCAGTAGCAGCAAACCTCATAGAATGGTCTCAGGAGTATTCCTTGCTCTGCAGTATTTTGGAATATTTTGAGGATTATTCTCTAAATGTTTGGTAGAATTCACCTATGAAGCCATCTAGTCCTGGACTTTTGTTTGTTGGGAGTTTTAAAATGGTTGAAGAGGAAGATGTTGCTTATGACTTCAGTACAGATTATGCATAATAGAACCATGTACTTTTAAAAAGAGTTTTATTGGGGATCATTTTTAACATTTTGTGCAGACTGCTAAGCTGTTCTGCATGTGATATACTGGTTTCTCATGGGTATAATAAGCTGTGTAAATTTTGAGTATGTATATGCTGATATAGTCATTTAAAAAATTAGGGAATTTAGAAAAATTGCTGATTTAATTTAATTACTGGTAATTCAGTTCAGTTCAGTCACTCTGTTGTGTCTGACTCTTTGCCACCCCCTGGACTACAGGACGCCAGACTTTTCCTTTCCATCACCAACTCCTGGAGCTTGCTCAGACTCATGTCCATCGAGTTGATGATGCCATCCACCATCTCATTCTCTGTCATTCCCTTCTCCTCCTGCTTTCAATCTTTCCCAGCATCAGGGTCTTTTCCAGTGAGTCAGTTCTTCACATCAGGTGGCCAAAGTATTGGTGCTTCAGCTTCAGCTTCAGTATCAGTCCTTCCAATGAATATTCAGGACTGATTTCCTCTAGGATTGACTGGTTTGATCTCCTTGCTCTCCGAGGGACTCTCAAGAGTCTTCTCAAACACCACGGTTCAAAGCACCACGTCCTCAGCACTCAACTTTCTTTTTTAAAAGTAATTTATTATTTAATTGAAGGATAATTGCTTTATAGAATTCTGTTGTTTTCTGTAAAACCTCAACATGAATCAGCCATAGGTATACATATGACCCGTCCCTCTTGAACCTCCCTCCCATCTCCCTTCCCATCCCACACCTCTAGGTTGATACAGAGCCCCTGTTTGGGTTCCCTGAGACATATAGCAAATTCCCATTGGTTATCTATTTTACATATGGTAATGTAAGTTTCCATGTTACTTTCTCCATATATTTCACCCTCTCCTTCCCTCTCCCTGTGTCCATAAGTCTGTTCTCTATGCCTGTTTCTCCATTGCTGCCCTGCAAGTAAATTCTTTGGTACCATCTTTCTAGATTCCATATATATGTGTTAGTATATGATATTTCTCTTTCACTTTCTGACTGACTTCACTGTAAGTTCTGTATAATAGGCTCTAGGTTCATCCACCTCATTAGAACTGACTCAAATGCTTTCCTTTTTATGGCATGCTCAGCTTTCTTTATGGTCCAACTCTCACATCCATACATGACTACTGGAAAAGCCATAGATTTGATTAGACTGACCTTTGTCAACAAAGTAATGTCTCTGCTTTTTAACATGCTGTCTAGGTTTGTCATAGCTGTTTTCTCAAGGAGCCAGTGTCTTTTTTAATTTCATGGCTATAGTCACCATCTGCAGTGATTTTGGACCCCAAGAAGATAAAGTCTCTCACTGTTTCCATTGTTTTTGCATCTATTTGCCATGAAGTGATGGGACTGGATGCCGTGATCTTAATTTTACAAATGTTTAGTTTTAAGCCAGCTTTTTCACTCTCCTCTTTCACTTTCAGCAAGAGTCTCTTTAGTGCTTCTTTGCTTTCTGCCATAAGGGTGGTGTCATCTGCATATCTGAGGTTACTGATATTTCTTCTGGCAATCTTGTTTCCAGCTTGTGCTTCATCCAGCCTGGCATTTCACATGGTGTACTCTGCATATAAGTTAAATAAGCAAGGTTACAATATACAGCCTTGACATACTCCTTTCCCAGTTTTGAACCGGTCCATTGTTCCAGTCCAGTTCTAACTGTTGCTTCTTGACCTGCATATAGATTTCTCAGGAGGTAAGCAAGGTGGTCTGGTATTCCCATCTCTTAAAAAATTTTCCACAGTTTGTTATGATCCACACAGTCAAAGGTTTTGGTGTAGTCAATAAAGCAGAAGTAGAGGTTTTCCTGGAATTCTCTTGCTTTTTCTATGATCCAGTGGATGTTGGCAGTTTGATCTCTGGTTCCTATGCCTTTTCTAAATCTAGCTTGTACATCTGGAAGTTCTCAGTTCATGTACTGTTGAAGCCTTGCTTGGAGAATTTTGAGCATTACTTGGTAGCATGTGAGATGAGTACTGGTAATTGGTCTGTTCGAATTTTGTATTTCTTCTTTGTTCTGTCTTAGGAGATTTGCTTTTCTAGGAATCTGTCCATATCATCTAGGTTGTCCATTTTCAGCATACAGTTGTTTGTAGTAGTTGTGTCTTATGATTCTCTGAATTTCTGTGGTGTCAGTTTTAACTTCTCCTTTTTCATTTCTGATTTTATTGATTTGGACCCTCTCCCTTTTTTCTTAAGTGTCTGGCTAAATGTTTATCAATTTTGTTTATCTTTACTAAGAACCAGCTTTTAGTGTCTTTGAGCTTTTCTATTATTGTTTTTTCTATTACTTATTTCAGTTCTGATGTTTATAATTTCTTCCCTTTTACTAACTTTGGGATGTTTTTTGTTCCTCTACTTCTAGGTGTAAGGTTAGGTTGTTTATTTGAAAGTTTTCTTGTTTGCTGAGGTGAGCTTGTATTGCTATAAAATTCCCACTTAGAATTGCTTTTGTTGCTTTCCATTGGTTTTTGGATCTTTGTTCTTTTGTTTTCACTTGTCTATAGAATTTTTTTTTTTAATTTTTCTTCTATTTCTTCAGCGATTCATTGATTGTCTAGTAGTATATTGTCTGGTCTGCACATGTTTGTGGGTTGTTTGTTTTTTTTTCATTTTTTTCTTGTAGCTGCTTTCAGTCTCATAGTGTTGTGGTCAAAAAAGATGCTTGATCTGATTTCCGTTTTCTTAAATTTACAAGGCTTATTTTTAGCCTCACATGTGATTTATCCCAGACAATGTTCTATGTGCACTTGTAAAGAACATGTATTCTGCTGTCTTCAGATAGAATGCTTTACATATACCACTTAAGTTCTTCTGTTCTAATATTTCATTTAAGCCCAGTGTTTCCTTATTGATTTTCTTTCTGGATGATCTGTACATTGATAGAAGTGGTGTGTTAGAGTCCCCTATTATTATTGTGTGACTGTCAATTTCTCCATTTATGCCAGTTAGTATTTGTTTATGTACTTAGGTGCTCCAATGTTGGGTGCATATATATTTACAGTTGTTCTATATTTTTCCTGGATTGATACTTTGATTATTATGTAGTATCCATCTTCAGTGGTCTTTACCATATAGTCTATTTTATCTGATATAAAACATGCTGGGGCTTCCCTGATAGCTCAGTTGGTAAAGAATCTGCCTGCAATGCAGGAGACCCCAGTTCAATTCCTGGGTTGGGAAGATCCCCTGGAGAAGGGATAGGCTACCCACTCCAGTATTCTGGCATGGAGAACTCCATGGACAGTCTATGGGGTTGCAAAGAGTTGGATACAACTGAGCGACTTCCACTTCACTAAGACCTGTGACCATGGGTTTCTTTTGATTTCCATTTCCTTGGACTTTTTTTTTTCATATGCTCACATTCACTCTGTGTGTGTCTTCAGATATGAAGTGAATCTCTTGTCAGCAGCATATATTTAGGTCTGGATTTTGTATTTATTCAGCCACTTTGTCTTTTGATTGGAGAGTTTAGTCCATTTACATTTAAGGTAAATATTGATATATATTTTCTTACTGCCATTTTGTTAGTTGTTTTGGAGCTGTTAGTCTAGGTCTTCTTTTATTGTCTTCTCTTGTGACTTGATGACTCTTTAATGTTATGTTAGGATTCCTTTTTCTTCTTAGGGTATATGTCTATTACAGATTGTTGGTTTATGGTTACCATGTGGTTTTTATATAGCTATATATATATTTGATTATTTAAAGTAACTGATTGGTTCAAGATTGAGAAAAGAGTATAACAAGGCTGTCTTCTGTCACCCTGTTTGTCTAATCTGTACACTGAGCACATCATGAGAAATACCAGGCTGGATGGGTTACAAGCTACAATCAAGATACACAGGAGAAGCATCAACCACCTCAGATATGCAGATAATACCACTCTAATGGCAGAAAGCGAAGAGGAACTAAAGAGGCTCTTGATGAGGGTGAAGGAGGAGAGTGAAAGAGCTTGCATAAAACTAAATATTAAAAGACTAAGATCAGGGCATCGCACCCCATTACTTCGGCAAATAGAGGAGAAAAAGATGGAAGTAGTAACAGGTTTCCTCTTCTTGGGCTGTAAAATCAGTGTGAATGGTAACTGCAGCTGTGAAACCAGAAGACATTTACTTCTTGGCAGGAAAGCTTTGACAAACCTAGAAGTGTTTTGAAAAGCAGAGACATTACTCTGCCAACAACGGTCCATACAGTCTAGGCTATGTTCTTCCCAGTGGTCATGTACAGTTGTGAGGGCTGGACTGTAAAAAAGGTGGAGTGCCTTCAAACTGTGGTGCTGGAAAAGATTCCTGAGAGTTCCTTGGAGAGCAAGGAGATCAAACCAATCATTCTTAAGGGAAATCAACCCTGACTGCTTGTTGAAAGGACTGATACTGAAGCTGAAACTCCAGTATTTCAGTCATCTGGTGTAAACAGCTGACTCTTTGGAAAAGCCCCTAGTGCTGGGAAGGATTGAAGGCAGGAGGAGGAAAGGGTGTCAGAGGATAAGATACCTGGGTGGCATCACCGATGCGGTGGACATGAACTTGGGCAAATTTCAGGAAATGGTAAGGGACAGGGAGGCCTGGCATGTGGCACTCCATGGGGTTGCAAACAGTCAGACACAACTAGATGACTGAACAACAGCAGACGTTACTGATCTCTTAAGTTTGAAAACAATTTAACAATGTTGCATTTTTACCTGTGCCCCATGTTTATGATCGGCTTCCCCAGGGGCCCAGTGGTGAAGAATCTGCTTGCATTGCAGGAGACACAGGAGACATGGGTTCAGTCTCTGGGTTGGGAAGGGGAAGATCCACTAGAAGAGGGCATGGCAACCCACTCCAGTATTCTGGCTGGGAAAATCCCATGGACAGAGGAGCCTGCCTGGCTATGGTCATGAGGTTTCAAAGAGTCAGACACGACTGAAGCGACTGAGCACACATGTTTACTGATTGGGACATTATATTTTACAACCTTTTGTGTGCACCTTAACTACTTACCGTGTGTATAGATGATTTTGCTACTTTTTTCTTTAACCTTTCTACTGTCTTTAAATGTGATTGGCCTACTACCCTTACTGAATATTTGCCTTTACCAGTGAAATTTTTCCTTTCATAATTTTCATATTTCTAGTTATGGCCTTGTCTACTTAGAGAAATCCCTTTAACATTGCTTATAAAGTTGGTTTGTGATGCTGAACTCTTTCAGCTTTTACTTCTCTGTAAGACTTTTTGATCTATCTTCCAAATCTGAAGGAAAGCTTTGCTGGGTAATTCCATGGTTGTAGGTTTTTCTCTTTCATCATTGAAAATATATCATGTCACTCCCTTCTGGTTTGCAGACTCTCTGCTGAAAAGTCAAGCTGATTGCCTTAAGAGAGTTCCTTTGTAGATATGTTATTGCTTTTCCCTTGTTGCTTTTAGTAAGTATTCACTCATATCTATGGGCAGTTCTAGTCATTCCCATAGTATTATTTGTGTAGCTGTCTTTGTATGATTACAAATATGACATTTCTTTTAAGTGGTAGCTGCCTTCCTTGTATTCGCATATCATTTAGTTCACTGCTAATTTTACACTCAGTATAACTGAAGCTGTGTTCATTGCCTCTTCCTTCACCACAATAGGTTTTCTTTCCTGTGTTCTTCATGTTTTTTAATCTCAAAAATGTATAAATTAATACAGAGGATTATATGTGTTAATGCAATGTATTATTTAATACAGTGTAATTAAAATAATTACAGAGGATTTGAATAATAGCAGATTACCCAAAGCTGCTGCTGCTGCTAAGTCACTTCAGTCGTGTCCAACTCTTTGGGATCCCATGGACTGTAGCCCACCAGGCCCCTCTGTCCATGGGATTCTCTAGGCAAGAATACTGCAGTGGATTGTCATGCCTTTCTCCAGGGTATCTTCCTGACCCAGGGATCAAACCCGAGTGTCCTGCAGCTCCTGCTTTGAAGGCAGATTCTTTACCACTGAGCCACCGGGGAAGCCCAGATTATCCAAAGCAGTTTTAAAACAAGAAAAAGTTCGTAGACTTATACTGCCTAATTTTGTGATTTGCTCTGTAAAGATAGAATAATAAGGCAATGTGATTCTGACATAGATTAATCTTTAAAATGATCAGTGAATCTGTTGAACCTATTTACAGAGAAGAAGTGTAGATG
Source organism: Bison bison bison (assembly GCF_000754665.1). Classification (NCBI taxonomy): domain Eukaryota; kingdom Metazoa; phylum Chordata; class Mammalia; order Artiodactyla; family Bovidae; genus Bison; species Bison bison. The sequence continues at coordinate 4,113,986 of NW_011495045.1, read as the reverse complement.
GAGACATAGAAAATGGTCTGGTGGACAGAGCAGGGGAAAGAGGAGAGGGTAGGACAACTTGAGAAAGTAGCATTGACATATACACTCTTATCATGTATAAAATAGATAACTAGCAGGAGGCTGCTCTGTAACACAGGGAACTGAACCTGATGCTCTGATGACCTAGAGGAGTGGAATGGGTATGGCGGGGAAGGTTCAGGAGGGAAGGGTTATAAATACAATTATGACCCATTTGCATTGATGTGTAGCAGAGACCACCACGACATTGTAAAGCACTTAGCCTCCAATTGAAAAAAAAGGGAAGGAAAAAAGTATAAGTTCATCCTAACATAGAATTTTCAAGATATTCTATATTCTATAATGAAGTTTGTTGATAAACTTTAAAGAAAAAAAATAGAAAGCCCAAAAATAGACCTGTTCTCTGTAGTCATGTGATTTTTCAACAAAGGTACCAAAGCAATCCTGAGGAAAGGAAAAGGTGATCATATAGAAAAACAAAATGAAGCTAAGCCCCTACCTTATACCATAAACCAAAATTAATTTAATGTAAATTGTAAACTTAGTTGTAAAAACTAAACTCATACAGACTTTAGTGAAAAACATAGGAGAGTATCTTCATGACTTGGGAATAGGCAAATATTTCTTTAAAAGGACACAAAAAATCATTATAAAAATGATAAAGTAGGCTTCATCAAAATTAAAACTCTTTTAAGTTTTAAGAAAATGTACAGGCAAATCATAGATGAGAGAAAATATTTGCAAACATTTAACAGAGGATATACATATATATTTATGTGTAATAGTGCATAGGTGCATGTATGTATGTATGTATATATCTATACTCAGAAAATAGATACATATGCACATACATCCAGGATATATAAAAAATTTCCACAACTCAATAATAAAAAGAATATGTAACACAATATTTTTAAGATTTGAAGACAAGGGAGTGTGGTTCAAGATGGTAGAGTAGAAGGACGTGCGCTCATCTCCTCCTGTGAGAGCACCAAAATTGCAGCTATCAACAGGAAGACTCTGGAACCCACCAAAAAAATGATTCCCCACATCCAAAGACAAAGGAGAAGCTACAGTGAGACGGTAGGAGAGACACAGTCATAATAAAATCAAGTCCCATACCTGCTGGGTAGGCAGCCCACAAACTGGAGAACAATAATACCAAAGAAATTCTCCCACTATTGTGAAGGTTCTGACCCCCATCACAGGCTTTTTAGTCTGGGGATCTGGCAAAGAGACTAGGAATCCCCAGGAAACCTGACTTTGAAGGCTAACAGAATTTGATTACAGGACTTCCACAGGACTGGGGGAAACAGAGAAAGAAAAAACTTTAAAAAGACTTGGAGACAATTCACAAATTAATATATATGAATGACCAATAAGAACATGAATGTTCAACATTATTAGTCATCAGAGAAATGCAAATTAAAATCTTATTGAGATGCTACTATATATCCACTAGAATGACCAAAATTTTAAAGATTAACAATGCCAAATGTTGATATGGTTGTGAAGTAACTAGAATTATCCTGCAATATTAAGTTTAAAAATTGCAGAGGAAGGAACACTTTTGAACTCATTCTGTGAGGCCACCATCACCCTGATACCAAAACCAGACAAAGATATCACACACAAAAAGGAAACTACAGATCAGTATTACTGAAGAATGTAAACAGAGAAATCCTCAAGAAAGTACTAAACTGAATCCAGCAACTCATTAAAAGAATCATACATCATGGTCAAGTGGAATTTATCTTAAGAATACAAAGATTTTTTTCAATATCTACAAATCAGTATGAAACACCACATGAATAAAGTGAAGGATAAAAACCATATAATCATTTCAATAGACACAGAAAAATTATTGACAAAATTCAATGCCTGTTTATGATTGAAAAACTCTTCAGAAAGTGTGCAAAGGGAACTTGTGTTGCTGTATAGTCACTAAATTGTGTCCAGCTCTTTGTGACCCCATGGACTGTAGCTTCCCAGGCTCCTCTGTCCATATTTCCCAGGCAACCATACTGGAGTGGGTTGCCATATCCCTCTCAGGGAATCTTCCCAACCCATGAATAGGACTCCTGTCTCCTCCATTGGCAGGTGGATTCTTTACTGCTGAGCCACCAGGAAAGCCAAATGTAACTTACCTCGACATAATAAGGGCCATATACAACAAACCCACAGCAAGCATCATTCTTACTGGTGAAAAACTGAGAGCATTCTTAAGATTAGGAACAAGACAAGGATGTCCACTCTCCCCACTATTATTCAATATAATTTTGGAAGTCATAGTGACAGCAATCAGAGGAGAAAAAGAAAGGAATCCATATTGGAAAAGTTAAACTGTCACTGTTTGGAGATAACATGATACTATACATAGAAAATTCTGAAGATGCTACCAGAAAACTACTAGAGCTCATTGATGAATTTACAAAGTTGCAGGATATAAAATTAACACACAGAAATCTCTTGCATTCTTATACACTAACAATGAAAGATCAGAAAATCAGAGAAACAACCCCACTCACCATCATATTAAAAAGAATAAAATGCCTAGGAATAAAACTACCTAATGATGCAAGACTTCTACTCAGAAAACTGTAAGATACTGCTGAAAGAATTGAAGATGATGTAAACAGATGGAGAGATAGACCATGTCTATTGATTGGAAGAATCAATATTGTGAAAATGACTGTAGTACCCAAAGCAATCTACAGATTTAATGTAAGTCCTATCATATTACTAAGATCATTTTCCATTACATTAGAACAAAAAATTTTGCAAATAACCAAAACAGTCTTGAGAAAGAAAAATGGAGCTGAGGGAATCAAGCTTTCTGATTTTAGACTGTATTACAAAGCTACAGTCATCAAGACAATATGGTACTGGCAGAAAAAAAAGAAATATGAATCAATGGAACAGGGTAGAAAGTCCAGAGGTAAAATAAACCCACACACTTAGGGCCACTTAGTCTATAACAAAGGAGGCAAGAAGATGCAATGGACAAAAGACAGTTTTTTCAAAATATGGTGCTGGGAAAACTGGACAGCTACATGTAAAAAGAATGAAATTAGAACATTCCCTAACACCATACACAAAAATAAACTCACAGTATATTAAAGACATAAATGATAGGCCAGACACTATAAAACTGTTAGAAGGAAAACTTAGGCAGAACACTCTTTGGCATGGATCACAGCAAGATCTTTTTCAGTCCACCTCCTAGAGTAAAGAAAATAAAAACAAAAATAAACAAGTGGGACTTGAAAGCTTTTACACAGCAAAAGAAACCATAAACAAAATGAAAAGACAACCCTCAGAATGGGAGGAAATAATTGCAAGTGAAACAACTGATGAGATTAATCTCCAAAATATACAAATACTTTATGGAACTCAACATAAAAAGCAAACAACCCCATCAGAAAATGGGCAGAAGATCTAAACAGACATTTCTCCAAAGAATACATACAGATGGCCAACAAACATATCAAAAGATGGCTCAGCATCACTTTTTCATTAAGTAAATGCAAATTACAGCTACAATGAGGTATTACCTCACACCAATAAGAATGACCATCTCAAAAAATCTACAGGCAATAAATGCTGGCAAAGGTATGGAGAAAAGCGTGACTCTCCTAAACCATTGGTGGGAATGTAAATTAGTAAAGCTACTGTGGTGAACAGTATGGAGGTTTCTTTAAAAAGTAAAGGCAGAGTTGCCATGTGATCCGGCAATCCCACTCCTGGGCATCTATCCAGAGAAAACCATGATTCAAACAGATACATGCACCCCAGTGTTCACTGAAGCACTATTTACATTAGCCAGGACACAGAAGCAGACTAAATGTCCATCAACAGAGGAATGGGTAAAGAAGATGTGGTACATATGTACAATGGAGCGTTACTCAACCATAGAAAGAATTAAATAATGCCATTTGCAGCAACATGGAAGGACCTAGAGAGTGTCATACTGAGTGACATGAATCAAGGACAAATATGTGATATCACTTATATGGGGAATGTTAAAAACAGTTATCTACAAAACAGAAATAGAGTTACAGATGTAAGTTAACAAGAAAAAGCAGGGAGAGGGATAAATTGGGAGATTGGACTTGTCATATACACACTGCTAAATATAAATAGATAACTGATAAGTACTCAGTATTCTGAGTAGGCCAGGAAATTCTATTCACTCCTCTGTAATGGTTTATATGAGAAAGAATCTAAAAAAGAGTGGATATATGTATATGTGTAACTGATTCTTTTTGCTATACAGCTGAAGTTAGCACAACATTGTAAATCAACTATACTTCAATAAATAAAATATATATATACAAGCAAATCACAGACTAGAAGAAAATACTTGCAAAATTTGACAAAAGATAAATATATATTTATATATGCATATATGCATGTGTATATGTATGTGTGTGTATATATGCATATATGGCAACCCACTCCAATATTCTTGCCTAGAGAATCCTGTGGACAGAGGGGCCTGGTGGGCTGCTCTCCACAGGGTTGCACAGAGTCAGACATGACTGAAGTGACTTAGCATGCATGCATGCCTTGGAGAAGGAAATGGCAACCCACTTCAGTATTCTTGCCTGGAGAATCCCAGGGACAGAGGAGCCTGGTAGGCTGCCGTCTATGGGGTCGCACAGACTGAGTCAGATACGACTGAAGTGATTTAGCAGCAGCAGCAGCAGTATATGTATATCCAGGAGATAGATCCAGGATATATGAAAAATTCCTGATTTCAATAATAAATAAATATGATTTGGAGCAATTCACAAATTAGTATATGTAAATAACCAGTAAGAGCATGGGTATTCAACATTATTAGCCATCAGGAGTGCAAAATAAAATCTTAATGCGACATGCTATATATCCATTAGAATGGCCAAAATATAAAACGTTTACAAATGTTGACATGGTTGTGAAGTAACTGGAATTATCCTGGAATATTGTTGAAAATATAAATTAATATAACCATTTTGGAATACTTACTGGTAGTTTCTTTTTTTTTCCTAAAAATAGCATACAGCTATTCTGTGACCCACTGTGAGTTCTTTATTGAAGAAAAATGTAAACATAGGTTATAAAAAAAGACTAGTAGAAGTTTAATAGCAGTTTTACTCATAATAGCTAAAAACTGAAAAGAGCCCAGCTGTCCATCAATGGAATAAATAAGCAAACATGTATTTAAACAGTGGAATACTATTCATCAATATAAAGGAATGAATTGCTAATAAATGTAACAAAAAATACTGAGTTAAAAAATATCTTACACAAAAGAGTATATATAAGTTTCCATTAATATGAAATGCTAGAATAGGCAAAATTTCAGAGGGGAAAAAAATCATAATAATGGTTGCCTTAGGACTGATGGAGTAAGGATTAACTGTTGTAAGGAGTTTGAGGGATCTGGGGGTTGATGAATGAAAAAGCTATTATCATTGGACAGGTTTGCATAAGAAAAGTCCTCACAGCATGAGACTAGCTAGAGGCTTCTGGCCAAAAGAGAAGGAGGGCAAAGGAGTCCTGAGGTGAAGGAGACTGCAGTGACTGTCTCTGGAAGTTACATGTCTAAGTGATGTTGCTACTATCTCTGATAGTCACTACTATAGTAGTGACTTCAGGTCTTAAAACCCCAATCTCTATCTTATCAATGGCTAGAAGATGTTCAGTGTTGTTTTGTGGAATATACAAAGCAGGAAAGCTATAGTCCAGGCTCGATGCACGATACTGGATGCTTGGGGCTAGTGCACTGGGACGACCCAGAGGGATGGTATGGGGAGGGAGGAGGGAGGAGGGTTCAGGATGGGGAACACATGTATACCTGTGGTGGATTCATTTTGATATTTGGCAAAACTAATACAATTATGTGAAGTTTAAAAATAAAATTAAATTAAAAATAAATAAATAAAAGTCTGCTTGTTTGGGGTCATTTTTTTTTAATAATTGAGTGTATAAAAATGTTGGTTTATACAACATTTAGTTGGAGCTAATGGATCTCAGCCTTCAATGAAGAAATAACTCAGGCCAATACATAGAAGCCATCTTTATCTAATATAACAACTGAAAAGGAATAAGAGGAAAAATTTTTGGAGTGATGATAATGTTCTACATCTTGATAAGGGTTTAAATCACACAAGTGAATATATTTGTCAACACTCATGAAATATATACCTAGAATTTTACATTTCATTGTACATGATATGCATGCTAAAATACTCAGGGTGAAATGTACTGCTGTATCAGTTTGTACTGAAACACCAAAAATCAAATGGGTTAATAGATAGTTGGATAGATATGTGATAAAGCAAGTATAGTAAAATTTTAATAGTAGAATCTAGGTTGGGATATATATATGCTTATTATAAAAATTTTTTGCTTTTTGTTTAAAAAAGTTTATAATGAGATATTGAGGCCTACCAGGTCGAGATAGACTAAACATAACAAGAAGTACTGAGTAAAAAAATATCTTACACAAAGGAGTATGTGTAAGTTTTCATTACTATGAAAAGGGACCTGTTAGGAAACTATGCCATTGCATTAAAAAATAGAGAGAGAGCTTTGTATTTGTTGACCAATTTTAAAATATAATCTCTGTAGAAACAATCCTATGTTTGATCATTTGACTGAAGATGTGTGGTGTTTGCTCTTTTACAGAGAAAGTCCTTCTGCTAGCCTGGACACATGTGCATTTCTGTCATCATTTGTGTGCTCCAGTAGGACTCTGCTTATTGATGGCCGTGTAGAACTCAAGAGAGGCCTGCAGAGGCAGGAGCGGCATCTTTTCCTGTTCAATGATCTGTTTGTTGTGGCCAAAATCAAGTAAGTATACTGGATACTCTCTCCTGGTTTATCATTATAAAATTGCATTTCCACTAACAAAGATAACCTTTCTTTTCCATATCACTATAAGAATATGTGGCCTCTATTACCATAACTAATGTCTGAAGTGAGTTTTATGTTTGTTTTGTTTTTGAAAAAATGTTTCAATAGTTTATTCATCTAACAAGTGTTCATTTAAGTCCCGCTCTGTGCCATGCTCTGAATAAATATAGGGGAAACAGTGAAGAAGGTGATGGATATGGTCCCTGCTTTCCTGATGCTTTCATTTATAATGTGGATGGGGGGTGGAAATTACAAATTGTGCTTAGTGCCATGAAGAAAATAGGGTGAAGTGAAATATGGGATATATGTTAGGTAGGAAGAATAAAATCAATAAAGAATGAAAAATGACTAGCCATTCGGATATTAGGAGGGTGGGTATTCTAAGTAGAAGTAATAGCAGGTACAAAGCAGGCGGGGAAAGTTTGGCCCTTTGGAGTTGAAAGAAGGCCTATGTCACTGGAGCATAATAAGCAGGAAGAGAGTAATATAAATTGATATTGGAGAAATAGACAAGGATCGAGTTATCAGGACCTTTGTTGGCTGCATGAATTATCTATTGCCATATAACAAAGTATCCCAAAAGGTAACAGTTTATGACTACAAACGTCTTACATATTTTCTCCGAGTCAAGAATCTGGGAATTGTTTAGCCAGGTGTTTCTGGCTCAAGGGCCCTAATGAGGTTACAGTAGAGCTGTTGACCAGGTTTATAGTCATCTCAGAGCTTGAATGAATAGTCTTCAAACCTCCTAGATCACTCATGTGGATTCTGGCCATCCTCAGTTCCACAGTGGCTCCTGGCCAGAGGCTATAGTTCTTTTCCATGGAGGTCTCTCCACAGAGCTGCTCTTAACATGGAATTGTTTCCTTTAAAGTGAAAGATCCAAGGGAGTGAAGAAGAGAGTGTTGAAGGGAGTGTGTGTGTTCAGTCGCTTCAGGGTCCTTTGGTCCTTTGCGACCCCAAGGACCATAGCCACCAGGCACTTCTGTCCATGGGATTTCCCACCAAAAATATTGAAGTGGGTTGCCATGCCCTCCTCCAGGGGATCTTCCCAACCCAAGGATCGAACCCGTGTCTCCTACATCTGCATTGCAGGTGGATTTTTTACATTCTGAGCCATTGAGAAAGCCCTGTTGAAGGGAGAGAATGCTTAAAATAGAAGCTGCAGTCCTTTATAACCTAATTTTAAAAATCATTTCTAATGTAGGCTATTGGCCACACAGAATACTGGGAAGCCAGTATCTTTGGGGGCTATCTTGGTAGGCCATGGTAGAAGTTTACATTTTATTCCAATGGTTTTAATTAGGGGAGTAGCATAAAGGGGTACATATTTTTTTAACACTTTTTAAATACTCTTCTGGCTATAGTAGATAATGGATTAGAGGGTAGACAGGAGTAGAAACAAGGAGACTGGACTGGAGTCCTGATGAGAGATAATGGAGGCTTTATCTAAAGAAATGCCAGTTAAAAAAAGGATGCAGACATATTTGAATATACTTTCAGTTCAGTTCAGTTGCTCACTTGTATCCAACTCTTTATGACCCATGGACTGCAGCATGCCAGGCTTCCCTGTCTATCACCAACTCCCAGATCTCGCTCAAATTCATGTCCATTTAGTCGGCGATTCCATCTAACCATCTCATCCTCTGTTGTCCCCTTCTCCTCCTGCCTTCAATCTTTCACAGCATCAGGGTCTTTTCTAATGAGTCAGTTTTTTGCATCAGGTGGCCAAAGTATTGGAGCTTCAGAGTCAACATCAGTCCTTCCAATGAATACTCAGGATTGATTTCCTTTAGGATGGGCTGGTTTGATCCCCTTGCAGTCTAAGGGACTCTCCAAGAGTCTTCTCCAACAGCACAGTTCAAAAGTATCAGTTCTTTGACACTCAGCATTCTTTATACTCCAACTCTCACATCCATACATGACTACTGGAAAAACCATAACCTTGACTAGACGGACCTTTGTTGGCAAAGTAATGTCTCTGCTTTCTAATAGGCTGTCTAGATTTGCTGCAGCTTTCCTTCCAAGGAGCAAGCGTCTTTTAATTTCATGACTGCCATCACTATCTGCAGTGATTTTGGAGCCCCCAGTAATAAAGTCTGTACTATTTCCATTGTTTCCCCATCTATTTTCCATGTAGTGATTGATGGGATCAGATGCCATGATCTTCATTTTTTTAATGTTGAGTTTTAAGTCAACTATTTCACTCTCCTCTTTCACTTTGATTAAGAGGCTCTTTAGTTCCTCTTCACTTTCTTCCATAAGGGTAGTGTGATCTGCATGTCTGAGGTTATTGATATTTCTCCCAGCAATCTTGATTCCAGCTTGTGCTTCATCCAGCCTCGCATTTCGCATGATGTAATCTGCATATGACTTAAATAAGCAAGGTGACAATATATAGCCTTGGTGTACCCTTTTCCCAATTTGGAAACAGTCTATTGTTCCATGTCCAGTTCTAATTTGCTTCTTGACCTGCATACAGATTTCTCAGGAGGCAGATAAGGTGGTCTGGTATTCCCATCTCGTTCAGAATTTTCCACAGTTTATTGTGATCCACACAGTCAAAAGCTTTGGCATAGTCAATAAAGCAGAAAGAGGTACCCAAAAGAATTCATTTTTACTCAACATTAAATGCCAGTGCAATTAACATCCAACCTTGAACATGAAAGCTATACCTTGCTCTAATCCCTTTCTCATTGTTTTATGAAATATCATAAAATAGTAGTTTATCAAATCCAGTATCTCATCAAAGAGACTTTGGTCACTGGAGAAGAGTTTGCTTTTTTCTACTATCTGTACCCTCACATTTAAGTTATGCTATGTGATAAATAAGATGTGAATGGGGAGGTAATCAAGACTGTGGGTTAGAAAGATGCTGAGCTCACCTACCCCCATCAACACATGAAAACTACATCTTAATGTGAAGGACTTCTCACTGAAAAGTACCTAGAGACCAGCAGAAAGACCCTTTGGCAACCAAGGCTGTGAAGAAAGATCCACAGGAGTCATAAAGGAAGGGAGGGAAACAATGAGGTCAGGACACACATCCTTAACAATGTACAGAGAAGACGAGGGGTAAATCATGAGCTTGCATATCCTTCCTGGGGGTTTAGGAGTGTGAACCACATACTGGGCACACCAGCCAGCACTGGGAAGATAAGTCCCCTTAGCTGGTTTGAAAACCACTGACTGACAGGAGGGTGTAAGAGACTAAGACTCCCATCTTTGAAGAACATGGACACGCTCTTGTTTACTCTCAGAACAAGGCAAAGGAAGCAGGTTAAAACTACCTAGTGCTCTGACAGTAATGGACATCTCAGCATTGCCTCTAGCTCTTGTGCAAATACCAACTAGGATATAGGCTAATATTGCCAAAGCAAGTGTGCACTTTTGAGGGACAGAGCCAACTCAGACCCAGCACTGCAATTAAATGTGGCAGGGACGTTTATTGCTGGCACTCACGGAAGGCAGTGGATCAGGAGCTGTCTGCAGATCTGACTGGCATGCTGGAGCCATCCCAGTGCATGCCCTAGTTGCACCAGCTGCCTGCTCTAACCTCTCTTTCTGCGTTCCTACTCCCCTCTGCAGTGAAGGTACTATGGCTAGGAGAGGGGAGAATACATACGTAGAGGGACCAGAACAAGCTCATATCTGACCTTCAGGGTTTCTGCCCAAACACTTTGGACCTGACCCTGCCACCAGTAAGATGGTGATGGCCACTGAACATAGTAAAAGCCCCAATTCACACTTGGCTCTGGCTTTAGCCCCTCAATTTCCACCCCTACCTTTTACCAAGGTGATAGATGCCAGCACCCAGGAGGATGATACAACCTGTGCTCAGTTGAGATCGAGCTCTCCCACCAAAGCCATTGGGAATACACAGACTTGAATAGGCTTGAATAGTGATGCTCCCACACAAGGACACATCTTCAAGACTGGGATAGGTAATTATTCACCACATTTCATAGAGACAGAAAGTTAACCAAAATGAAAAGAAAGAAGAATTTGTTTCAAACAAAAGAACAAGAAAAAACTTTTAAAAAACAACTAGAGGATAGATGAACACAGTGAGAATTTTGACAAGGAAGTGGGAAATGTAAACAATACTGGTCAGAGTTCAAGAATACAATAACTGAAATGAAAAGCAGACTAGAATTGCAGAGGAAGGTAAACTTCCAAACTCATTCTATGAGGCCACCATCACCCTAATACCAAAACCTGACAAAGATCCCACAAAAAAAGAAAACTACAGGCCAATATCACTGATGAACATAGATGCAAAAATCCTTAACAAAATTCTAGCAATCAGAATCCAACAACACATTAAAAAGATCATACACCATGATCAAGTG
>NW_011495045.1:4102064-4102613 GCF_000754665.1 Bison bison bison | reverse complement strand
GTCTGGCTCTAGGTCAGTGATCACACCATCATGATTATCTGGGTCGTGAAGATCTTTTTGTATAGTTCTTCTGTGTATTCTTGCCACCTCTTCTTAATATCTTCCTCTTCTGTTAGGTCCATATAATCTCTGTCCTTTATTGTGCCCATCTTTGCAGGAAATGTTCCCTTAGTGTCTCTAATTTTTTTGAAGATAACTCTAGTCTTTCCCATTGTGTTGTTTTCCTGTATTTCTTTGCATTGATCATTTAAGAAGGCTTTCTTATCTCTCCTAGCTATTCTTTGGAACTCTGCATCTAGAGGGACATATCTTTCCTTTTCTCCTTTGCCTTTTGCTTCTCTTCTCATATACTTTCAGTTCAGTTCAGTCACTCAGTCGTGTCCAACTCTTTGCCACCCCATGAATCGCAGCACGCCAGGCCTCCCTGTCCATCACCAACTCCCGGAGTTCACCCAGACTCAAGTGCATCGAGTCAGTGATGCCATCCAGCCATCTCATCCTCTGTCGTCCCCTTCTCCTCCTGCCCCCAATCCCTCCCAGCATCAGAGT
>NW_011495045.1:4096782-4100580 GCF_000754665.1 Bison bison bison | reverse complement strand
CAATCCCACTGCTGGGCATACACACTGAGGAAACCAGAATTGAAAGAGACACGTGTACCCCAATGTTCATTGCAGTGCTGTTTATAATAGCCAGGACATGGAAGCAACCTAGATGTCCATCAGCAGATGAATGGATAAGAAAGCAGTGGTACATCTACACAATGGTGTATTACTCAGCCATTAAAAAGAATACATTTGAATCAGTTCTAATGAGGTGGATGAAACTGGAGCCTATTATACAGAGTGAAGTAAGCCAGAAGGAAAAACACCAATACAGTATACTAACGCATATATATGGAATTTAGAAAGATGGTAACGATAACCCTGTATACGAGACAGCAAAAGAGACACTGATGTATAGAACAGTCTTATGGACTGTTATGGAGAGGGAGAGGGTGGGAAGATTTGGGAGAGTGACATTGAAACATGTAGAATATCATGTAAGAAACGAGTTGCCAGTCCAGGTTCGATGCGCGATACTGGATGCTTGGGGCTGGTGCACTGGGACGACCCAGAGGGATTGTGTGGGGAGGGAGGAGGGAGGAGGGTTCAGGATGGGGAACACATGTATGCCTGTGGCGGATTCATTTTGATATTTGGCAAAACTAATACAATTATGTAAAGTTTAAAAATAAAATTAAATTAAAAAAAAAAAGCAGACTAGAAGGAATTAACAGCAGACTATGATACAAAAGAAGGCATTACTGATCTTGAAAATAGAATAACAAAAATCATCAATCAAAAAGAAAAAAAATTAGAAAATAATGGCATTTAAAAGAAACTGTGGGAAAACAGCAAGCATAATAACATTTGCATTATGGTGGTTCCAAGGAAAAGACAGAAAGGGGACAAAAATGTATTTGTGGAAATTATGGCTGAACACTTCCCAAACCCGAAGGAGGAAACAAATAACCAGGTTCAAGAAGCAGAGTCCCAAATCAGATGAAACCAAAGAGACTCACACTAAGACATGTTACATTAAAATGGCAAAAATAAGGCATCAAGAGAAAAACAAAGTGTCACATACAAGGGGACCCTCATAAGGCTATCACCTGATTCTTTTCTACAGAAATTTTGCAGGCCAGAATAGAGTGGCATGATACAGTTAAAGTGCTCAGAGGGAAAAACCTGCAGCCTAGAATACTACCCATAAGATGGTCATTCAGAATTGAAGGAAAGACAAAGAACTCAGGCAAGCAAAAACTAAGAGTTCACCAATACTAACTTGACTCTGAAACGTGTTAAAGAGTCTTCTCTTAGTAGAAAAGAAAGTACCATAGTAAGATGTAACAAATTATGGAAAAGGAAATATACAATGAGTGAAAGAAAATATACAGTAAAGGCTGTGGATCAGTGACTTAGATAGTACTAAGTTTAAAGGACAAAAATCATAAAAATCAAGTGTAACTGAAATAAACAGTTAAGGTGAAAAAACGGGAAATAGAACTGCCATATAACCCAGCAATCCCACCGCTAGGCATACACACTGAGGAAACTGGAATTGAAAGAGATACATGTATCCCAATGTTCATTGCAGCACTGTTTACAATAGCTAGGACATGGAAACAACCTAGATGTCCATCGACAGATGACTGGATAAAGAAGTGGTACATATACACAATGGAATATTACTCAGCTATTAAAAAACACACACACATTTGAATCAGTTCAAATGAGAGAGACAAAATTGGAGCTTATTATACAGAGTGAAGTAAGTCAGAAAGAGAAACACCAATGCAGTATATTGACACATATTATGGAATTTAGAAAGATGCTAATGACAACTCATATGCAAGACAGCAAAAGAGACACAGATGTAAAGAACACATTTTGGACTATGTGGGAGAAGGCGAGGGTGGGATGATTTGAGAGAATAGCATTGAAACATGTATATCACCATATGTAAAATAGAGGACCAGTGCAAGTTCGATGCATGAAACAGGGCACTTAAAGCTGGTGCTCTGGGACAACCCAGAGGGATGGGGGAAACATGTGCATCCGTGGCTGGTTCCTGTCGATGTATAGCAAAATCCACAATATTATAAAATAATTAGCCTCAAAGTAAATTAATTTTTTTAAATAAACAATTAAGGGATAAGTATGTTGGAGAAGACTCCTGAGAGTCCCTTGGACTGCAAGGAGATCCAACCAGTCCATTATAAAGGAGATCAGCCCTGGGTGTTTTTTGGAAGGAATGTTGCTAAAGCTGAGACTCCAGTACTTTGGCCACCTCATGCGAAGAGTTGACTCATTGGAAAAGACTATGATGCTGGGAGGGATTGGGGGCAGGAGGAGAAGGGGATTACAGAGGATGAGATGGCTGGATGGCATCACTGACTCAATGCACGTGAGTCTGGGTGAACTCCGGGAGTTGGTGATGGACAGGGAGGCCTGGCGTGCTGCGATTCATGGGGTCGCAAGGAGTCGGACACGACTGAGCAACTGAACTGAACTGATGAGCTTGTAAAAGATGACAAAAAACAAAGTGTGGGGAAAGAAGAAAAATATAGATTTTTTTAGACTGTGTTTACACTTAAATGACTATAGATTAAAATAAGTAGGTACAGGGGGCGGTCCTAAGATGGAGGAGGAATAGGACAGGGAGACCACTTGCTCCCCCACAAATTCATCAAAAGAACATTTGAACGCTGAGTAAATTCCACAGAACAACTTCTAAATGCCGGCAGAGGACATTAGGCACCCAGAAAAGCAGCCCATTGTCTTCGAAAGGAGATGTTTTATCAACGGTGCTATATAAATGGAGAAGTCTTGAGGCTACTGTAAAACTAAGACTGAAAACCAGAAGCAGGAGGCTTAAGTCCAAATCCTGAGAACACCAGAGAACTCCTGACTCCAGGGAACATTAATCGACAGGAGCTCATCAAACGCCTCCATACCTACACTGAAACCAAGCACCACCCAAGGGCCAACAAGTTCCAAAGTAAGACATACCACACAAATTCTCCAGCAGCACAGGAACATAGCCCTGAGCTTCAATATTCAGGCTTCCCAAAGTCACTCCAAACCCATTGACATCTCATAACTCATTACTGGACACTTAATTGCACTCCAGAGAGAAGAAATCCAGCTCCACCCACCAGAACACCTACACAAGCTTCCCTAACCAGGAAACCTTGACAAGCCACCCATACAACCCCACCCACAGCGAGGAAATTCCACAATAAAGAGAACCCCACAAACTGCCAGAATACAGAAAGGCCACCCCAAACTCAGCAATATAAACAAGATGAAGAGACAGAGGAATACCCAGCAGGTAAAGGAACAGTATAAATGCCCACCAAACCAAACCAAAGAGGAAGAGATTGGGAACCTACCTGATAAAGAATTCCGAATAATGATAGTGAAAATGGATCCAAAATCTTGAAATCAAAATGGAATCACAGATAAATAGCCTGGAGACAAGGGTTGAGAAGATGCAAGAAAGGTTTAACAAGGACCTAGAAGAAATAAAAAAGAGTCAATATATAATGAATAATGCAATAAATGAGATACAAAAAACACTCTGGAGGGAACCAACAGTAGAATAACAGAGGCAGAAGATAGGATTAGTGAGGTAGAAGATAGAATGGTATAAATAAATGAATCAGAGAGGAAAAAAGAAAAACGAATTAAAAGCAATGAGGACAATCTCAGAGACCTCTGGGACAATATTAAATGCCCCAACATTCGAATCATAGGAGTCCCAGAAGAAGAACACAAAAAGAAAGACCATGAGAAAATACTTGAGGAGATAATAGTTGAAAACTTCCCTAAAATGGGGAAGGAAATAATCACCCA
>NW_011495045.1:4095996-4096682 GCF_000754665.1 Bison bison bison | reverse complement strand
CAAAAATCTTCCAGCAAACAAAAGCCCAGGTCCAGACGGCTTCACAGCTGAATTCTACCAAAAATTTAGAGAAGAGCTGACACCTATCCTGCTCAAACTCTTCCAGAAAATTGCAGAGGAAGGTAAACTTCCAAACTCATTCTATGAGGCCACCATCACCCTAATACCAAAACCCGACAAAGATCCCACAAAAAAAGAAAACTACAGGCCAATATCACTGATGAGCATAGATGCAAAAATCCTTAACAAAATTCTAGCAATCAGAATCCAACAACACATTAAAAAGATCATACACCATGACCAAGTGGGCTTTATCCCAGGGATGCAAGGATTCTTCAATATCCTCAAATCAATCAGTGTAATACACCACATTAACAAATTGAAAAATAAAAGCCATATGATTATCTCAATAGATGCAGAGAAAGCCTTTGACAAAATTCAACATCCATTTATGACAAAAACTCTCCAGAAAACAGGAATAGAAGGAACATACCTCAGCATAATAAAAGCTATATATGACAAACCCACAGCAAACATTATCCTCAATGGTGAAAAATTGAAAGCATTTCCCCTAAAGTCAGGAACAAGACAAGGGTTCCCACTTTCACCACTACTATTCAACATAGTTTTGGAAGTTTTGGCCACAGCAATCAGAGCATAAAAAGAATAAAAGGAATCCAAATTGG
>NW_011495045.1:4094004-4095896 GCF_000754665.1 Bison bison bison | reverse complement strand
GGGAAAATACTTGAGGAGATAATAGTTGAAAACTTCCCTAAAATGGGGAAGGAAATAATCACCCAAGTCCAAGAATCCCAGAGAGTCCCAAACAGGATAAACCCAAGGCAAAACACCCCAAGACACATATTAATCAAATTAGCAAAGATCAAGCACAAAGAAGCAAGGGAAAAACAACAAATAACACACAAGGGGATTCCCATAAGGATAACAGCTGATTTTTCAATCGAAATTCTTCAAGTAAGAAGGGAATGGCAGGACATACTTAAAGTGATGAAAGAAAATAACCTACAGCCCAGATTACTGTACCCAGCAAGGATCTCATTCAAATATGAAGGAGATATCAAAAGCTTTACAGACAAGCAAAAGCTGAGAGAATTCAGCACCACCAAACCAGCTCTCCAACAAATGCTAAAGGATCTTCTCTAGACAGGAAACACAGAAAGGGTGTATAACCTCGAACCCAAAACAATAAAATAAATGGCAACGGAATCATAGTTATCAATACTTTCCTTAAACGTAAATGGGTTGAATGCCCCAACCATAAGACAAAGACTGGCTGAATGGATACAAAAACAAGACCACTACCTATATATGTTGTCTACAAGAGACCCACCTCAAAACAAGGGACACATACAGACTTAAAGTGAAGGGCTGGAAAAACATATTCCATGCAAACAGAGACCAAAAGAAAGCAGGGGTAGCAATACTAATATCAGATAAAATAGACTTTAAAACAAAGGCTGTGAAAAGAGACAAAGAAAGACACTACATAATCATCAAAGGATCAATCCAAGAAGAAGATATAACAATTATAAATATATATGCACCCAACATAGGAGCACCGCATAAGACAAATGCTAACAAGTATGAAAGGGGAAATTAACAATAACACAATAATAGTGGGAGACTTTAATATCCCACTCACACCTATGGATAGATCAATTAATCAGAATATTAACAAGGAAATACAAACTTTAAATGATACAGTAGACCAGTTAGACCTAATTGATATCTATAGGACATTTCACCCTAAAACAATGAATTTCACCTTTTTCTCAGGTGCACAAGGAACCCTCTCCAGGATAGATCACATCCTGGGCCGTAAATTCTAAACTTGGTAAATTCAAAAAAATTGAAATCATTCCAAGCATCTTTTCTGACCACAATGCAGTAAGGTTAGATTTCAATTACAGGATAAAAACTATTAAAAATTCCAGCATATGGAGGCTGAACAACATGCTGCTGAAAAACCAACAAATCACAGAAGAAATCAAAAAAGAAATCAAAATATGCATAGAAATGAATGAAAAATGAAAACACAACAACCTGTGGGACACTGTAAAAGCAGTGCTAAGGAGAAGGTTCATAGCAATACAGGCATACCTCAAGAAACAAGAAAAAAGTCAAATAAATAACCTAACCCTACACCTAAAGCAACTAGAAAAGGAAGAAATGAAGAACCCCAGGGTTAGTAGAAGGAAAGAAATCTTAAAAATTAGGGCAGAAATAAATGCAAAAGAAACAAAAGAGACCATAGCCAAAATCAACAAAGTCAAAAGCTGGTTCTTTGAAAGGATAAATAAAATTGACAGACCATTAGCCAGACTCATCAAGAAACAAAAGGAGAAAAATCAAATCAATAAAATTAGAAATGAAAATGGAGAGATCACAACAGACAACACAGAAATACAAACGATCATAAGAGACTACTATCAATAATTATATGCCAATAAAATGGACAACGTGGAAGAAATGGACAAATTCTTAGAAAAGTACAACTTTCCAAAACTTGACCAGGAAGAAATAGAAAATATTAACAGACCCATCACAAGCATGGAAATTGAAACTGTAATCAAAAATCTTCCAGCAAACAAAAGCCCCGGTCCAGA
>NW_011495045.1:4092978-4093779 GCF_000754665.1 Bison bison bison | reverse complement strand
CCTATACACTAATAGTGAGAAAATAGAAAGAAATTAAGGAAACAATTCCATTCACCATTGCAATAAAAAGAATAAAATACTTAGGAATATATCTACCTAAAGAAACAAAAGACATATATATAGAAAACTATAAAACACTGGAGAAAGAAATATAAGAGGACACTAATAGATGGAGAAATATACTGTGTTCAAGGATTGGAAGAATCAATATAGTGAAAATGAGTATACTACCCAAGGCAATCTATTGATTCAATGCAATCCCTATCAAGCTACCAACGGTATTTTTCACAGAGCTAGAACAAATAATTTCACAATTTGTATGGAAATACAGAAAACCTTGAAAAGCCAAAGCAATCTTGAGAAAGAAGAATGGAACTGGAGGAATCAACCTGCCTGACTTCAGGCTCTACTACAAAGCCACAGTCATCAAGACAGTATGGTACTGGCACAAAGACAGAAATATTGATCAATGGAACAAAATAGAAAGCCCAGAGATAAATCCACACACCTGTGGACACCTTATCTTTAACAAAGGAGGCAAGAACATACAATGGAGAAAAGACAATCTCTTTAACAACTGGTGCTGGGAAAACTGGTCAACCACACTTGTAAAAGAATGAAACTAGAACACTTTCTTAACATCATACACAAAAATAAACTCAAAATGGATTAAAGATCTACACGTAAGACCAGAAACTATAAAACTCCTAGAGGAGAACATAGGCAAAACACTCTCCGACATACATCACAGCAGGATCCTCTATGACCCACCTCCCAGAATATTGGAAATAAAAGCAAAAA
>NW_011495045.1:4079874-4092259 GCF_000754665.1 Bison bison bison | reverse complement strand
ATCGAGGAAACCAGAATTGAAAGAGACACGTGTACCCCAATGTTCATTGCAGTGCTGTTTATAATAGCCAGGACATGGAAGCAACCTAGATGTCCATCAGCAGATGAATGGATAAGAAAGCAGTGGTACACATACACAATGGTGTATTACTCAGCCATTAAAAAGAATACATTTGAATCAGTTCTAATGAGGTGGATGAAACTGGAGCCTATTATACAGAGTGAAGTAAGCCATAAAGAAAAACACCAATACAGTATACTAACGCATATATATGGAATTTAGAATGATGGTAACGATAACCCTGTATGTGAGACAGCAAAAGAGACACAGATGTATAGCACAGTCTTTTGGACTCTGTGGGAGAGGGCAAAGGTGGGATGATTTGGGAGAATGGCATTGAAACATGTATAATATCATAGGTGAAACGAATTGCCAGTCCAGGTTTGATGCATGATACAGGATGCTTGGGGCTGGTCCACTGCAATAACCCAGTGGGATGGTATGGGGAGGGAGGTGGGAGGGAGGTTCAGGATGGGGAACACGTGTACACCCGTGGTGGATTCATGTTGATGTATGGCAAAACCAATACAATATTGTAAAGTAATTAGCCTCCAATTAAAATAAATTTATTTTTAAAAAAATAAAATAAGTAGGTCAAGTCAGTATATGAGCACCATGGTAATCACAAACCAAACACCTACAATAGATAAAAAACACTAAAAACAAAAAAAGTAATACAAACATTCCACTGAAGAAAGTCATCACACCACAAGAAAAAAAGCAAAGAGAAGAAAAAAAGGAACAGCGAACTACAAAACAACCAGAAAACAAGTAACAAAAAGGCATTTTTGTTATCAATAATGACTTTAAATGTGATTCGAAAAAATACATCAAAAAAGTAGACTGACTGATGGGATTCAAAATCCAAGATCCATCTATGTGAACCTGCATGAGACTCACTTCAGAGCTAAAGACACAAACAGCCTGAAAGTGAGGGGATGGAAAGAGATATTTCATGCAAATGGGAAAAAAAGAAAGTTGGAGTAGCAGTACTCATATAGATCAAGTAGACTTTAAAACAAAGCTATTTAACAAAAGACAAAGACAGGCATTATTTTATAATAAAGGGATCAATACAAGAAGAAGATATTATAATGATTGACATACATGGACCCAATACAGAAGCACCTAAATATATCAAGCAACTATTAAAAGACATAAGGGAGAAACTGACAATACTACAATAACAGTTGGAGATATTAACACTCCACTTACCTCAAAGGATAGATCGTTCAGACAAAATTATTAAGGCAACAGTGGTTTAAATGGTATAATATACCAGGTGGGCTTAATAGATAGCCACAACACACTCAAAAATCCCTGCAGATGGTGACTGCAGCCATGAAATTAAAAGACGCTTGCTCCTTCGAAGAAAAGCTATGACAAACCTAGATAGCATATTGAAAATTGAGACATTCCTTTGCCAAGAAAGGTCCATACAGTCAAAGTCATGGTTTTTCCAGTAGTCACGTGTAGATGTGAGAGTTGGACCATAACGAAGGTTGAGTGCCAAAGAATTAATTCTTATGAACTGTGGTGTTGGAGAAGACTCTTGAGAGTCCCTTGGACTGTGAGGAGATCAAACCAGTCAATCCCAAAGGACATCAGTCTTGAATATTCATTGGAAGGGCTGATGCTAAAGCTAAGTGCCAATACTTTGGCCACTTAATGCAAAAAGCCAACTCATTAGAAAAGACCCTGATGCTGGGAAAGATTGAAGGCAGGAGGAGAATGGGACAACAGAGGATGAGATGGTTGGATGACATCACCAACTGAATGAACAGGAGTTTGAGCAAGTTCCGGGAGATGGTGATGGACAGGGAAGCCTCGTGTGCTGCAGTCCATGGGGTCACAAAGAGTCAGACAGGACTGAGCGACTGAACAACAACAGCATCCTCCAAACAAAACACCAGCAGAATACACCTTTTGATGTACACGTAAAACATTCTCCAGGATAGTTCACATTCTAGGCCAAAATACAAGTGTCAACAGATTTAACAGGAGAGAAGTTATATCAATCATCTTCCAATCACAACTATATGAAACTTGAAATCAATTACAAAAAGAAAAATGGGAAAATCACAGACATGTGGAGAGTAAACAGTGTGCAACAGAAAACCAATGGGCTGATGAAGAAATAAGAAAGTGTCTTGAGATAAATAAAAATGGAAACAGAATGCTTCAGAATTTATGATATGCAGCAGAGTAGTTGTATGTAACTTCCCTGTAGCTCAAATGGTAAAGAACCTGCCTGCAATGCAGGAGTCCAGAGTTTGATCCCTGGTTTGGGAAGTTCCTCTGAAGAAAGGAATGGCAATCCACTCCAGTATTCTTGCCTGGAGAATCCCATGGACAGAGAAGCCTGTCGGGCCACAGTCCGTGGGGTTGCAAGAGTCACACACGACTGAGTAACTAACACACAGAGTTGTATGGGGAGTTGACATCAGTACAGGCCTTCCTCAGGAAACAAGTAAAATCTCAAATAAACAACCTAACCTGTTTTGGGCTCCAAAATCACTGCAGATGCTGCAGTCCTTCGGGTTGCAAAGAGACAAACGGACTGAGCAACTGAACAGAACTGAACTGATACATAGTGTCAGGTCATCTGCAAATAGCGATAATTTTACTTCTTCATTTCCAACATGGATCCTTGTTATTTCTTTTATAATTGTGTGGCTAGGACTTCCAATACTATGTTAAATAGAAGTGGTTAGAGTGGGTGTCTTTGTCTTGTTACTGATTTAAAAGAAAAAGCTTTCAGCTTTTCAGAGTATTTATGGTGTTAGGTATTGGTCTGTCATAAATAGTATTTATTATGTTGAGATATGTTCTCTCCAGATATGGGGAAAACTTTGATGAGTTTTTTTTTTTTTTTTATCATACATTGATGCTGAATTTTGTCAAATGCTTCTTCATACAGAAGATACACTACTGAGGTGATCATGTGATTTCCATACTTTGTTGATGTGGTGTATTGCAATGATTTACTTGCCCATTTTGAACCTATTGAAGATGGATGATATGGCTGGATGGCATCACTGACTCGATGGACGTGAGTCTGAGTCAACTCCGGGAGTTGGTGATGGACAGGGAGGCCTGGCATGCTGTGATTCATGGGGTCGCAAAGAGTTGGACACGACTGAGCAACTGAACTGAACTGAAAGTGTCTATAGTGCTCAAAACAGTCTACAGATTTAATGTAGTCCCTGTCAAAATACACGTGACAATTTTAACAGAACCAAGCAAATAATCCTAAAATTGATACGGAATGACAAGAGATAACATAGCCAAAGCAGTCTTGAGAGGACAACATGATAGGGGTATCATGCTCCCTGTCAGACTAAACTTCAAAAGAGTACAATACTATTGTGACTACTCTGTTACTCTGTATATAAACAGTGAGGAAAAGTGTTACTAGGAAAACCTGAGAGCAGGATATAAAAGAATGAAATTAGAATATTCCTTCACAACGTATATAAAAACAAACTCAAAATGGAATAAAGACCTTAGTGTAAGACTGGAAATCATAAAAATCTATAAAAAAAATTCTATAAAAAAACCATAAAAAAAGAAAATTCACAGAACACTCTTCGACGTAAATCATAGCAGTATTTTTTTGGAACTCTCTCCTCAGGCAAAAGAAACAAAAGCAAAAAAATAAACAAGTGGGACCTAATTAAACTTAAAAGCTTTTGCATAGCAAAGGAAGCCATTGACATAATAAAAAGATAATCTACTGAATGGAAGAAATTATTTGCAAGTGATATAACTGACAGGTTAATATCCAGATGAGGTAAATAACATCAGGAAAACAAACAACCCAATTATAAAATTGGAAGATTAACCAAATAAGAAAAAATTCAAAAAAATAGTTCAAAAAGAATTCCAAAAAAAAGACATTTTTCCAAAGAAAACTTATAGATAGCCAATAGGCACTCAATATCACTAATTATTAGGGAAATGCAAATTAAAACCATGATGAGGTAGCAGCCCACATCTGTCAGAATAGCTGTCATCAGCAAGAACACAAATAACGAATGCTGCAGAGGATATGGAGAAAAGGGAACCGTTGTACACTGTTGGTAAGAATAAACTGGTGCTGACAGTAAGGAAACAGTATGAAGATTCCTCAGAGAAACTAGGACTTGAACTTCCATATGATCTAGTAATTGCACACCTGGGTTTATATCCAAGGGAAATGAAAACACTCATATGAAAATATGTAATACATTGACCCCAATATTCATTAGCAGGTTTATTTACAATTGCCATGATATGGGATCTACCTAAGTGTTCATTCACAGATGAATGGAAAAAGAAGATGTGGTATGTATATACTGTGGAATGCTACTCAGCCATAAAAAAGAATGACATTTTCTCATTTGCAATAACATGAATGGACTTGGAGGGTATTGTGCTTACTGAAATAAATTAGATAAGGACAAATACTGTGTGTTATCACTTCCATGTGAAATCTAAAAAGTAAAATGGATATAACAAAACAGAAACAGACTCAAAGATACAAGAGAACTGATGACAACGTTGGTACCAACTATTATTTAAGAGGTACCAACTATTATTTAAGAAATAAATAAGCTACAAGGATATATAGCACAGAGAATATTGTCAGTGTTTTATAATTTAAAATGCATACAGTCTATAAAAATGTTGAATCACTATTCTGTACCCATGAAACTAGTTTAATATTGTTAGTCAACTATAGTTCAATTAAAGAATAAGGCATGGGCTTGAGTAAATATTAATACTGCTTTTGCAAGCACTATATTTAATCTGAGCATTATTGATAATAATGGAGATCTCACATTTATTGGAAGCCTGTTAAGTATTTTTCTAGAAAATTTTACCCATATAACTGTTCTGTTGTATAGATAGTATTTTTCTCATTTACAGAAGCTGTTTCTTAAAGAAATTAAGTGACTTTCCCAAGATAACAAAATTAGTAATTAGTTGAGCCCACATTTGAATGTAGGTCTATCATATGTCAAACTCCATGCATTTAATCAATATGAATCGATCAAAATTTCATCCATGCTGTCTCTATAACTTACCTCTTTTTTTAATGGATGTTATACAAGATTCCTCAACCAGTTAGTGTTTGTTCTGTTTTGTTTTTTGCATCAGTCTTTCTCTTGTGATGAGTAAAAGGATCTAACTAATTACTCATCTAACTAATTAAG
The DNA here is from genome assembly GCF_000754665.1 of Bison bison bison. Lineage (NCBI taxonomy): Eukaryota > Metazoa > Chordata > Mammalia > Artiodactyla > Bovidae > Bison > Bison bison. The sequence goes on along the minus strand of NW_011495045.1, from coordinate 4,087,001 downwards.
AAATGATATAGAATGTTTAATGAACTGTTGATCTTTTAAAACCATATGCAAAGATAATAAATGCAAAGCTGTTTCTGAATGTGTTTCCCTTAGGAAAAATTTATTGTGGTGGGAATATTTAACATTGAGATCTACCTTCTAAGCAAATTAAGGGTACAGTACAGTATTGTTCATAGGCACAGTGTTGCACAGCAGCATCTCTAGAATTTATTCATCTTGCATAAATGAAAATGTGTATTCATTAGTCAGCAGCTCCCCGCATTCCACCTTTCCCCAGCCCTTTGCCACCTATATTCCACTTAGGTTCTGTGAGTTTGACTCCCTTAGATACCTCATATAAGTAGAATCATTGTTCTTCTCTGATTGGCTTATTTTACTTAGCATCATGTCCTCTGGGTTCATCCATGTTGTTGCGTATGATAGGATTTCTTAAAGCTGAATACTGTTCCACTGTATGTATGTGTCGGTGGACATTTAATTCATTTCCACATCTTGTCTATTGTAAATAGTGCTTCATTGAACGTGAAAGTGCTAATATCCCTTCTAGATCCTGATTTCAGTTCTTTGATAAATATACAGAAGTTGGATTGTTGAATTTTTAAGTACTGTCTACATTTGTTGGGGATATTAAAGAGTATGAGTGGTCTAAGTTAATTTTGTGAGGGCGTGAACTCTTTCTCCTTGACATAAAGAAAACGTATATTTGAGGAGATAATCATTACTGTTGAATACTGAATCATTACTGTTGAATACTGACATCAATATAGGATCACTGACTTGATGGGCATAAATTTAAGCAAACTGCAGGAGACAGAGGAGGATAAAGAAGCCTGGTGTGCTGCAGTCCATGGGGTTGCAAAGAGGTGGACTTGACTTAGCGATTAAACAACAAATAAAAGCTGCCATCTTGCAAAACTTTTACCACAATTTTTCAGGAAATTGCTGATTTATACATGTATATATATATATATATGTATATCAAACATTTTAATATACTGACAGATCCTTCTTAATATGAGATAATTTATTCTTTCTGAAATAGCAACCAAGAAGTAGTTCCCTGATACACTAAACCTATGTCCTCCCTATCACTTCTCACCCCTGTATGCAGGATTGAGTTGAACCCTGAATCAATTACTTTTTGGAATAAACTAGGTTATTTATTTATTTATTACTCAGTTATAAATAACTGAGTTATTTAGTACTTAATCATATACTTAGTGAACAGATCCACTACCTTATGTTCAGTATTGCCTCAGCTTATCTTCAGGCTCCATTTGGAAAGTGCTTTCAGTCCTTAAGTTGATGCTATAGAAATAAACTCAGGGGGGATAAATAGTTGGCCAACTGCCACATATTTATTTAGTCAAAATAAGTGGATTTTAGTGAGTACAATAATACAGGATGATTTAAAAGTCTTTCTTTGGATAAGGTATTTTATTTACTCCATTTCATGCAGAATGTTGACAATGTTTGCCTAAAATTGTTTTGAGTTTATTGTCATTCTTTTCCATATTGAATTAAAACAACTATTAATATTAAAGCTGGATGCAACCTTAAGGACCACTTTTGATATTCATTAGAAAGGTAAATTAAAATTTATTTTCCTATAGAATTGTGTCTTTACATTTTTTAAAACAATGTTTGAGCATCACTGTATTTAGAAAGAAGCTGATACATCCCCTGTGTTAAGATCCTTACAGCACCTATTTGGAATATACAAAAAAGGAAATAAAAGGGCTTCCCAGGTGGCACAGTGGTAAAGAACCCACCTGCCAATGCAGGAGACACAAGAGACACGTGTTTGATCCCTGAGTTGGGAAGATCCCCTGCAGAAGGAAATGGCAACTAGCTCCAGTATTCTTGCCGCAGAAATTCCAGAGACAGAGAAGCCTAATGGGTTACAGTCCATGGGGTCACAATAAGTCAGGCACAACTGAACATACACAAGGAAATGGAAGTAGTTATTTCATACTCTCTTAAACCATCACTATTCTCATATTCTATTTCCTGAAAGAAATATGGAAGTAATGATGAATTCTCTGTAGGTCAAAAAGATGAGGAGAAAAAAAGTTCCAATTATTAATTCATTACTAATAGGATTACCATCAGATACTTATGGAATATAACATGTTCTCTACCCCAAAATGTATTTACTAGAACATCTCCATCTTGGAATAGAGTGAAATCTAGAATTCATACTTTTAAATTTCTATTGGAATAATCTAATACTATTAAAAATTGAAGTGAAAAATCTGAAGAAACACACTGTGACCCTAAGGTTCTCCATCTGAATATAAATTGAAATGCTAGTTTTAAATATTTTTAAACTAGTACCTCTAGCTTTATGGACATAAATGTTCATGAGATTTGTCCCCCAAGTCCATAAAAAAAGAGTCCCCATCAGAAAGCCTTGTAGGTAAGGAGATTTAGAAGAGTAAGTTTTAAAATTTAGGTCATACCTGAATGGTCTAGTGGTTTTCCCTACTTTCTTCAATTTAAGTCTGAATTTGGCAATAAGGAGTTCATGATCTGAGCAACAGTCAGCTCCCAGTCTTGTTTTTGCTAACTGTATAGAGCTTCTCCATCTTTGGCTGCAAAGACTATAGTCAGTCTGATATAGGTATTGACCATCTAGTGATGTCCATGGGTAGAGTTGTCTCTTGTGTTGTTGGAAGAGATTGTTTTCTATGACCAATGCGTTCTCTTGGCAAAATTCTGTTAGCCTCTGCCCTGCTTCATTTTGTACTCCAAGGCCAAATTTGCCTGTTACTCCAGGTATCTCTTGACTTCCTACTTTTGCATTCCAGTCCCCTATAACAAAAAGGATATCTTTTTTGGGTGTTAGTTCTAGAAGTTCTTGTAGATCTTCATAAAAATGTTCAACTTCAGCTTCTTCAGCGTTACTGGTCAAGACATAGACTTGGATTACTGTGATATTGAATGGTTTGCCTTGGAAACGAACAGAGATCATTCTGTCGTTTTGGAGATTACACCCAAGTACTGCTTTTCAGACTCTTTTGTTGACTATATGCCTACTCCATTTCTTCCAAGGGATTTGACCTAAATCCAATTCCTTATGATTATACAGTGTAAGTGACAAATAGAATCAAGGGATTATATCTGATAGACAGAGTTCCTGAAGAACTATGGACAGAGGTTCATGACATTGTACAGGAGGCAGTGATCAAGACCATTCCAAAGAAAAAGAAATGCAAAAGGCAAAACGGTTGTCTGAGGAGGCCTTACAAATAGCTGAGAAAAGAAGAGAAGCTAAAGGCAAAGGAGAAAAGGAAAGATATACCCATTTGAATGCAGAGTTCCAAAGAATAACAAGGAGAGATAAGAAAGCCTTCCTCAGTAATCAGTGCAAAGAAATAGAGGAAAACAATAGAATGGGAAAGACTAGAGATCTCTTCAAGAAAATCAGAGATACCAAGGGAACATTTCATTAAAGATGGGAACAATAAAGGACAGAAATGGTATGGACCTAACAGAAGCAAAAGATATTAAGAAGAGTGACAAGAATACACAGAAGAACTATACAAAAAAGATCTTCATGACCCAGATAACCACGATGGTGTGATCATGCATCTAGAGCCAGACATCCTGGAATAAGAAGTCAAGTGGGCCTTAGGAAGCATCACTATGAACAAAGTTAGTGGAGGTGATGAAATTCCACTTGAGCTATTTCAAATCCTAAAAGATGATGCTGTGAAAGTGCTGCACTCAATATGCCAGCAAATTTGGAAAACTCAGCAGTGCCCACAGGATTGGAAAAGGTCAATCTTCATTCTAATCCCAAAGAAAGGCAATGCCAAAGAACGTTCAAAGTACTGCACAATTGCACTAATCTCACACACTAGCAAAGTAATGCTCAAAATTCTCCAAGCCAGGCTTTAACAGTATGTGAACCATGAACTTCCAGGTGTTCAAGCTGAATTTAGAAAAGGCAGGGGAGCCAGAGATCAAATTGTCAATATCAATTGGATCATTGAAAAAGCAACAGAGTTCCAGAAAAACCTCTACATCTACTTCTGCTTTATTGACTACGCCAAAGCCTTTGATCACAACAAACTGTGGAAAATTCTTGAAGACATGGGAATACCAGACCACCTTACCTGCCTCCTGAGAAATCTGTATGCAGGTCAAGAAGCAATAGTTAGAACTGGACATGGAACAACACACTGGTTCAAAATTGGGAAAGGAGTATGTCAGGCTGCATGTTGTCACTGTGCTTATTTAACTTATATGCAGCGTACATCATAAGAAATGCTGGGCTGGATGAATCACAAGCTGGAATCAAGATCGCCAGGAGAAATATCAGTAACCTCAGATATGCAGATGACACCACCCTTATGGCAGAAAGTGAAGAAGAACTAAATAGCCTCTTGATGAAAAGTTACAGAGGAGAGTGAAAAAGTTGGCCTAAAGCTCAACATTCAGAAAACTAACATCATGGCCAGTGGTTCAGTCACTTCATGGCATGTAGATGGGGAAACAATGGAAACAGTGACAGAATTTATTTTCTTTGGCTCCAAAATCACTGCAGATGGTGAAGGCAGCCATGAAATTAAAAGACGTTTGCTCCAAGAAAAGCTATGACCAACCTAGACAGCCAGTTATAAATCAGAGACATTACTTTGCCAACAAAGGTACATCCAGTCAAAGCCATGGTTTTCCTAGTAGTCACGTATGGATGTGAGAGTTGGGCTCTGAAGAAAGCTGAGTGCCAAAGAATTGATGCTTTTGAACTGTGGTGTTGGAGAAGACTCTTGAGAGTCCCTTGGACAGCAAGGAGATCCAACCAGTCAATTCTAAAGGAAATCAGTCCTGAATATTCATTGGAAGCACTGATGCTGAAGCTGAAACCCTAATACTTTGGCCCCCTGATGCGAAGAACTGACTCAGTGGAAAAGACCCTCACACTGGGAAATATTGAAGGTGGGAGGAGAAGGGGATGAGAGAGGATGAAATGGTTGGGTGGCATCACTGACTCGTTGGGCATGAGTTTGAGTAAGCTCCGGTAGTTGGTGATAGACAGGGAAGCCTGGCTTGCTGCAGTCCATGGGGTCGCAGAGTTAAACAGGACTGAGTGACTGAACTCACCTGAAGGTTTAAGATAATAAAGCTGAAGAAAACTTCATGGAGACACAGACCCCTCCAGGTGCTTTGTAAGAATGGCCATGTCCACAGGACTTTTTATAGATACATAATGGTTATGAGCATAAGTAAGCTCAAGAGTCAACCCTGCTCAGGTTCAAATTCTAGCTCTGCTAGTTAATCTGTTGGACTTTTGGCAAATTACTTAATCTCCCTGTGACAACATTTTCTTGTCTATAAAAAAACTGTTTCAGGATTAAACCAATATGTGTAACGTGTTAACAATTACTGGTAAATGATAAGTTCTCAATACATATTGACCATTAGAATGAAAGTGTTTTTTACACTTTAGATAGCTCCTTGTTTTTTTGTATTAATATAAGGGAGTAGGCAGTCTTGACAGTTTATTGATCTAGGGAAGGCATTATTAGAATGCCGTTTTTCCAGATGAATAGATATACAAGTTCCCACATGGTATCTGATGTTTCTAATATAAAGAGAGGCCTGCATTTAAAAAAACAAACAAACTCAAAATGTATGAAGGCGGATACAGAAACATACTGTTCCTCCCAAAAGATTCATAGTTTCAATTTTATATTACCTTAAATAGCTGCCATCAAGAAGTAAGATTTTTACGAGAAAAAGTAAGATTTTACTTTAAAAAAATCTAATGATTTATAGCAATAGGGTGGAAAATATTGAAATAAAGAATGAAGCCATTATGCCACAAGGCACTTTTCTATTATATTTACATTGTTTGCCTTATGTGTGAAGTATAGATGAGGCTCTGAATCGAGATTGTCATTCATGTAAAGGCTCCTAAAACATTGTTTCAGTTTATAAATTCTACTGAAGAATTTTAGCTTTAAATATTCCATGAGGAATTTTAGGAATATGAAGTATCTTTGATTTTCATTTTAGCTTTTAGTGTTTCCATAATTGGTTCTGAATGGTAGAAAGTACTGAGGTTTCCTAAGGCATTCTCTTCATCCTTAACCAGTGCCTTCTAACTGTTTAAGTTTCAGGTCCATTATAAGCATTAAACCTGTAAAGTAGGTCAAGAGAATGATGGTTTCAATACCAGGGTTGTAAGGAGGATTAGGTAGAAATTCAAAAAGCAATTTCATTGCCAACTTAAAAGTAGATCATTTTCTGGGTATCCAGAGATAAATATCAATTATATCAACTCTACTTTAAGTATAATACTTCCTGGCCTCTTTTTTTCCAGTTTAGGGTCTATTTTTAGGCTATAGTTTTTTTTCAGTTTTAGCCACAATATAAGGGAAGTGGTAAGAAAAAAATCTTTAAAAAGGAAATTTAAAATAATCTTTGCTTGTAAAGACTAAAAAGTCATACAACCACTCAGTTGGAAATGCATTGTAAATTTCTCTAATTCCTGGTTATATTTTTAGTGCATATAAGGTGGAAATTTTATAAATATTTTAATAAAGAATGTTTATGTTCAGTTTTTACCGAGCCATTTATATATTTTTGGAAATAAATAAGTTATAAGTAATAAATGAATTAACTTTTTATAACAGCAATAAGTTTAAAATTGGGTTTTTGATCCAAATGCAATGTTCAACATATAGAAAATAAAATTGCCAGTTTATGGCTATTTGCTGCCATAAATGCAAGCATTAGGACCAATATGTCAAATGTTTCAAAGGCCTTTTTAGGCTAAGGTAACCGAACATGTTACAATTCACTGAAGGTAAAACAATGAATAAGACATTCTTTGCCCATGATTAGTAAAACTGTCTTCTTATCACAAGTACAGAAGTTCTCATAAAACAAATTTATGAGAAATTTGAAACAAAGTAACAAATTTATGAAAAATAAGAAACAAATTAATAAGAAATCCTATCTGGTTTTTCTCTTTCTAGATATAACAATAACTTTAAGATAAAAAATAAAATAAAATTAAGTGACATGTGGACAGCAAGCTGTGTGGATGAAGTGGGAGAAGGCAACACCAATGCCATGAAATCCTTTGTCTTGGGCTGGCCCACAGTGAACTTCGT
>NW_011495045.1:4052807-4079774 GCF_000754665.1 Bison bison bison | reverse complement strand
GTGGCCACTTTCAGGTGAGAACCATAGCTTGTCTTATATTATTCACTTGGGATTGCTGCCATGAAATACAATCAGCTATGTAATTTCTAGAATGGAGAGGAAAAAAAGATAATTCAGTTTTGTTCCCATAATTTTTTTTTTGTTCCCATAATTTTTTAAAGAAAAATATTTTATTCTGATTGATCTATTCTGTTTTGTAGAGAAGTTCATTTGTATTCTAAAGCCAATAACTCATCTTTTGGCACACCTTCAATAAATACACCTGTATACTTTATGTTTCCCCCAAAGAGTGTTTTATTAAAAGATATGAAAGGTAATGGTAAATATTGAGAACTCTTGAAAGCATTTACCTTGGTTTGAGCTGTGACTTTTTAAAGGGGCTACTTAAACACCTCGAACACCATGGACGAGGAATAGAGTAATCAGAGTTCTAGGACCTCCCTCTCCAGTATTCCCTTCCCTCATGTTTAGGCACTGTTTTATATATTGAGTTTTCAAGTTAGCTTTTTAAACCACTGAAACAGATGTTTTACTGAAACAAATTCCATAAAAGACTCTGATTAAGCTTGAATAACCGGTTTATACTCCCAGATTTTCTTTAAAAATAGTTTATGATTATAGAAATAAATTTAATGTCATGAAATAATGTGGTTCCTAACTGCACATCATGTTCTAACTTGGTATCTACAGAGGTGTGACAATAAAAACCAGATTTATGAATTCAAGGAAGGAAAGTCAGTTTCCTAAGACTTATTCCTTGGCTGGGATGGAGTTGGAGAATGTATGAAGAGAGAATCTTTGTGCTCTTATCTGAACAGGCTAAACTGACACTTTTCTGTTCAGAATGAGCATATGAAAACTCAGACTTATGATTTTGAACAATTGCATGTTCAGTATTTGTTTTACACTTAAAAGAGCTGGTTTTTATTTCAAGCACACAATTTTCTTTCTACTTCCTCATTACCATCCAACTCCTCAGGCATCATTTTAAAACCAAATAAGTACTTTTTTGGAGCTGTTAATCTTCTAATAAAGGAAAGGCATGCCATTAAATTCTATTATGCACTATTGACCTACCACAGGATTTTAAGAATTTATTTAGAAGAAACATACATTTGTATCATTCTCCATGTGTCTTCTTTTTCATGACAAGCTTCTCTAAATATTGTCATTTCATATTGTTTAATCTCCCTGGTGTTTACAGCTGAAAGGAAGGGATTTCAAGTGAAGGGTGAGACTACATTATGTCTTTAAATAAGGAGTTTCCATAAAACTTTTTTAAGTAGAAGGGAAAATATAGAATAATTTATAAAATAATTCCTCAAAAAGTATAGTACTTTAACTGAATGACTAAGTTAACATCCCTGGTGATGTCATGTGGACATCATCTATGCTTTGATAGTGTGATGAGAAGCTACTGTGGTATTTGTCTCCAATACCCATAGACCCAGTCTAATCACAAGAAAAATATCAGATAAGCCCAAATTGAGGAATGTTCTATAGAGTTACCTGACCAGTAAGCCTCAAAATTGTCACAATCAAAAAAAAAAAATGAAAAGGCCCAGAAAAGGTCAGTAAGGAGACATGATATCTAAATCTACTGTGGTATCCTACAGTAGAAAATAGGAAAAGGACATTAATGGAAACACTGGTGAAATCTGAAGTCAGTAGTGTAATTAATGGTAATGTACCAATATTGGTTTCCTAGTTTGATGGATGTGCCTTGATAATGTGAGAGGATAACATTAGAAGAAACAAAAACTGGGTGTGAGGTATACAGGGATTCTCTGTACTATCTTTGCAACTTTCCTGAAAATCTAAACCTATCTTGAAATTAAAAGATTACTCTTTAAAAAAAAAAAAAAGTAGTGTGGAAGAGTTCAGACTCTGGTATGGCAGAGTGAGGTCTTAACACACGGACAACTCTACAGATAACAACTGTAAACTGAACAAAACACAAACAACAACCTCCTGAAGGTTCTGGAAAGTGAACAAAATGTTGGCAGATTTGGGAGAAGAATTGAAACGGAACAAGGCATCAGCACTGCATGAGTTTCCTGCTTTTAAGGCATCAGCCTGAGGGCAGGCTGCAGTCAAATCGTGGTACAGAGCATCTAAACTGATAAAACCTCAGGCATTCTGGGCTGAAACACCGAAGTATAGAGTTTGGGTCAGCCACAGCTGCAGGAACTTGAGGGAGGAAATCTCAGAAAGAAGAGTATCAGAGAAAGGAAGCTCCAGATTTTCTGTTTAGACTCTGCCCAGCTGAATGCTGAACCACACATGCATGGAACAGACTTAAAGCAGCTTCAAGCTAAGGCTGAAAGACTTGCACTGAGTTTCTGCTGAACACAGGAGAGATGGGATTTTCAGCTTGAATCTAATAAAATGAGTTGTCTGTTAAAAGATCAACATTATTTTGCAAATATAACAAAACTCAGAGTCTCCAGAATAAGATATTTATAATGTCTAGAGTGTTATCTGAAGTTTTTTAATCTATGAAGTATCTAGAAAGGAAAAAGATAATAAATAGAAGCCAATCATGAGATGATCTATTAGTTAGAATTTCTATAAAAGAACTTACAAGCAACTCTTAAAACTATGCTCAGTAGGTAAAAGAAGAAGCCAATTGAAATGAGTGAAAAGATAGGAAATCTTAGTAGAGACATAGAAAATATTTTTCAAAAGCCAAATGAAAATTCTAGAACTAAAAATTATAATATCTTAAATTTTAAAAAATTCTCTCTGTGGCTTTAGTTGCAAAATGGAAATGAAAGAAAAATAAGTCAGTGAATTTGAAAGTATATCAACAGAGATTATCCAATCTGAGAAAGAGAGGAAAAAAGATTTTTTTAATCAAAAATGCATCACAGACTTGGAGGAAAACCAAAATGTATAATATACATGTAATGGGAATTCCGGAAAGAAGAGAGAGAAGGAATGTGGCAGAACAAATATTTTAGAAATAGTGATTTAAAAATCTCCCAAATTTGGTGAAAGACATATATGTACAGATCCAGTGAGCTCTGTGAACCCTAAATGAGAGTAGTATGAATAAAACTTCACCTATTTATTTATAGACAAACTGCTATAAACTAAATATAAGAGAAAATCATGAAAGCAGCCAGAAAAAAACAAGACATTGCATACAGTGGAACAACAGTTTGCATCACTGTGGTTTTCCCATCAGAAATTATGGCTGTTTCAGAGATCACCGAATAGCATCTTTAGAGTGTTTAAAGACTCAAGATTGATCAAAGTGGCAGAGTAGGAGGATGTAGAACTTGCCTTCCCCCATGTAGATTATTCCACATCTACATGTGGAATGATTCTCACTGAAAACTGGCAGAAAGACTCCTGTACAACCAAGGCTGTAAGAAAGATCCACACGTAATCAGGAAGAAAAAAAAAGTGATCAGGCTGGGAGCTTGCCACCAGGAGTATCCTCAGAGGAAAAGGGAGATTACACGGGCAGAGACCTGCCCTGGGGAGTGAGCAGTTCAAACCACAGATTGGACATCCCACTCCTGGCATCCTACACAGGGAAGACCAGCCCTCTTGGCTCATTGGAGAACTGCTGGAACTAACAAGAAGGCTGTGGGAAACCTGGATTCTGCTTGCATGCATGTACACACTCATTCATACACAGAAACGCACATACACACTCATAAGCTGGCTTGCCCCTGCGGCAGAGTGGAGAAGTCTGATAGAGGATTGCTCTAGGGGCTGCTCGTTTTCCCTAAGCACCTCAGTGGTGCATGATTTGGGCCTGGTGGAGAAATGCTCAAGCCCTGCTTCCTCCAGTTGCAACTCCCCACTGGACCAAGAGCTGCCATGACTAGGAACAGAACTTGGGCCACCAAAGGTGACTTGGTCCTGAGGTGATGTTTGGGTGGGTAGCAGTGGCCGTCGTTGGTGCTTACTTAAGGAGTACATCAGAGGCAGACCAGAACTCTGATGACGCCTGATTCATTACAGCTCATGCCACAATATATGGAGAATTCACACAAACCCTGCCTGTCCTGCAGTACAGGACATGACGGTGGAGGCAGCAGAGGAGGGAGAAGGACAAAGGGGATGCAGACCCACAGCTGCCTATGAGCAGAGTAAGGGAAACAATTGCAGATTCTTGCACAGTCAGCAGATTAGAGACAGCTCAGATGTCTGTCTGAGGCTGACATGAACCAAGAACCCACACGAGCCCCACCTTGCATCAGCACGGCCCCACTCTGCAACAAAGGTTCCAGTACTTAGAGAAATGAAAGCACACGCTTACAGGAACAGAGCCAGCTGAGGCCTGAATCTCAGGGCTTCTGCTGCAGCAATTTGAGAGCCATTGAAGAGAGAGGAAGTCCTGCCTCACAAGTAGCTTCAGCTCTAACCTATCCATTTCCAGCCACATCCACCCCCAAGGCTATTGCTGCTGGCATACACTGAGGAAACGTCTGACTTTCATCTACATCAGATCCAGCTCTGCCACCAGTGGCACTGGGCACACACAGTCTGTATAGGGATGCTCCCACCTAAGTACACCATTTCAAGAATGGAATAGGTGAGTGTTTCACCAAAATACACAGAGGCCGAAAATTTTAAGCATCATGAAAAAGGCAGAGGAACTGGTTTCAGTTGAAGAAGTAAGAGAAAACCCAAGAGAAATATGTAATAAACTGTTTATCAGAAAAAGAATTCAAAGCATTTATAGTAAAAATATTAACCTGATTAGGGAAAAATAGATGAACACAGTGAAAAATTTTAACAAGAAACTAGAAAATAAAAGAGGACCCAGTTAGAAATGAAGAATTCAATAACTAAAATAAAACATACACTAGAAAGGATAGTACACTGTGTGATCTGGAAAACAGAATAATAAACTCCTGATCAGAACAGAAAAAGTGTTTAAATGAAAAGAGTTTAAGACAGCTCTGGAATAACATTAATTAAGCTTACCAACATTCACATTATAGGTAACCCAAAAGGCAAAGAGAGGGAGAAATTGAAACTCAATATTTCATGAAATTATGGTGGAAAACTTGCCAAACTTGTAGAGAGTAACAGATACGCAGGTACAGGAAGCAAGGAGGATCCTAAATAGGACAGGAAGCATGACATGATGGATTCAAAGTGTAAAGGGAACCTGTGATACTTAGCAAGATTATCATTTGGAGTCAAAGAAGAGGTAAAGGACTTCTCAGAAGGCAAAAACTGAAAGAGTTCATCCATATTAAACCTGCCCTAAAATAATTAAAGAATTTCCTCTAAGTGGAAAATAAGAATCTGTAGGAAAGGGAAAATCCCACTAGGAAAGTAAATAGTAGGGACTGAGAATCAACCACTTAAGTGAGCTAGTATGAAAATAAAAAGACAAACAATTGTTTTTTTATTACTAAAAGGGCTAAAAGTAGATATTATAACTAAAAAGCTATATTAAAAGTATATTAAAAAGTTATATCTAAAAGTAGCTGTTATAACTACAAATAAATAGTTAAGGGATAATATGAAAATGTAAAATATGACATCAAAAGCAGAAAATGTCAGAGAGGGGAATAAAAAATATAAAAGTAGCTATTATAACTACAAATAAATAGTTAAGGGATAACATGAAAATGTAAAATATAACATCAAAAGCAGAAAATGTCAGAGAGGGGGATAAAAAATATAAATCTTTTAGAATGTGTTTCACTTAAATGACTACAGCTTAAAACAAGTAGATGTAGTTGTAGGTTAACGTATATGAACCCCATGATAACCACAAATCAAAAACCTATAATTGGTACTTAAAAAGAGACATTACTTTGCCAACAAAGGTCCATCTAGTCAAGGCTATGGTTTTTCCAGTGATCATGTATGGCTGTTAGAGTTGGACTGTGAAGAAAGCTGAGCACCGAAGAATTGATGCTTTTGAACTGTGGTGTTGGAGAAGACTCTTGAGAGTCCCTTGGACTGCAAGGAGATCCAACCAGTCCATTCTGAAGGAGATCAGCCCTGGGATTTCTTTGGAAGGAATGATGCTAAAGCTGAAACTCCAGTATTTTGGCCACCTCGTGCGAAGAGTTGACTCATTGGAAAAGACTCTGATGCTGGGAGGGATTGGGGACAGGAGGAAAAGGGGATGACAGAGGATGAGATGGCTGGATGGCATCACCGACTCGATGGACGTGAGTTTGAGTGAACTCCGGGACTTGGTGATGGACAGGGAGGCCTGGCGTGCTGCGATTCATGGGGTTGCAAAGAGTCAGACACGACTGAGCAACCGAACTGAACTGAACTGAAAAAGTAAAAACAAAGGAGCACAAGCATGCTACTAAAGATAATCATAAAACCACAAGGGAAGAAACAGAAAAAGAAGAAATGACAAGAGAAGAACTACAAAAACAACCAGAAAAGAATAATAAAATGGCAATGAGTACATACCTTTCAATAATTACCTTAAATGTCACTGGACTAAATGTGCCAATCAACAGACATGGGATGGCTGACTGGATTTAAAAAAAAAACACACCAATATGCTGCCTGTAAGAGACTCACTTCAGAACTAAAGACACACAGACTGAAAGTGACGACATGGAAAAGATGTTTTGTATTTCATATGAATGGAAAAGACAAGAAAGCTGGAGTAGCAATATTTTTAACAGACAAAATTGATTTTTTAAAAAGCTATAGCAATAGACCAAAAAAGAGCATTATTTTATAAAACAAGGACCAATACAAGTAGAGCATACTATACTCATTAACATATATGCCCTCAGTACAGGAGCACCTAAACATGTAAAGCAAATATTAAAAGACATAAGTGGAGAAACTGACTAATATTATTAATACAATAATAGTAAGGGATGTTAATACCCCACTTACATCAACAGACAGATCATCCAGACAGAAAATTATTAAAGGAACAATGACCTTAAATGGCATACTAAACCAGGTAGACTTATTAGATAACTGCAGCACACTCCAACCAAAACCAGCAGAATACACATTCTTTTCAAGTGTACATGGAACATTCTCCAGGATATATTACATACTAGGCCAGAAAACAAGTGTACATAAATTTAACAGGATAGAAATTATAGCAAGCATCTTTTCCAGTAGTGACTGGAAAATAATTACAGCGTTACAGCAGGGAAAGCATGACAAGCACAAATACTTGGCGACTAAACAACATGCTACTGAAAATCCAGTGGGTCAATGATAAAGTGAAAGAAGAAATGAGAAAATACCTTGAGAAAAATAACACTGGAAACACAGCAGGATGTTGCAAAAGCATCTCTTAAGAGGAAAGCTTATAGCAATACAGGCCTTCCTCAAGAAACAAGAAAAATCTCTAATACAACCTAACCTGCCATCTAAAGGAATAGAAAGAGAAGAACAAACAAAGCCCCAAAGTCAGCAGAAGGAAAGAAATAGTAAGGATCAGAAAAGAAACAAATAAAATACAGTCCCTCCACCACCCCCCCAAAAAATAGAAAAGATCAATGAAACCATGAGCTTGTTTTTTGAAAAGATAAACAGAATTGATAAACCTTTAATGAGGTTCCCCAAGAAGAAAAGGGAGAGGACCCAAGGAAATAAAATAGATGAAAGAGGAGAAATTAACAACCAATGCCACAGAGATACAAAAATCATCAGTGAATCCTGTGAACAATTGTTTGCCAACAAATTGGACAACATAGAAGAAATAGACAAATTTCCAACAAAACCTGCTAACATTGTATTAGGAGTAAACAAACAATTTGAACAGACTGATCACTAGTACTGTCATTGAATTTGTTATTTTTTAAAAAACTGCTAGCAAACAAAAGTCTAGGAATTCACAGGGAAATTCTGGCTTCGCAGGAAAATTCTACCAAACATATAAAGGAAAGCTAATATCAATCCTCTCAAACTCTCCAAAAAAATTGAAGGAGACACTCCCAAACTCATTCTCTGAGAGCACCATTACCCTGATACCAAAACCAGACAAAGATGCTCCAAAAAAATTAGAGGTCAATATCTTTGATGAATAGACATGCAAAAACCCTTAGCAACATATTAGCAAATGGAACCAACAGTATATAGAAAGAACCATACACCATGATGAAGTAGGATTTATTCCAGGGGCACAAGGACAGTTCAGTATTTGCAGATCAATCAGTGTGATATGTCACATTAACAAATGGAAGGATAAAAATCCTTTCTGTGTCAAGACACAGAAAGTGTATTTGGCAGAATTCAACATCCATTCATGATAAAAACTCTCATCAAAGTTGGATTATAGAGAATATATCTCAGCATAATAAAGAACATTTTGATAAACCCAGACCTAATATCATACTCAACGGTGAAAAGCTGAAAGCCTTTCCTCTAAATTAAAAAGACAGGGAAGCCCACTCTTACCATTTCTATTTAACATGCTATTGGAAGTCTAACTCACAGCAATCAGACAAGAAAAAGAAATGAAAGGCATCCAAAGTGGAAGAGCAGAAGTAAAACTGTCACTATTTGCAGATGACAAGATACTATGTATAGAAAACCCTAATGTCTCCACCCAAAATTATTAAAACTAATAGATGAATTCAGAAGTTGCAGGATATGAGATTAATATACATAAATCTGTTGCTTTTCCATATACAAGTACTAAACTAACAGAAAGAGAAAGCAAGAAAAAAAATCCCATCTAAAATCATAGCAAAAAGAATATAATGCCTAGGAATAAACTTAACATAGACCTATACACTGAAAACTAAAACATTCAAGGAAACTGAAGCTGATACAAGGAAATGGAAAGATCTCCCATGCTCTTAGATTAGATGAATTAATATTGTTAAAGTGGCCTCACAGAACTGAACAAATAATCCTGATATTCATATGGAAGTACAAAAGACCCTGAATTGCCAAAGTAATCTTGAGAAAAAAGAACAAAGCTAGAGGTGTTACCCTCCCAGACTGCAAATTATACTACAAAGCTACAGTAATCAAAACAGCATGAGCCTAGCCCAAAAACAGATACATAGATCAATGAAATAGAATAGTGATCCCAGAAATAAACCCACACACTTTCGGTCAATTAATCTACTACAAAGGAGGCAAGAATATACAATGGAGAGATTAAAGTCTCTTCAACAAATGTTAGTAGGAAAACTGTACATCTATGTGTGAAACAGTGAGGTCAGAACATCCCTTCATACTGTAAATATAGACAGTATAAAGACAAAATGTATTAAAGGCCTAAATGTAAGACCAGAAACCATGAAATTCATAGACGAAAACATAGGCAGAACAGTCTTTGACATAAACAGTAACTATTTTTTTGGATCTGTCTCCTAAGGCAAAATAAAGAAAAGCAAAAATAAAGAAATGCCCTTAAACTAAAAAGCTCTTACATAGCAAAGGAGACCATTGACAAAACAAAAAGACAACCTACAGAATGCAAGAAGATATTTGCAAATAATGAGTTCAACAAAAGATTGATATCTAAACTATTTAAACAGTTCATACAACTCAGTATCAAAAAACAAACAGTCCAAAATTGGCAGAAGACCTGAATAGACACTTTTCTAAAGATGACTTACAGATGGCTAGCTAACAGCATATGAAAAGATGTTCAACCTTGCTAATTATCAGAGAAATGTAAATCAAAACAATAATGGGATATCACCTCACACTTTTCAGAATGGCTGTCATCGACAAGAACAAATGTTTTTGAGGATGTAGATAAAAGGAAACCCCTGTACTCTGTTGGGAATGTAAATTGGTACAGCCATTGTGGAAAACAGTATGGAGGCTCTTCAAAAAAAACTAAAACTAGAATTGCTATAGGATCCAGCGGTTCTACTCCTGGATATACATTCAGAAAAAAAGCAAAAACACTAATTCAAAAAGATTCATGTACCCAATGTTCATAGTGTCATTATAAGAGTCAAGATATGGAAGCAACCCAAGCGTCCATGAACAGACGAATGTATGGATAAAGATACAGTGCATATATACTCACACACAGGATGGAGTATTATTCAGACGTAAAAAAGAGTGAACTTCTGCCATCTGCAGCAACATGAATGAACCTTCAGAATATTGTGCTTAATGATATATGTCAGCAAAAGATAAATGTTGTATAATATCACTTATACATGGAATCAAGAAATTAAAATGAATGGAAATACAAAAGCAGAAATAGACTCAAAGATAACAGAAAATAAAGTAGTGGTTACCATGGGGAGAGAGAGGTGGGGAGGCACACATTACAGCTATGGGATTAAGAGATACAAACTGCTATGGATAAAACAGATAAGAAACAAGGATATATTGTACAGCACAGGGGATTATAATTAATATAGTAGCTTTTAATGGGATATAGTGTAGAAAAATATTCAATCATTGTGTTGTACACCTAAAGCAGATATAATACTGGGTTGGCCACAAAGTTCATTTGGATTTTTCTATAACATGTTAAATGGAATTCAATTTAAATTCAACTATACTTCAATTTAAAAAATAATTAAAGAAAAACCTTTCAACCTAGAATATTATATGTAGCAAAAATATCCTTCAAAAATGAAAGTGAAATAAAATTTTTTTAAACTCTAAGAATTTACTGCCAGCAGAACTGTACTACAAAAACAAAAATGCTGACAGAAATTTTTTAGCCCGAAGTGAAATGATCCAAGAAAGTGGCTTGGATCTTTACCAAAGAGTAAAGAACATCAGAAATCATTTATATAAATAAATATTAAGAAAATCTAGTTCATGATTGCTTTAAAATGCTATTGGGCTAGCAGCTCAAGAAGCAGTCTTTCATAGCCAGTCACTCTAATATTTATAAGAAAACAAAAATGTAGACTAATAGTTTTGAAATCAAAGGCTGATATCAACTGTCAGAATCTCTAAGAAATTCCCAATTAAGTCAAATTGGGGGAAGAGTGGTCAATAAATGTGAATTTTCCATGATTTACCTTGGGAAGTGGTGTAGATGCCACATCTTGAAACAGACTAAAAGAAATTTCTTACCTCTATCACTATGTGGATGCTTATTCACTATTTGGATGCTATTCACGCTAGGGTCTATCTCTGTCAGAAAAATAGGAACTTCTCCTTGGGTTTAAGACAAATACAATAATAAAGTGGGAACAGTGCAATAAAATGGGAACATTATTCAGAAGATAATGAAAGTATTTAAATCTGACAATGATCTATCTATAAGAGGAATCAGAATAACATTTTAATTTAGGTACCTAATATGAATCTTATTCTACAAATTCAGGTATGCCACAAGAGCCTGTTTATGTATCGATCAAATTAAAATCTACCTTGAGCCCCTATTTAGCCAGGCTTTTAGGAAATCAAATTTTCTTCTTTAATGGAACCCCTGTTTTCTTAGGGTAGAACCAGAATACAGGAGACTTCTGTGATGTCCTTGAAACAGATGAAATGCTTCTGACCTTCAGTCTCTTGTGATCTCTGCTGACGTTCTCTCTTTTATGCCCAGAGTTGGTTTTTGGCATCCATAGATGCTCTGATTCCTTGCCACTTGTGGGCTGCAAGTCTCTATTGATGTAAAATAAAAACCTTAGTTCCTAGGAGCAAGCCTCCCCACTTACTCCTTATAACCATTTCCTCAGGGAGCTTTTTGTCTCGTTAGGCACCTCAACTGAGTGGTGCATGGTTCCCAGCCAACTCTTAAGGGTAACAGATTCTGTCTCCTCCCAGGTTTAAGGGAGTCTTTCCTGTCTGTCTTACCCTTTTTCTTTCACTAAGATATACCACTTTCTTCTCTCCTGGCTCTTATCATAGGTGCTTATTAAACTCAGAGCTAGCCTTGATTTTGGAGTACTTCTGTTTTTAGTTCTATAAAAGTGCCTCGGAGAAGGCAATGGCAACCCAACTCCAGTACTCTTGCCTGGCAAATCCCATGGACGGTCGCTAGGAGTCAGACACGACAGAGCGACTTCACTTTCACTTTTCACTTTCATGCATTGGAGAAGGAAATGGCAACCCACTCCAGTGTTCTTGCCTGGAGAATCCCAGGGACGGGGGAGCCTGGTGGGCTGTCGTCTCTGGCGTCGCACAGAGTCAGACACCACTGAAGCAACTTAGCAGCAGCAGTAGCAAGGAAAGAGAAGTCCTGGATTCTTGCCTAGAGCAAGAGATAGCGGAACTACAAGATTACCAAATCAATTTCAATGAGTTGACCTGATGCACTTAAAAATTTGTTCCTTTTGATTAACTCATTACTTACAATTACTGTATATTCAAACAATGGAATGCTGTACAGCAATGAGAATGAACAAGCTAAAACCACATACAGTAATATGGCTGTCTCACAAATATAATGCTAAATGAAAGAAGCCGTGTACAAAAATAGCACATACTATATGGTTACGTTTATAAGAAGTGCTCAAACAAACAAAACTGTTCTGTTTTGTTAGAAGTCAAGATAGTGGGAACTAGTGCCTGAAAATGAACACAGGGACACCTGAAAAGGTGGTTTTCTGTGGAATATGGGTGTGAGTCACATGGGTATGTTTAATTTGTGAAAAATTTTCAAACTGTACTTTTAAGCATTCTACAGTTTGTGTATCTTACATGTCAATTAGAAGTTTTAAAAAATGCCAAAAAACGTTTTAAAAAATACTATGTGTTTAAAGGGGTGATCTTCTTAATTGCTTTGAAAAAAGTTTAAAAGTCTAAAGAAAACACACCCTTTTTTTCAACATAAATTTTTGCTAAATAAATGCAATATTTGACATTAATGAACCTAGAAAATCTTCTGTTTATGAAAGAAGGCGTAAAAGATTATAAGCATTATGAAAGATGAAAATTGGTCAGTGGCAAAAGAGATACAGTGCACTTTGGAATGACCAATTCTGGGAGATTACTTATGGGGAAAATTGCTAAGCAACAAAGAAACAAATTACAAATGTTTGTTAAGTGTATTTTTCTGGAAGAAGAAAATAACTAGTGTTTCCAACTTCTTTGAGAAGGTTAGAAATATGATTTTAAGAGCTAATGAGTAACAAGACCATATAGAAATAAACTTTATTTTTAACTTTAAGAATTAAATGCAGCAGTGACTTCAGCAGGAAAATTAATAGTTATTTATTTAAATGAATTGATCTTAGATGATTATAGTAATTAAAAATAAATTTTGTATTCATTGGCTAAATTTTAGTCCTACCATATGTATAGAGAAATGTTTCTTTTGCTGACAATAAACTGGTTTCTGAGCCAAGATATTTCCATCAATATGCCAAATTTCTCCTTAATCTCTTTAATCTCAAAAGAAACATAGTTTTTATTTGCATGCCACTGAAAACTACAAAAACACTCTGAGATAATTACAGATGTGGGTGTTGAAGCTTAGCGATGTTATGTGATATGTCCATAATGATACATATTGCATGTATTTTTGAATACATGCAATTTTTGAATTCCCAGTCATTTACCTTTTTCACTATCAGTATACCACTTGTAAAAGAGCCATGAAGTAGAGAAGTGGGTCTGTCTTGGATCCATCCAGGAGGTTTTAATAACACTATGCTTGACTGTGTAGTTCTTCCTAATAGCCATTTCACTTCAGGGTTCTTTAGGACACAGTTATGCCAAGGTTGCAGCCATGTGGGCCCATATCAGTAACAGGCTGTTGTTATTCCATCTGAATTTAAAAAGTTAAAATAAGTATTTTGCGTAGTTTAATTTTGTCTCCCATTTTCTTATTGCAGTTCTCCAGAACAGAAGGACAAATGGCTCTCTCTCCTTCAAAGGTATTTTTTTTTAGTATATATTTTCTAATTCTGTAAGGTATAATTACACCTTAATGAAGTAAATGAATTAAGGTTTTTTCTGCAAGAATGTGCCCCAAGCTATCCCCCTTCACCTTAATAGAAATTGTTCATTTGTCCTCAAAATAAGCTGTTTAAACTGTACATTAGCTACTGCTTACTGTAAGTAATGTTCTCTGATTACATGTATTTCTTTCTTACTAGGAAGGAGAATGTTGAGGTCTGGTTAGATCTTTCTAGACAGAAATTTATCAATAATCTTTCCCATCTCTTTCTACCTACCAGCCTACCATTTGGAGCTAACAGTTTCCTCAAAGCATGTATTATTTCCGTTTCCATTCATGGAGGTTTTCTGCTGAGCCCCTCAAAATTCAATTATTATCCCAACCTTTGAGCATATGGACTAAAATGATCAATTGAGGCTCATCTCTTATTCCCATAGTCCTTCCGTCCTTCCTCTCTGCTCTCCCTCCCCAAGCTTGGAGAAAACCAAGGTGTATAGCTCAATGAGAAGTAAAAGCCCATTGTTTTGGTTTGGTCTAGTAAAGTAGTATATATACTCCTGTACTTATCGCTAAGATAAGTGCTAAGTGGACAGTCCAGAAAATGTAGGGAAGTGTTGAGGATAAAGCATCACCAAAAGATGTCTTAACCGGACTGTGCTTCCCAAACCTCTTTTAAAATGGATCTCCTCTGTTCTTCTTTGTGCCTATGCCTAATGTCCTGAGAAATTTTTTTTTTAGTTCTCTTCCAACCCATAATGTAATCTGACTTTGCTGAGTCTTTCCATCTGTCTTTTTAAAAATAGCACATAAATATATTGAAAATATTAGCAAAATAGAATGCTTTAAAAATAAGCCATTAGCAAAATCCATCTGACTCAGTGTTGTTTTGGGTTGTTGTTGCGTTTGATTAGATACATCAATCTAGAGAAAGAAAAGGACTACCCGAAGAGCATTCCCCTCAAAATCTTCGCCAAGGACATTGGGAATTGTGCCTATGTAAGTGTTTCTAAGTCAGAACATTAAATTCTAAGTCCCTGCCTAAGGCAGAACACCTGGATAGAAAGAGAGACAGGCAGGCAGACAGGCTGGGTATGTGCTGTGGAAGGTAGGCATTTAGAAAAATACATTGTGAGAAGGTATATTTCCCTGGGTATCTGTGTTGTACATATGAAAAGTAACCCTAGAGAAAATGAAGTGAGAGAAATTCATATTAACTCAGTATTTAACATTTACACTTGGTAAGATTATTGCCTGTCAGATGT
Organism: Bison bison bison; assembly: GCF_000754665.1. Taxonomy (NCBI): domain Eukaryota; kingdom Metazoa; phylum Chordata; class Mammalia; order Artiodactyla; family Bovidae; genus Bison; species Bison bison. Next base: position 4,064,753 of record NW_011495045.1, on the reverse strand, counting down.
CTCTGTCCTTCCTCTGACATTAATGCTTCTCTGGATCTTTTCAGTAGCAGCCACAGAGGCTCGTAGTAAAGACATTTCCACAAGGAGATATTTCCTATTAGTATTAAGCAAGTTTTCCAACCTGTCACTTCTTAAGTTGAGAGTAAGTTTTGGAAAGTTCTTCATTCTTTGAGTTTTTAGGTATTGAATTCCTCAGCTTAACAAATGGATGAGCCGAGAGAGATAACATTTTTAATGAATCAGCACAGATTTTATCATTTTGGTCAAAATAAAAATTAAGTTTGTTTAGCCCTAGGTGTTATATGCAATCTTATGACTGAAATATAGTCCAAAATGTTGTCGATAATGCACAAAATAGAAATGAGCATTTTTATGATACTGTAGATTGTCACACTTCTCAGCAGCTCTGTTTTATCACTCATATCCTGCTTCACTTCGTGATGATGTGACACACGGTCTTTTGCTCTCTGAAGTTGCTCCATGGCAAGAGTCTCCTTACAGGGAGCCCTGCTTCCAGAGTGATTCCCCCCACATAGGAGTGCATGTATGAGAGGCATTCATTCTCCTTGGCCTTTAGTTATGCACAACTTGTTAGTGAATTCTGCTAATGTGGGAAAAAATAGCCACATGCTCTAGTTAAATTGCTATTTTTTTTGTTTACTAGCCAAAGAACATGCATCTGCTAAGAATTCATTTGTTTTTTCTACCAGAGATGCATGCAAGAAAAAAAAAACAAAACACATCCTATAATTACTATTTTGAACATATATACCTAATATTAAGAAAAATCATTATTTTAGAAACCAGATACTTTGGGAGTGGTTATTAGTGTTATAGGATAGGTCTTTCTGGTGGAAGACAAACACTGAGCTTTCCCTGTTCATTTCTGATACTTTTGCTTAATCCTTGAAACTATAAGGAATGCAGTTTGAAATCAGTGAATGAATTTCAGAAGCAATTTGTTATTGTATTTATAGAGAATAAATACAAGGATAGATAAGTGATGAGTTATCAGTGGATTTCACTTAGCTTTATTTTTAGATCATTCTGTTTCCATTTATTTTACTTATTTGTGCCATTTAAGCCTTATCAGGGGCACAGCACTAATTGCTTATTTATATGATAATTAGAATATGTAAAATCTACCTATGTGCATAGTAAATACTTCCTTTTTAATGTTTATTTTATAATGGAGTATAGTTGATTGATTTAACAATGTTGTGCTAGTTTCAAGTGTATAGCAAAGTGATTCAGTTTACATACACATGTATCTATACTTTTTCAAGTTCTTCTCCCTCTTGGTTTATTAAAGAGTATTGAGCAGAGTCCCTTGTGCTATATAGTAAGTAGGTCCTTGTTGGTTATCTGTTTTAAATATAACAGTGTGTGTGTGTCAATCCCAAATTCCCAATATTTATTTCTTTTTTGATAGCATAGCATTGTCTTATTTTTAAATAATGTCTTATAATTCAGTGAACTCTATAGGTAATCTCATCAATTCCATTTCTCTTGTTGAGAACTATTTATTTTTAAGCAGTAATCTCTCAGTGTAGTTGAGCATTTAACACAGGGATATTATAGATACTCTATTCAGTAGCAGAGTTGGTAACAGAATTGAGTTTTCTAAACTGTTCAGTTTATTTGCCAGATTCTTTGGTTTTAAGGCCTCTTCAGATTTCAGCAGTGAGTCTCAGCAGCCACAGTGCCTGACATACAGAAAGTGCTCAATAAATAGTGCTTTTAATTCCAAACTTTAAATTTTGTAACCAGTTCTTATTCTGATTTTGTCTAAACTGATTTTTTACCATACAAAGAAATAAAAGCCCACACTGTGAAAACAGTGCTCAGAAAAAAATGGAAAATAGTTTAATGTTCTCCCTTTTTTATCACATGTTGCTTTATGGAAATAGTCATAGACATGATGCAGAGGACCAGCCTCTCTGACTTTTTGTTTGGTTTCGAGAGTGGTCCATGTAATCTCTCTGAACTATATTTACTCTTTTTCTTTCTGGCTGAAGATCTCATATTTTGAGTCATATTTTAAGAGGAAGAGATGTTTTATTAAAAGGAATACTATAAAAATTGAATGAAAATAAATTATAATCAAGGATTTGTGTTCTACCTAAGTGGTACTTTGTCAACACTTGAAATCAAGATTTGCCTGTGGATAATCATTTGACAGTAATTATTTGTTCCCCTGGTTTAAAATCCTTTATTTATATCTGTATTTCTTTTTTTCTCCACAGTCTAAAACTATAACAGTAACGAATTCAGATACAGCAAATGAAGTTATCAACATGTCACTACCAATGCTAGGGATAACTGTAAGTTACTCTGCTAGATATTCTTAATTAAAAACAAACTTTGATGCTTTGTGCTTAGCCACTCAGTTATGTCCGACTCTTTGTGACCCCGTGGACTGTAGCCCGCCAGGCTCCTCTGTCCATGGGGATTCTCCAGGCAAGAATACTGGAGTGGGTGCCATGCCCTCCTTCAAGGGATCTTCCCAACCCAGGGATTGAACCCACGTCTCATGCATTGAAGATGATTCTTTACCATCTGAGCCACCAGGGAAGCCCTTTATTTGATACTTTAGATTATTATAAATACTATCCCTTCCATCATAAGACAGCTGATTTTTAGAGGTACAAAGTCATATTTTGTTCTCAAAAATATGGAAAATAATGACAACAGTTTTTTATTCTTTTTGAGAGTTTTGTTTTCTTTTGAATTGAACTATAGTTGAATTATAATATTGTATTGGTTTCAAGTGTACAACATAGTGATTTGATGTTTTTATGGATTATACTCCATATCAGTTCAGTTCAGTCGCTCAGTCACATCTGACTCTTTGCGACCCCATGGACTGCAGCACGCCAGGCCTCCCTGTCCTTCACCAGCTCCCAGAGTTTACTCAAACTCAGGTCCATTGAGTAAGTGATGCCGTCGAACCATCTCATCCTCTGTCATCCCCTTCTCCTGCTGCCTTCAATCTTTCCCAGCATCAGGGTCTTTTCAAATGAGTCAGCTCTTTGCATCAGGTGACCAAAGTATTGGAGTTTCAGCTTCAACATCAGTCCCTCCAATGAACACTCAGGACTGATCTCCTTTAGGATGGACTGGTTGGATCTCCTTGGAGTCCAAGGGACTCTTAAGAGTCTTTTCCAACACCACAGTTCAAAAGCATCAATTCTTCAGCATATAATTATTGTAAAAGATTATCTATATTCCCTATGCTATACATTGCATCCGTGTATCTTAATTTATTTTATACCTAGTAGTTTTATACCTCATAATCCCCTTCACCTACCTTGCCCTTCCTCCTAACCTACTCCTCATTGGTAATGGTAGTTTGTTCTTTCTATGTATGTTCCTCTTTTGCTGTATCTGTTCACTTGGGGGTTTTTTTTTGGATTTTACATATGAATGAGTGCATGCAGTATTTGTTCTCTGTCTTAACTTATTTCAGTAAGCACAATACCTTCCAGGTCTATTCATGTTGTGTTGCAAATGACAAAATTTTCATTCTTACTTATGGCTGAGTAGCATTCCATTTTTTATACACACATATACCACATATTCTTCATCCATTTGTCTATTGATTGACATTTGGATTGCTTCAATATCTTGGCTATTATAAGCAATGCCACTGTGAACATTGGGGTACATATATCTTTTCAAATTAGTGTTTTTGTTTTCTTTGGATATATACACAGGAGTAGGATGACTGAATCTCATGGTAGTTGTAGTTTTTTGAGGAGCCTCCATACTATTTTCCACCAGGGCCGCACCAGTTTACATTTTCACCGGCAATGTACAAAGATTCTTTTTTCTCTGCATCTTTGAACACTTTTGTTATTTGTGGTTGTTTTGATGATAGCCTTTTTTTGTTTTGTTTTTGCATTTGAGTGTCCAGGTACTCCAATAACAGTTTTTAATATTTACTTCTTTAGCTGCCTTGGGTCTTCGTTGTGGCGTAGGGGCTCTCTAGAGTTACACAGGCTCCAGAGCATGCGGGCTTCAGTAGTTGCTGTGCATAGGCTGCTTTCTTTGTGGCAGGTGGAATCTTAGTTTCCTGACCAGGGATCAAACCCACATCTCCTGTATTTGCAAGTCGGATTCTTAATCAGTGGCCACCAGGGAAGTCCTGATGATAACCTTTCTTAAAGGTGTGAGGTAATATCTCATTGTTTTGATTTGCATTTCTCTGATACTTAGTGATGTTGATCATCTTTTCATGTGCCTGTTAGCTAGCCACCTGCAAGCCATCTTTGGAAAAATATCTGTTCAGGTCTTCTGCCCATTTTGGGATTGGATCAGTTTTTTGATATTGATTTGTATGAGCTGTGTAAATATGGATTTAAATCCTTTATTGGTCATATCATTTCCAAATATCTTCCCCCATCCTGTAGGTTATCTTTTTGTTTTATCACTGGTTTGCTTTGCTATGCAAAAGCTTTTACTAATTTAATGAGGTCATATTTCTTTATTTTTGTTCTTATTCATTTTGCCTTAAGAGATAGATCCAAAAAAAACATTGTTATGATTTTAAAAGTGTTCTGCTTATGTTCTCTTCTAGGAGTTTGTTTTTCAGTTCTTAACCTTTAGGCCTTCAATCCATTTTGAATTTATTTTTGTGTGTGTTAGGGAAAATATTCTTATTTTATTTTTCACATGAAGCTGTCTTATTTTCCCAATACCACTTATTGAAGAGACTTTATTTTCCCCATTGTGTATTCTTTCATACTTTGTTGTAGATTAATTGACCATGTACACATGAGTTTATTTCTGGGTCCACTATCCTATTGCATTAATCTTTGTGTGTATTTTTGTGCCAGTATCATAACAGTCTTGATTAACTATAGCTTTTTAGTATTATTTGAAGCCAAGGAGCATTTTTTTTCCCAAGATTTCTTTGGCTATTCGAGGTCTTTTGTGGTGGTTCCATACAAATTTTAAGATTATTTATTCTAGTTCTGTGAAAAAATGTGTATATTTTGATAGCGTGTGCATGCATGCTAAGTCGCTTTAGTCGTGTAGGACCATAACCCTCCAGGCTCCTCTGTCCATGAGATTCTCCAGAACGGTACTGGGGTGGGTTGCCACGCCCTCCTCCAGGGGATCTTCCCGACCCAGGGACCGAACCTGCATCTCTCATGTCTCCTGCATTGGCAGGGGATTTCCTTACCACTAGTGTCACCTGGGAAGCCCATATTTTGATAGGGATTATATTTATTTTGTCATTTATTTATATCATCTTCAGTTTCTTCTATTGATATTACATAGTTTTCAGTGTATAGGTCTTTCACTTGGAACAGTAAAGTTTTAATATTAGCTTAATATTGAGTACTCTTCTTCCATTCCCATTTTATAACTTGTGTTAACTGAAAAGCATAATAAGTTTAGACTACAATGTTAGAATGTTAACATGCATTTTAATATTATATGCTATACATATACAGTTAGGATTTTTTGATATAAAATTCTTAATAGAAAGTTTCAACCTCTTTCCCCTCTTTTCACTTGTTACTATGTAACTCTTATTTTCCTATCTCCTCTCCTGGTTCTTCTTCCTTACCTGATTATTCACTTATTATCCCAAGACTCAATCAGTCTTAGAATGATGGATTCTGAAGGATTTACCCTACAATAGAATTTTTACATAAAGAACATAATAGTTAGTAACCATATTCAGTGGCTGCAGGTCCAGAAGATGGGGTTGTTCTACCTCCAAATGAACTGGTAAATTTAAAAATAAGCTTTGAATTAGATCATGGATTTTAAAGCATTTTAGTATGCACACCACATTTTCTCTTGCTTTGCTTTTAGCTTCTGCTTCTTTCTGTTTCATGGGGCAGTGGTGAGTTTTTGAAATTTTATTGATAGAGAAGATTGGAATGTTTGAAGATGAGGTAGGGAAAGAGAGTTAGAAAGTTCTCGTATTCTCCCTACCAGTATGTAAAAATCACATAATGGGTTTTTGTGTTAAAGGGAATGGCTTTCAGAAGGATGGAACTAAAGGAAACACTTGAACAACATCATTTCTTGAGTGAGATTCTCCATAAGTATGAAAATGTAGTGTTACTAAGATGTAACATGTATTAAAGACATCCCATAGTCTTAACTGTTTCAATTTGCTTTTACACATTCCAATTGTAAGTCCTTAAAAACTCAGGGCAACCAAAATTGAGGATAATAAATCAGATTTATTTTAGTTAAATTTAATAATATATTTAAGATATAATGAAATATATATGCACTGGATAAAGCAGACACCTCTGCATTGATTTCTTATATAAGCTTATACATTAGAAGAGAGTGAACAGTTTAAAGGGGAAGGAGAGAGATTAATTAATTAATGACATTTGTGTTCTTCTGGATAAAGTGATCAGTCTCATCATACCAAAAATATTTCTGTTCAGTATAATTAGGAATTGAGGCAGTTTGGTTTTTAGGTTGTAAGGGATTATTAAAGTGTTTTCAAACACTATAAAAAAAGATAGGATTTTTACTAAATTGCTCTTCCTGTTTGCAATAAAGTTTTTTGACTAGGAAACAGTGAAGGACATGATGGAGTAGGGGAGGGCAGTGGGAGATGTAATCTCTTAGCCAGGACCCTCCATTATAAGGTCAGGATCATAATTTTTAATTAGAAGATAAAGGTAAGAATATTAAATATTGCCCATCTGTTGCAGTTTCATTTAAGACATTTTTGCTTTATCCTCTTTTAAAGGATACAGCAAAGTCTGTATAATTTAATATTGTTTCTTTCAAGTGGGATTTTAAATACTGCTGGGTTGTGATTCTGCTAGTGAACAGTTTCATTGTTCCCTATAACTGGGCCTATTCTCTAGACAGAATTCTTGTCCTTTCTGTCCCCAGGCCTGGACTTGCTCAAAGTAAAGCCAGTGTAGACCGTGCCAGCTACCTGTCTCTCTCCTCAAAGCCCCGTGGTCATTCTTCTCCTTCTACTCAGAAGCAGCTAAACTGACTTCCACTCAGAAGTCAGCCTTTGAGATTTTACTTTTTCATCACAGACATAGCAGGGTTGTAGCTTTCTGGATAACAAAGTTGTCTTTGCAGGGGCATGTTGTAGATTAAATCCAATATTCTTTGAGGAGTTCAGAGAAGCAGAAGTTAGAACTCTGAAAAAGATCGGTTAACCTTTCAGAAAAACAAGAAGTTTCTTCTTACTTTGTGAAAGAGCATATATATGATTTCATATTCTGTGGGCTATCCATAATAATGAGGGCCTGATTCTGTTACAGTCGGTGGATCTAGTCATCCCTAGGTAAAAATGAGTCCTCTATTAGGGTTTAGAGAGGTTATAGAATCAGAACTACCATCTTCAAAAGCCATATCCACCCGCTATGAAGCTTAAAAGCATTTATATTGCCCCCCCCTTTTTTTTTTTGCAAAACATAAAAATGCCCAGAAAATGTATTCTCATTCATTTACCAAATGTGAAGAATTATTGTTAATTCTTTTATCTCCAAGGGCTCTGAGAAAGAGTACCAGTTATGGGTCAATTCTGGCAAAGAAGAGGCACCATACCCACTTATTGGTAAGTTTCTATGAAGATCTAAGATAGAATTGATTATGAATTAATTATAATTCTAAATGTCTCAGCAAATTGACTATATAGTCCTAAAATTAAATACTATTAAATATTAAATCTTCTATAATATTCATGTGTTAATTTAATAGATGCCTATCAAGTATTTCCTATGTGCCAGACAAATGATATCTCTTTATTCGAGCAGCTAACGATATAGTTGGAAAGAGAAATGTGAATTTTCCTCTTTTTTTTTCTTTACAAACAGAACTATCTTGTCAACTTTTTAAAACTTTTTTCTGAAAAAAAGCATGTTTTTGTTGTTACTCCTTTTCCCTGTATATTTATTTTTCATGATTAGATTTTTAATTTCCTGTTCCCTTTCCTACCTACTACTTGCCTCTGTGGAAGACTATCTATGATCCAATCATGCCTCAATCTGTCAGTGAGTATTTAACATCTGCCCTGCACCAGGAATTTTCCTAGGCATCATAAAGACAATGAAATTAAACCATTTTGATTCCTAAATATCCTCATTGACTAACTTAGCAGTCTAGTTTACTAACTACTTTGCTGTTTCTGTAGTCAAATTTTCCAGCATTTGTTTTGAAGAGTCATTGATAAATGATTTATCACCTCACCTTATTTAAATTGATTTCACTAAAAAAATGTTCTGGATAAGTGAGTCCATTCAGTGTGGTTAACAGAAAAAGACCATTACATTAAGGGACAGCATCTGTAGCAGATCTTGAGATGATAACCATTGTTGATGAGAGTTCTGTTAATCATTTTTAAATGCTTACTATCTACCAGACATTGTGCAAAGCATGTCATATGAGTTATCTCATGTTTTCCTTTCATTTACCTGTGGAGATCACTACTGTGTAATTCAGGTTTCAAACAATCTGAGTAATCTAAAATCAAACTTTTCTATGAAATGTATGTTCTCAGACTTAAAACAAGTTGTTATGCGCATAGCTGGGGACAAAAAATTCTTTGCATTTCCAGTTTCTTAATGTTGACCTTTTATAAAAGTCAGTAAGCAACAATTAAGCTGGGATTAAAAACCAAATGAGTACTTTAAATAATTGTTTTAATAAAATATATTAATTTAATTAAGACTGTATAGATGCTAACTCTCAGGCTTAAAACAGCTTTAAGCTTCATTTCTAACTCTCACTAAAAAATCCATGGGACATGAAACATGATTGTTACTTAGCAACAGTTCTCCACTTCATATTTTAACATGCCTTGCAAACTTCAATTGTATATTAGCCATTGGCTATTTTGATAAATTGACTTGGCTTTATTGCTATCATAGAAGTCCTTTTTTTTTTTGCCTTAATCCCTGAAAGTTGCTGTGGTACTTGATGTTAATGGAGCATTGACATTGTCTGCCTATGCCAGATGGAAAAGAAGGAGTTCACTGAATTACATTCAGTGAAAAATAAGGGATGCAAGAGAATTTACTCTTTTTAAAAAGTAAACAAGATCTACAGCACAATGGTACTTGAGGAATAATTAAGAAAATGCAGCTGCTTAAAAGTACTAAAGAACAAAAAAATCATGTTGCAGTCAGATGCAGAGTCGACGTGGAGTTTAGTTTTTCTAGTTTGAAAATTACTTTTTGAATCTTGTCTCTGTGTTTCTAATACCCTGAAGTCTTCTTCAAATTCTTGCCTTTGAATAACAACCTCAGAGCGCAGGAGGGGGAGGGAAACATAAATCAAACAAACCAGTCCTTTCGCTACTGGGTGACTAATTATATAACTAATAAAAAGTATAAAATGTCTTTTTCAGAAAGATGTCTTGTGTTGAATAATAGTAATAATAGTGATGCCTGAAATATGTAGTTTTTGCCCTTATTATTTTAAAAAATATTAATTCTAAGGTTTACTTATTTGATCCTTATAATGCTATGTGATAGATAGGGTAAATATTTTAAGTCATGGATTTAAGGCTGAGAGAGGTCAAGGACTGACTGAAGATTTACAGAATATACTTAATGTCAAAGGAGAAACTAGAGTGCCTTTAAATATGTACACAGATGTGAGCATAGGAGAAGTCAACATTATGCAACTCACAGACTAATCTGTGCATTCCCAAACAAGATACTCTTTAAAGACATTTTTTTCTCTTTGCTTTTTTCCCTCTGCACTCCAAAAATAAACTACTCTGGTTGGGCCACCTGCATTATGCACTGGTCTCCAGCTGTAAGAGTGTGCATGGTGATCATTAAGTCAACAAAAGGATTCTTTATACCAAAAGTCCCAGGAGCAAATTGCAGTACATTCCAGTATGTAGCACACACAGTCACAGTGTTAGTCTGCCTAAAGTCTACATTTAGATTTTTTTTTTCTCTGTGTAGGGCATGAATATCCCTATGGAATTAAAATGAGCCATCTTCGAGACACTGCACTCCTGACACAGGGATCAAAGGACTCCCCCACACCTTCCAACTTCCAAGAGCCCTTCCTCATGGAGCAGCTGCCCCGAGAGATGCAGTGTCAGTTCATCCTGAAGCCCAGCCGCCTGGCTGTGACCCAGCAGCTGAGTGGTGAGTTTTCTCCTCCCTCATAGAGCCTTTTTTAGCAAAACGTTTCATTCCTGAAAGCAAAAAAAAGTTCTTTGCCTTTCAGCCAGATGAAATATTTTTTTCTTTTAAATTTGCAAAGTGTTTTGAAGGAAAGATGGAGTTTTAGAAGATAGTTTTAGAAATTAGAGGTAGGACTGACTGACTTGTAATCAGCAGCTAATAACTGCAGTAGAGGCTGTTCCTTCTTTCTTCGCTATTCTTTCCCCTTTAACCTTATGTCCACTGCAGAGTCAAAGGCACCGGGCAATGCTGCAGGTGCTTCAATGCTTTCTTTGTACTGTAATACATTGCACAGTGTGTTCCCCAAATGGTCACATTGTAAAAAGGAGGCTGTCAGTGATGCGTGTCAGGAGACTCTAATGCCGGACCTGGATCCTGCTACTGATAGGTATGTAAAGATTACAATGATTTCCACAGAAATCTCTTGGTATTCTTCTAATCCCTCTGAACATAGCCATCCCTTATCCACCCCATAATAAAGACTCCAGAATGGTAAAAATGATATTCCACATAGGAGGACCATCATTAGTTTACTCTAACTCAAGTTTGAGCTTTCCACCTCAATCTGAAAGTAAGATTGTGAAAAAAAAAAGAAGAAAACATATCATGCCAAAAAGTGTTGAGTGGGGTAGTGGAAAATTGGTGCTGACTTTTGTACCTGCTTTTGTCAGTTTGAAAAAACTGGAGAAACCAGTGAACAGTGGCCATTGTTTTATACTCATCCCCCAACACATGCATGTCCAACCCTGTCCCTTTCCGTTGATGACCTAGCCTTAGATTTTATACTTCATTGAAGTCATTGGTCCAGAACTCCTTAATATTGCTGACATTGCATGCAGGCAGGCTCAGTCGTGTCCATCGCTTTGTGACCCCATGGACTGTAGCCCACCAGGCTACTCTGTCCATAGAATTTTCCAGGTAAGAATATTGGAGGTGGGTTGCCATTTCCTACTCCAGGGGATCTTCCCAACCCAACGATCCAGCCTGCGTCTCTTGTGTCTCCTGCACTGGCAGCAGATTGTTTACCACCGCGCCACCTGGGAAGCCCTGATCTTGCTGATAGCAGCTATAAAAACTGATCTTGCATTTGCCCCAGTCCTCCTCCCTCCAGCAGTGGTAAATTGAGGTTTTGAACTCTAAGGCTATTTACTCACATCTTGGGGCCATTTTGAAGGGGTATTATAGACATATTACAGTTTCCTAACCTCTAAAATATGAGCTCCTTGAAGGTGGAGAGTTTGGTCTGTTTTGTTTATTGCTATATTCCCAGCACCTGGAACAGTTTCTACATACATAAAAAATGTCCAATAAATATTTGTTGAATGAATTTATTAATAAGTCTGTTGTTCAGTTCAGTCTCTCAGTCGTGTCCGACTCTTCGCGACCCCATGAATCACAGCACGCCAGGACTCCCTGTCCATCACCAACTCCCGGAGTTCACTGAGACTCACGTCCATCGAGTCAGTGATGCCATCCAGCCATCTCATCCTCTGTCGTCCCCTTCTCCTCCTGCCCCCAATCCCTCCCAGCATCAGGGTCTTTTCCAATGAGTCAGCTCTTTGCATTGCCAAATACTAACGTATCATTCTACAAGCATATAATTTTTTATTTTTTTTAATTACACTGTTAATTTATTTTTTTAATTTTTTTTAATTTTTTTTATTTTTTATTTTATATTTTAACTGTACAATATTGTATTGGTTTTGCCACATATCAACATGAATCCGCCACAGGTATACATGTGTTCCCCATCCTGAACCCTCCTCCCTCTTCCCTCCCTGTACCATCCCTCTGG
>NW_011495045.1:4051107-4052707 GCF_000754665.1 Bison bison bison | reverse complement strand
AGATCAGTCGCTCACTCATGTCCGACTCTTTGCGACCCCATGAATTGCAGCACGCCAGGCCTCCCTGTCCATCACCAACTCCTAGAGTTCACTGAGACTCACGTCCATCGAGTCAGTGATGCCATCCAGCCATCTCATCCTCTGTCGTCCCCTTTTCCTCCTGCCCCCAATCTCTCCCAGCATCAGAGTCTTTTCCAATGAGTCAACTCTTTGCATGAGGTGGCCAAAGTACTGTAGTTTCAGCTTCAGCAGTGCTTATTAAAGTTACAAAAGGAATGTTGCCTTTATATCGAAGATGAGAATATTATTTTACTCTTCTGTCTACCCATGTTTTTCAAAACTGTTTCTGTGGGTACCTTGTTAATAAAATAAAATAAGTGTATTGTAACTAATTGGACCAAAATAATCAGGAGTCAAGAACCCTCAAGGTTTTACTCATTTTTGCCAACTATTTGATTAATTAATTGTAAGCAGCCTTTACTTATTAATCCTCTGTTTCTCCCTGTTAAAGGTTAAGATAATAATGGTTGCAGCTATAAAATGATTCATAATAAATGGAGTAACTGTAGACCAATGGTGGCAACTACCTGTGTAGTTAAACAATTAATATGTGAACCAGTTTGTATGTTTTCTTAATACAGAGGATTTTGAGAACAACTACTTTGGAAACCACTAACTTAGATCAGGGATCAACAGACTTTCTCTGTAAAGGACCAGGTATTAAGATTTGCAAGTCAGCAGACAAAACTGAGAATATCATGTAGATACTTACATAACAAGAGAGAAAACAAATTTCCACAAAATTGTTATGGATGATATTCAATATGTAGTAATAATTGAGTACGTGCATGCTCACTCCCTCAGTTATATCCAATCTTTGCAACCCCATGTACTATAGCCTGCCATTCTCCTCTGTCCAGAGATTTTCCAGGCAAGAATACTGGAGCAGGTTGCCATTTTCCTTCTCCAGGGGAATCTTCCCAACCCAGGAACTGAACCCATGTTTTCTGCATTCTTTACCACTGTCCCACCTAGGAAGCCCATAATTGAGTACAATTTTATAATATACAGATATACTAATGAAAATAATTCTTTTGGGTAAATAACATTTCACTTAATTGGGGTTCAAAATTAGTATTCCAGGTTGGGAAGATCCCCTGGAGAAGGGCATGGCAACCCACTCCAGTATTCTTGTCTAGACAGTATTCTTACATGGCAGGCTACAGTCCATGTGGTCACAAAGAGTCAGACAAGACTGAGTGACTAAGCACAGCACAGCACACATCATAATTAAATGTAAAATATTCTGATCTGTAATGATATTTTATACATTTAATGATCTTTGAAAATAGCTTTTCACACACATCAGATCAGATCAGTCGCTCACTCATGTCCGACTCTTTGCGACCCCATGAATTGCAGCACGCCAGGCCTCCCTGTCCATCACCAACTCCTAGAGTTCACTGAGACTCACGTCCATCGAGTCAGTGATGCCATCCAGCCATCTCATCCTCTGTCGTCCCCTTCTCCTCCTGCCCCCAATCCCTCCCAGCATCAGGGTCTTTTCCAATGAGTCAGCTCTTTGCATTGCCAAATACTA
>NW_011495045.1:4050153-4051007 GCF_000754665.1 Bison bison bison | reverse complement strand
ATTGGTTTTGCCACATATCAACATGAATCCGCCACAGGTATACATGTGTTCCCCATCCTGAACCCTCCTCCCTCTTCCCTCCCTGTACCATCCCTCTGGGTCATCCCAGTGCACCAGCCCCAAGCATCCAGTATCGTGCATCGAACCTGGACTGGCAACTCATTTCATATATAATTTTTTAAATTTTTATTGGAGGATAGTTGCTTTGCATTGTTTTTTTTTAATTTTATTTTATTTTTAAACTTTACAATATTGTATTAGTTTTGCCAAACATCGAAATGAATCCGCCACAGGTATACCCGTGCTCCCCATCCTGAACCCTCCTCCCTCCCCATACCCTCCCTCTGGGTCGTCCCAGTGCACTAGCCCCAAGCATCCAGTATCGTGCATCGAACCTGGACTGGCGACTCATTTCATACATGATATTATACATGTTTCAATGCCATTCTCCCAAATCTCCCCACCCTTCCCTCTCCCACAGAGTCCATAAGACTGTTCTATACATCAGTGTCTCTTTTGCTGTCTCGTACACCGGGTTATTGTTACCATCTTTCTAAATTCCATATATATGCATTAGTATACTGTATTGGTGTTTTTCTTTCTGGCTTACTTCACTCTGTATAATAGGCTCCAGTTTCATCCACCTCATTAGAACTGATTCAAATGTATTCTTTTTAATGGCTGAGTAATACTCCATTGTGTATATGTACCACAGCTTGCTTATCCATTCATCTGCTGATGGACATCTAGGTTGCTTCCATGTCCTGGCTATTATAAACAGTGCTGCGATGAACATTGGGGTACACATGTCTCTTTCCCTTCTGGTTTCCTCAGTGTGTATGCCCAGCAGTGGG
>NW_011495045.1:4045145-4049795 GCF_000754665.1 Bison bison bison | reverse complement strand
CCCTCTCCAGCATTTATTGCTTGTAGACTTTTGGATTTCAGCCATTCTGACTGGTGTGAAATGGTACCTCATAGTGGTTTTGATTTGCATTTCTCTGATAATGAGTGATGTTGAGCATCTTTTCATGTGTTTGTTAGCCATCTGTATGTCTTCTTTGGAGAAATGTCTATTTAGTTCTTTGGCCCATTTTTTGATTGCATCATTTATTTTTCTGGAGTTGAGCTGTAGGAGTTGCTTGTATATTTTTGAGATTAGTTGTTTCTCAGTTGCTTCATTTGCTATTATTTTCTCCCATTCTGAAGGCTGTCTTTTCACCTTGATAATAGTTTCCTTTGCTGTGCAGAAGCTTTTAAGTTTAATTAGGTCCCATTTGTTTATTTTTGCTTTTATTTCCAATATTCTGGGAGGTGGGTCATAGAGGATCCTGCTGTGATGTATGTCAGAGAGTGTTTTGCCTATGTTCTCCTCTAGGAGTTTTATAGTTTCTGGTCTTACGTGTAGATCCTTAATCCATTTTGAGTTTATTTTTGTGTATGGTGTTAGGAAGTGTTCTAGTTTCATTCTTTTACAAGTGGTTGACCAGTTTTCCCAGCACCACTTGTTAAAGAGATTGTCTTTAATCCATTGTATATTACTGTACAACAAAGTATATATATGAATATACATATACATATATCCCCTCTCTTTTTTCTTTCCCATTTACATCACCACAGAGCATTGAGTAGAGTTATAGATTCTCATTAGTTACCTATTTTACACACAGTATCAATAGTTTATATATGTCAATCCCAATCTCCCAGTTCATCACACCAACCTTCCCCTTTGATATCCATATGTTTATGCCCTACATCTATGTTTTTATTTCTGCTTAAATAAGATCATCTATACCAATTTCTTCAGATCTCACTTACATGTATTAATATACAATATTTGTTTTACACTTTCTGACATACCTCATCTTGTATGACAGTCTCTGATTTATCCACATCTCTACAAATGACCCAGTTGTGTTCCTATTTTATGCCTGAGTAACAGTTTTCTGGGCTCCAAAATCACTGCAGATGGTAATTGCAGCCATGAAATTAAAAGATGCTTACTCCTTGGAAGGAAAGTTATGACCAACCTAGACAGCATATTAAAAAGCAGAGACATTACTTTGTCAACAAAGGTCCATCTAATCAAGGCTATGGTTTTTCCAATAGTCATGTATGGATGTGAGAGTTGGACTATAAAGAAAGCTGAGTGCCAGAGAATTGATGCTTTTGAACTGTGGTGTTGAGGAAGACTCTTGAGAGTCCCTTGGACTGCAAGGAGATCCAACCAGTCCATCCTAAAGGAAATCAGTCCTGGGTGTTCATTGAAAGGACTGATGTTAAAGCTGAAACTCCAATACTTTGGCCACATGATGCAAAGAGCTGAATCATTTGAAAAGACCGTGATGCTGGGAAGGATTGAGGGCAGGAGGAAAAGGGGACAACAGAGGATGAGATGGTTGGATGGCATCACTGACTCAATGGACATGGGTTTGGGTGGACTCTGGGAGTTGGTGATGGACAGGGAGGCCTGGCATGCTGCAATTCATAGGATCACAAAGAGTCAGACACAACTGAGAACTGAACTGAACTGAACTGAATATTCCAATGGTAGCTCAGCTGGAAAGAGTCCATTGGTAGCTCAGCTAGTACATTCCCTGGTACCTCAGCTGGTAAAGAATCCACCTGCAGTGCAGGAGACCCTCCGTTCGATCTCTGGATTGGAAAGATCCCCTGGAAAAGGAATAGGCTACCCATTCCAGTATTCATGGGCTTCCCTGGTGACTCAAGACAGTAAAGAATCCGCCTGCACTGTGGGAGACCTGGGCTTGATCCCTGGGTTGGGAAGGTCCCCTGGAGAAGGGCATGGCAACCCACTCCAATATTCTTGCCTGGAGAATCTCCATGGACAGAAGAGCCTGGTGGGCTGCAGTCTTGGGGGTCACAAAGAGTCGGACACCGAGCGACTAAGCACTAAGCAATATCCCTTTGTACATATGTGCCATATCTTCTTTATCCATTCCTCTCTTGGTGGACATTTAGGTTTCTTCCATGTCCTGGCTATTGTAAATAGTGCTGCAATGAACATTGGGGTGCATGGGTCTTTTTGAATTATGGTTTTCTCCAAATATATGCACAGTAGTGGAATTGCTAGGTCACATGGTAGTTCTGTTTTTGGTGTTTTAAGGAACTTCCATACTAGTCTCCATAGTGGCTGTGTCAATTTACATTTCCACCAACATTGCAGGAGGCTTCCCTTTTCTCCATACCCTCTCCAGCATGTATTGTTTATAGATTTTGTGATGATAGCCATTCTAACCAGTGTGAGTTGACGACTCTTTGTAGTTTTGATTTGCATTTCTCTAATAATTAGTGATGTTGAGCATCTTTTCATGTGTTTGTTAGCTATCTGTATGTCTTCTTTGGAGAAATGTCTATTTAGACCTTGTACCCATGTTTTGACTAGGTTGTTTGTTTTTTTATATTGAGCTGAATGAGTTGCTTGTGTATTTTGGAGATTAATCCCTTGTCAGTTTCTTCATTTGCAAATGTTCTCTCCCATTCTAAGGGTTGTCTTTTTGTCTTGTTTATGGTTCCTTTTGTGGTGCAAACTCTTTTCAGTATACCTAGGTCACATTTGTTTATTTTTGTTTTTATTTTCATTACTGTAGGAGGTGGGTCAAAAAAGGTTTTGCTGTAATTTATGTCAAAGGGTGTTCTGCCTGTTTTCCTCTAAGAGTTTTATAGTGTCTGGCCTTACATCAGGTCTTTAATCCATTTTATTTTTGTGTATGGTGTTAAGGAGTGTTCTAATTTCATTCTTGTACATGTAACTCTCCCATTTCCCCAGCACCACTTATTGAAGAAGCTGTCTTTCATCCCTTGTATGTTCTATCCTCCTTTGTCATAGATTAGGGGACCGTAGCTGTGTGGGTTTATCTCTGGGCTTTCTATCTTGTTCCGCTGGTCTATATTTCTGTTTTCTGCCAGTACCATATTGTCTTGATGACTGCAGCCATGTAGTATAGTCTGAAGTCAGCACGCCTGATTTCTCCAGCTCCATTTTTCTTTCTCAAGACTGCTTTAGCTTTTGAGGGTTATGTTTCCATACAAACTGTAAAATTTTCTGTTCTAGTTCTGTGAAAAATGCCATTGGTAATTTGATAGGGATTGCATTGAATTTGTATATTCCTTTGCATAATATAGTCATTTTCACAACACTGATTCTTCAAACCCAAGAACATGGTATCTCTCTACATCTGTTAGTGTCATGGTTGATATCTTTCATCAGTATCTTATAGTTTTCTACATAGAGGACTTTTGCTTCCTTAGGTAGGTTTATTCCTAGGTATTTTATTCATTGGTTGCAGTGATAAGTGGGATTGTTTCCTTAATTTGTCTTTCTGATCTTTTGTTGCTAGTGTATAGAAATGCAAGATATTTCTGTGTATTAGTTTTGTATCCTGTAACTTTAATCACTCTCGTAGTTCTCTGGTGTTATCTTTAGGATTTTCTATTTATAGTCATTTATAGTCATTTATCATGTCATCTACAAACAGTGGTAGTTTTACTTCTTCTTTTCCAATTTTGATTCCTTCTCTTTCTTTTTCTTCTGTGATTGCCATGGCTATGTCTTCCAAGAATGTGTTGAATAATAGTGGTGAGTAGAGATCCTTGTCTTGTTCCAGATCTTAGAGAAAATGCTTTCAATTTTTCACCATTGAGAATAATGTTTGCTGTAGGTTTGTCATATATGGCCTTTATTATGTTGAAATAGGTTCCTTTTCACTTTCTGGAGAGTTTTTATCATAAATGGGTGTTGAATTTTCCCAAAAGCTTTTTTTGCATCTGTTGAGATGATCATATGGTTTTCATTCTTCAATTTGTTGATGGTGATGTGTATCACATTGATTTATATACATTGAAGAATCCTTATATCCCTGGGATAAATCATACCCTTGATCATGATTGATGATCCTCTTAATGTGTTGTTGGATTCGATTTACTAGTATTCTGTTGAAGATTTTACATCTGTGTTCATCAGTGATACTGCTCTATAATTTCCTTTTTCTGTGATATCTTTGCATGATTTTAATATTATGGTGATGGTGGCCTTGTCCAATGAGTTTGGGAATATTCCACCCTCTGCAATGTTTTAAAAGAGTTTGAGAAAAATACGTGTTAGCTCTTCTCTAAATGGTAGAATATTCGCCTATGAAGCTATCTCATCCTAAACTTTCATTTGTTTGAAGATTTTTAATCACAGATTCAATTTCTTTACTTGGATTGGTCTGTTCATATATTCTGTTTCTTCCTGGTTCAGTGTTCGGAGACTGTACCTTTCTAAGAATTTGTCCATTTCTTCCAGTTTGTGCTTTTCATTGACATATAGTTGCTTGAAGAAGTCTCAGGATCCTTTACATTTTTGCATTGTCAGTTGTACCGTCTCCTTATTCATGTCTTAGTTCAGTTTAGTTGCTCAGTCGTGTCTGACTCTTTGTGGCCCCATGAATTTCCTATTTGGAACCAGTCTGTTGTTCCATGTCCAGTTCTAACTGCTGCTTTCTGACCTGCATACAAATTTCTCAAGAGGCAGGTCAGGTGGTCTGGTATTCCC
>NW_011495045.1:4044417-4045045 GCF_000754665.1 Bison bison bison | reverse complement strand
TTTTGATGATCCAGCAGATATTGGCAATTTGATCTCTGGTTCCTCTGCCTTTTCTAAAACCAGCTTGAACATCTGGAAGTTAACAGTTCATGTATTGCTGAAGCCTGGCTTGGAGAATTTTGAGCATTACTTTACTAGCGTGTGAGATGAGTGCAATTGTGCGGTACTTTGAACATTCTTTGGCATTGCCTTTCTTTGGAATTGGAATGAAAACTGACCTTTTCCAGTCCTGTGGCCACTGCTGAGTTTTCCAAATTTGCCGGCATATTGAGTGCAGCACTTTCACAGCATCATCTTTCAGGATTTGAAATAGCTCAACTGGAATTCCATCACCTCCACTAGCTTTGTTCGTAGTGATGCTTTCTAAGGCCCACTTGACTTCACATTCCAGGATGTCTGGCTCTAGATGAGTGATCACACCATCGTGATTATCTTGGTCATGAAGATCTTTTTTGTACAGTTCTTCTGTGTATTCTTGCCACCTCTTCTTAATATCTTCTGCTTCTGTTAGGTCCCTACCATTTCTGTCCTTTATTGAGCCCATCTTTGCATGAAATGTTCCCTTGGTATCTCTGACTTTCTTGAAGAGATCTCTAGTCTTTCCCATTCTGTTGGTTTCCTCTATTTC
>NW_011495045.1:3983814-4044317 GCF_000754665.1 Bison bison bison | reverse complement strand
AAATGTTCCCTTGGTATCTCTGACTTTCTTGAAGAGATCTCTAGTCTTTCCCATTCTGTTGGTTTCCTCTATTTCTTTGCATTGATCACTGAAGAAGGCTTTCTTATCTCTTCTTGCTATTCTTTGGAACTCTGCATCCCGATGCTTATATCTTTCATTTTCTCCTTTGCTTTTTGCTTCTCTTCTTTTCACAGCTATTTGTAAGGCCTCCCCAGACAGCCATTTTGCTTTTTCGCATTTTTTTCCTTGGGGATGGTCTTAATCCCTGTCTCCTGTACAGTGTTACGAACCTCCATCCATAGTTTATCAGGCACTCTATCTATCAGATCTAGGCCCTTAAATCTATTTCTCGCTTCCAGTGTATAATCATAAGGGGTTTGATTTAGGTCATACCTGAATGGTCTAGTGGTTTTCCCTACTTTCTTCAATTTAAGTCTGAATTTGGCAATAAGGAGTTCATGATCTGAGCCACAGTCAGCTCCTGGTCTTGTTTTTGCTGACTGTATAGAGCTTCTCCATCTTTGGCTGCAAAGGATATAATCAATCTGATTTTGGTGTTGACCATCTGGTGTTGTCCATGTGTAGAGTCTTCTCTTGTGTTGTTGGAAGAGGGTGTTTGCTATGACCAGTGTGTTCTCTTGGCAAAACTCTATTAGCCTTTTGAGAACTCTTCCTTTTTCCCTTGATGAGTCTGGTTAAAGGTTTTTGTATTATATCTTCTCAAATAAACAACTTTTAGTTTCATTGATCTGTGCTATTGTTTTCTTTATGTCATTTATTTCTACTCTGATCTTTATGATTTCTTTCCTTCTAACTTTGGGTTTGTTTTTTTTTGTTGTTCTTTTTCTAGTTGCTTTAGGTGTAAGGTTAGGTTGTTTATTTGAGATTTTTCTAGTTTCTTGCAATAGGATTGTATTGCTATAAACTTCCTTCTTAGAAAGTAAGTTACTATATAGCACAGGGAACCCAGCCTGGCACTCTGTGATGAGCCAAAGGGGTGGGATGGGGGGAGAAGAGGAAGGCTCAACAGGGAGGGGGGAAAATGTATAATTATAGCTAATTCTGTTGTTGTACAGTAGAAACCAACACAACTTTGAAAGCAATTTCCCTCCAATTAAAAAAAAAAAATA
This sequence comes from Bison bison bison, assembly GCF_000754665.1. Classification (NCBI taxonomy): domain Eukaryota; kingdom Metazoa; phylum Chordata; class Mammalia; order Artiodactyla; family Bovidae; genus Bison; species Bison bison. The sequence goes on along the minus strand of NW_011495045.1, from coordinate 4,043,187 downwards.
TATATATATATATATAAGTTTCTTCTTAGAACTGCTTTTGCTGAATCCCATAGGTGTTGGGTCATCATGTTTTTGTTGTCATTTGTTACTAGGTAATTTTTTATTCTTGGGGATGGTTTTGATCACACCACCTCCTGTACAATGTTATGAACCTCTGTCCATAATTCTTCAGGCAGTCTGTCTATCAGATCTAATCCTTTAAATCTATTTGTCACTTCCACTATATAATTGTAAAGTATTTGATTTAGGTCATACCTGAATGATTAGTGGTTTTCCCTATTTTCTTCAACTTAAATCAGAATTTGGCAATAAGTTCATGATTTGAAGCATAGTCAGCTCCTGGTCTCATTTTTGCTGACTGTATAGAGCTTCTCTGTCTTCAACTGCAAAGAATATAATCAGTCTGATTTTAACATTGACCATCAATGTCATTTGACATTGATGTCCATGTGTAGAGTTGTCTCTTATGTTGGTGGAAGAGAGTGTTAGCTATGACCTGTTCATTCTCTTGGCAAAACTCTGTTAGCGTTTGCCGTGCTTCATTTTGTACTCCAAGGCCAAACCTGCCTGTTAGTATATAAGTATCTCTTGACTTCCTACTTTTGCATTCCAGTCACCTATGATGAAAAGTAAATCATTTTTTGGTGTTCATTCTAGAAGGTCTTGTAGGTCCTCATAGAACCATTCAAATGCTTCAGCTTCTTCAGCATTAGTGGTTGGAGCATAGACTTGGATTACTGTGATACTGAATTGTTTGCCTTGGAAATGAACAAAGATCATTCTGTCATTATTGAGACTGCACCCAAGTACTGCATTTCGTAGGGCTTCCCTGATAGCTCAGGTGGTAAAGAATTCACTACAATGCAGGAGACCCTGGTTCAATTCCTAGGTTGGGAAGATTCCCTGGAGAAGGGATGGGCTACCCACTTCAGTATTTTTGGGTTTCCCTTGTGGCTCAGCTGGTAAAGAATCTGCCTGCAATGAGGAAAACCTGGGTTCAATCCCTTGGTTGGGAGATCCCCTGGAGAATGGAATGGCTACCCACTCCAGTATTTTGGTGGAGAATTCCATCGACAGTATAGTCCATAGGATCACAAAGAGTTAGACACGACTGAGCAAGTTTCACTTTCACTGCATTTCAGACTCTTTTGTGACTATGAGGGCTGCTGTATTTCTGCTAAGGGATTCTTGCCAACAGTAGTAGATATAATGGACATCTGAATTAAATTTGCCCATTCCAGTCCAGTCTAGTTCATTGATTCCAAAAATGCCGAAGTTCACTCTCCCCATCTCCTGTTTGACCCTTCCCAATTTACCTTGATTCGTGGACCTAACATTCCAGGTTCCTATGCAATATTGTTCTTTCATCATTGGACTTCACTTCCATCACCAGTCACATCCACAACTGGGCGTTGTTTTCGCTTTGGCTCAGCCTCTTCATTCTTTCCTGAACTATTTCTCTACTCTTCTCTAGTAGCATATTCGGCACTTACTCACCTGGGGAGTTCATCTTTCAGTGTCATATCTTTTTGCCTTTTCATACTGTTCATGAGGTTCTCAAGGCAAGAATACTGGAGTGGTTTACCATTCCCTTCTCTAATGGACCACGTTTTGTCAGAACTCTCCACCATGACCCGTCCATCTTGTGTGGCCCTAAATGGCATGGCTGTAGTTTCATTGGGTTAGACAAGGCTGTGATCCATGTGGTCAGTTTGGTTAGTTTTCTGTGATTGTGGTTTTCATTCTGTCTTCCCTCTGAAGGGTAAGAATAAGAGACTTGTGGAAGCTTCCTGATGGGAGGGACTGGCTGTGGGGGAATCTGGGTCTGACTTGGATGGGCAAGGCCATGCTCAGTAAATCTTTAATCCAATTTCCTGCTGATGGGTGGAGCTGTGTTCCCTCCCTGTTGGCCTGTGTTTGGTAGGGGTAATGTTGGTAATGGTAACCTCCTTCAAAAGGGCTTATGCCAGCACACCGCTCCCATAACTGTTGTATTCAGTGCCGCTGACCCATGGCAGGCCATTGTCAAACCACACCTCTGCCAGAGACTCCTGGACACTCACAAGCATGTCTGGCTCAGTCTCTTGTGGGGTCACTCCTCCTTTCAACTTGGATCTTGGTGTGTACAAGGTTTTGTTTGTGCCCTCCAAGGGTCTATTTCCCCAGTCCTGTGGAAGTTCTGTAATCAAATCCCACTGGCCTTCAAAGTCAAATTCCCTGGGGTTCTCAGTCCCTTTACCAGATCCCCAGGTTTGGAAGTCTGTTGTGGGCCCTAGAACTTATGCAATAGTACAAGAACTTTTTTGGTATAAATGTTCTCCAGTTTGTGGCATCCATCACTTCATGGCAAATAGATGGGGAAATAATGGAAACAGTGTCAGACTTTATTTTGGGGGGCTCCAAAATCACTGCAGATGGTGACTGCAGCCATGAAATTAAAAGACGCTTGCTCCTTGGATGAAAAGCTATGACAGACCTAGACAGCATATTAAAAAGCAAAGACATTACTTTGCCAACAAAGGTCTGTCTAGTCAAAGCTATGGTTTTTCCAGTAGTCGTGTATGGATATGAGAGATGGACTATAAAGAAAGCTGAGCACCAAAGAACTGATGCTTCTGAACTGTGGTGCTGGAGAAGACTTTCAGAGTCCCTTGGATAGCAAGGAGATCAAGCCAGTCAATCCTAAAGGAAATCAACCCTGAGTATTCATTGGAAGGACTGTTGCTGAAGCTGAAACTCCAATATTTGGCTGCCTGATGTGAAGAACTGACTCATTGGAAAAGACCCTGATCTTGGGCAAAACTGAAGGCAGGAGGAGTAGGGGACGACAGAAGACGAGATGGTTGGATGGTATCACCAACTCAATGGACATGAGTTTGAGCAAGCTCTGGGAAATGGAGAAGGAGAGGGAAACCTGGCATGCTGCAGTCCATGGAGTCGCAAAGAGTTGGACACGACTGAGTGACTGAACTGAACTGATTTTTTAACTTCCTCTTTGATTTCTTCAGTGATCTCTTCAGTTGCATATTGTCTAGCCTCCACATGTTTGTGTTTTTTTAAGTTTTTTTGTGTGTGTATGATTTCTAATGTTATAGCATCATGCTTGGATATGCTATGAAGTTTCAATTACAATTTCAGATATGCTTTGGTTTTTTTTAATTTATTGAGGCTTGATTTGTGACCCAAGATTGATCTGTCCTGGAGAATATTTCATGTTCACTTGAGAACAAAATATATTCTGCTGCTTTTAGCCAGAATGTCCTGTAACCATCATTTAAGTCTATCTAGTCTAATGTGTCCTTTAAGGCTTGTGTTTCCTTAATAATTTCCTGTCTGAATGATCTATCCATTGGTGTCTGGGGAGTGTTAAGTCCCCCACTGTTAGTGTGTTACTGTTGATTTCCCTCTTTTATGGATGTTAGCATTTGCCTTATGTATTGAAGGGCTCCTACGGTAGGTGCATTAAATATTTATAATTATTATATTTTCTTCTTGGATTAATCCCTATCATTATGTAGTGTCCCTTCCTTGTCTCTTGTGACAGTCTTTATTTTAGTCTATTTTATGTGACATGAGTATTGCTACTTCACCTTTGTTTTGATTTCCATTTGCATGGAATATCTTTTTCCATCCCCTAACTTTTCAGGCTATATTTCTCCCTATATCTGAAGTGTGTCTCCTGTGGGCAGCATATATATGGATCTTGTTTTGTATCCATTCAGCCTGTCTTTATCTTTTCATCAGAGTATTTAATCCATTTACATTTAAAGTATTTATATGTATATTCCTATTACCACTTTCTTAGTTGTTTTGAATTTGTTTTTGTAGGTTTTTTCCTTCTCTGTGCTTCCTGCCTAGAGAAGTTCTTTTAACATTTATAACAAAGCTGGTCTGGTGACAATGAATTCTCTTAGCTTTTACTTGTCTGTAAATCTTTTGATTTCTCCATCAAATCTGAGCCTTCCTGGGTAGAGTAATCTTATAGGTTTTCCCTTCTATCACTTTAAATATATCCTATCTGGCCGGCAGAGTTCCTGTTAGAAAATCAGCTGATAATCTTATGGACATTCCCCTATATGCTTTTTTAATTAGTTTATTTTAATTGGAAGCTAATTACTTTACAATATTATAGTGGTTTTTGCCATACATTGACATGAATCAGCCGTGGGTGTACATGTGTCCCCCATCCTGAACCCCCCTCCCACCTCCCTCCCATCTCATCTCTCAGGGTCATCCAAGTGCACTGGCCCTGAGCACCCTGTCTCATACATTGAATCTGGACTGGCGATCTGTTTCACATGTGATCATATACATGTTTCAATGCTATTCTCTCAAATTATTCCACCCTCGCCTTGCTGCTTTTAATAATTTTTTGTATTTAAATTTTTCAGTTTGATTAATATGTGTTTCAGCTTATTTCTCCCTGTGTTTATCTTATATGGAACTCTCTGCTTCTTGGACTTGACTATTTCCTTTCTCATGTTAGGGAAGTTTTTTACTATAATCTCTTCAAATATTTTCTCAGACCCTTTCTCTTTCTCTTCTTCTGGGACCCATATAATTCAAATGTTGGTGTGTTTAATGTTGTCCCAGAGGTCTCTGAGATTGTGCTCAATTCTTTTCATTCTTTTTTCTTTATTCTACTTCACAGCAGTTATTTCCACCATTTTATTTCTAGCTCACTTATCCATTCTTCTCTCAGTTATTCTGCTATTGATTCCCCCTAGTGTATTTTTAATTTCAGTTATTGTGATGTTCATCATTGCTTGTTTGTTCTTTAGTGTTTCTAGGTCCTTGTTAAACATTTCTTGTATTTTCTCCATTCTATTTCCCAGATTTTGAATCATCTTTACTATCATTACTCTGAATTATTTTTCAGGTAGATTGCCTATTTCCTTTTCACTTGTGGGTTTTTACCGTGCTCCTTCCTCTGTAACATATTTCTCTGTCTTCTCGTTGTTTAACTTACAGTGTTTGAGATTTCCTTTTTACAGGCTACAGGGTCATAGTTCCTTTTGCTTCTGATGTCTTCCCTAGTGGGAGAGGTTGGTTGTTCCAAGGGTTTGTGTAGGCTTCCTGCTGGGAGGGACTGGTGCCTGTGCTCTGGTGGGTAGTGCTGAGTCTTTTCCCTCTGATGGGCAGAGTCACATCAGGTGGTGTGTTTGGGGATTTCTGTGAGCTTAGTACAACTTTAGGCAGTCTGTCTGCTGATGGGTGGGGCTGTGTTCCTTTCTTGCTGCTTGTTTGGTACTAAGTGTCCAGCACTGGAGCATGTATCCAGTTGGGTGGAGCTAGGTCATGGTATCAAGAAAGATAGTTTATCCAAGGTTATTCAGCTAAGTAGCAGCTCCAGAATCTGAAATCAGCTCTGACTATAGAAACCATATTCTTTCCAAGACACCACGTTGCTGATGGATGGTATCAGGTAAGCTGCATTCCCAGGATGCAACACTGACCTAGCCAGTTGCCAGCTCCTGGAGCAAATGCTGTCTTAATCTATTTTGAGTTAATTTCTGTATATGGTATGGTCCAGTTACATTTTTGCATGTTGCTGTCCAGTTTTCCCAACATGACTTACTAAAGAAACTGTCCTTTCCTCATTGTATGTTCTTGGCTCCTTTGTCCTAAATTAATTGAGCATAAGTATACACGTCTATTTCTGGACTGTCTATTCTGTTCCATTGATCTGTATATCTGTTTTTATGCCAGTATCATTTTATTTTGATTACTATAGCTCTATAACGTAGTGTGGATCACAATAAAGTGTGGAAAATTCTGAAAGAGAAGGGAATACCAGATAACCTGATCTGCCTCTTGAGAAACCTACATGCAGGTCAGGAAGCAACAGTTAGAACTGGACATGGAACAACAGACCAGTTCCAAATAGGAAAAGGAGTACATCGAGGCTATATATTGTCACCCTGCTTATTTAACTTATATGCAGAGTACATCATGAGAAACGCTGGGCTGGAGGAAGCACAAGCTGGAATCAAGATTTCTGGGAGAAATATCAGTAACCTCAGATACACAGATGACACCACCCTTATGGCAGAAAGTGAAGAAGAACGAAAGAGTCTCTTGATGAAAGTGAAAGAGGAGAGTGAAAAAGTTGACTTAAAGCTCAACATTCAGAAAACTAAGATCATGGCATTCGGTCCCATCACTTCATGGCAAATAGATGGAGAAACAGTGGAAACAGTGGCTGACTTTATTTTGGGGGGCTCCAAAATCACTGCAGATGGTGATTGCAGCCATGGAATTAAAAGATACTTACTCCTTGGAAGGAAAGTTATGACCAACCTAGACAGCATATTAAAAAGCACAGACATTACTTTGTCAGCAAAGGTCCATCTAGTCAAGACTATGATTTTTCCAGTGGTCACGTATGGATGTGAGAGTTGGACTGTGAAGAAAGCTGAGCACCGAATAATTGATGCTTTTGAACTGTGGTGTTGGAGAAGACTCTTGAGAGTCCCTTGGACTGCAAGGAGATCCAACCAGTCCATCCTAAAGGAAATCAGTCCTGGGTGTTCATTGGAAGGGCTGATGTTGAAGCTGAAACTCCAGTACTTTGGCCACCTGATGCAAAGAGCTGACTCATTTGAAAAGCCCCTAATGCTGGGAAAGATTGAGGGCAGGAGGAGAAGTGGACGACAGAGAATGAGATGGCTGGATGGCATCACCGACTCAATGGACATGGGTTTGGGTGGACTCTGGGAGTTGGTGATAGACAGGGAGGCCTGGAGTGTGGCAGTTGATGGCGTCGCAAAGAGTCGGACATGACTGAGCGAATGAACTGAACTGAACTGATAATGTAGTTTGAAATTAGGAAGCATGAAGCCTCCTGCTTTGTTGTTCCTTCTCAAGATTGATTTGTCTATTTTAGGGTCTTTTGTCATTCTATACAAATTTTAGAATTGATCTATTACTGTGAAAACCACAATTGGAATTTTGATAGGGACTGCATTGAGTCTATAGACTGTTTTGAATAGTATGGAGATTTTAGCAATAGTAACTCTGCCAATCCATGAGCATGGACTATCTTTCCATTTATTTGTGTCTTCTTCAATTTTTTTGAAGTGCTTTCTTCGTTTTCAGTGTACTGGTCTTTCACTTTCTTGATGAAATTTGTTTTTAGGTATTTTATTCTTCTTGGTGCAGTTATAAATGGGATTTTCTTAATTTAACTTTCTGATAGCTTGTTATTAGTGTATAGAAACACAGCAGATGTATATTGGTTTTATATCCTGCAAATTGACTGAATTCATTTGTTATTTCTAAAGGTTTTTTGATGGAGTCTTTAAAGTTTTCTGTATATATTATTATTATGTAATCTACAAATAGTGGCATTTTTACTTTTTCTTTTCCAGTTTGGACATCTTTCATTTTTTTCCTGCCAACTTGGTTTGGCTAGGCCTTCCAATATCATGTTGAAGAATAATGATGATAGTGGGCATCCTTGTCTTGTTTCTAATCTTAGAGGAAAATCTTTTTGGCTTTTGACCATTGAGTATGATATCTGTCATATTAATATATGACCTTTGTTATGTTGGGGTACATTTCCTCTATTCCCACTCTGTTGAGGATTTTAATCATATTAATAAATGGATGGATTTTTTCAAGTGCTTTTTTTAATCTATTGATATGATCAAAGAAAAATCATATAATTTTTTTCTTCTGTTTTGTTAATACAGTGTATCACATTGATTGATTAGTGGAATATGAATCATCCTTGTATACCTTTAATAAGTCCAACTTGATTATGGCATTGATTTTTTTAATATATTGTTGAATTGAATTTGATGATTTCTTTGAGAATTTTTACCTATATGTTCATCAGAGATGTTGGCCTGTAATTTTCTTTGCTTGTGGTTTCCTTGACTGGTTTCGGTATCAGAGTAATTATGGCTTTGGCAAATGAGTTTAGAAGTGTTCCCTCATTTCCTACCTTTTGGAAGAGTTTGAGAGTATTGGTATTAATTCTTATTTAAAGTTTTGATAGAATTCACCAATGAAGCTGTCAGGTCCTGGACTTTTATTTATAGGGAGTTATTAAATTACTTATTCAGTATCCCTACCAATAATCAGCGTATTCAGATTTTCTGTTCATATTCAGCCTTGGAAGTTTGCATGTTTCTAAGAATTTATCCATTTGTCCTAGGTTTTCCGATTTGTTGGCATGTAATTGTTCATAATAGTCTCTTAATGATCCTGTATATTTCTGTGATGTCAGTTGCATCTCTTTCATTTCTGATTTTTTTTTTTTTTACTTTAGTTCTCTCTCTCTTGTTGAGTCTGGCTAAAGGTTTATCAACTTTGTTTATTTTTTCAAAGAACCAGCTCTTATTTTCCTTGATCTCTTCTAGTGTCTTTTAGTCTCCATTTCATTTACTGCTCCTCTTAGCTCTGAAGTGAGTCTCTTGTAGGCGGCATGTAGGTGGGTCTTGTTTTTTATTCCATCAATCCCTCTCTGTCTTTTGATGGAAGAATTTAGTCCACTTATCTTTAAAGTAATTGTTAATAGGTATGTTATTGCCATTTCTATTGTTTCTGGCTGCTTTGTGGTTCCTCTGTTCGTTTCTTCTCCTGCTGTCTTCCTTTGTGGTTTGATGACTTTCAGGTTCCTTTCTCTGTCATTATCTTTTGTGTATCTACTTTAGGTTTTTGCTTGTTGGTTACCACAAGGCTTACACATAACAACTTGTATTTATAACAGTGTTTATGTTGATACCAGTGTTTGAACACTTAGGAAAGCTCTACTTATTTATTCTCTACTCACCCAACATTTTGTTTTTTGATATCATATTTTGTGTCTTTTTTTATCTTGTGAATCCCTTGCTTAAATATTGTAGCTAAAGTTATTTTTACTATTTTTGTCTTTTGACCTTTTCATTAATAATTCATTCACTACCATTACCATCAGGCTTCCCTGGTGGCTCAGAGGTTAAAGCATCTGCCTGGAATGCAGGAGATCAGGGTTCAATCTCTGAGTCGGGAAGATCCCCTGGAGAAGGAAATGGCAACCCACTCCAGTATTCTTGCCTGGAGAATCCCATGGAGGGAGGAGCCTGGTAGGCTGCAGTCCATGGGGTCACAAAGAGTCGGACACGACTGAGCAACTTCACTTTCACTTTCACCATTACCATATATTTGCCTTTACCAGTGAGATTTATGCTTTTATATATTTTGTTACTGGAGCCTGGTAGGCTGCAGTCCATGGGGTCGCTAAGAGTCAGACACGACTGAGCGACTTCACTTTCACCTTTCATTTTCATGCATTGGAGAAAGAAATGGCAACCCACTCCAGTGTTCTTGCCTGGAGAATCCCAGGGATGGCGGAGCCTGGTGGGCTGCCATCTATGGGGTCGCACAAAGTCGGACACGACTGAAGCGACTTAGCAGCAGCAGCAGTAGCACCCTTTCTGTTCAGCTTAAAAAGATACCTTCGACATCTCTTCTGAGAATGGTTTAGGTTTAGTGGTGAGGAACTCTTTTATCTTTTGCTTGCTAGAAACCTCTATCTCCTTCAATTCTGAATGATAACTTTGGTAGGTGAAGTATTCTTGGTTGGAAATTTTTATCTTTTAGCACTTGGAATATATTGTGCTATTTCCTTCTGATCTTTAAAATTTCTGCTAAAAAATCTACTGATAGTCTTACAGGATTTCTTTGTACATAAAAAGTTGTTTTTCTCTTGCAGTTTTAAGATCTCTCCTTGTCTTTACCTTTTGACATTTTAATATAATGTGTCTTGGTATAGATCTCTGGGTTCATCTTATTTGGAACTGTCTGGGCTTCCTATATTTGAATGTCTGTTTCTTTCCCCAGCGTAGAACAGTTTTCAGCCATTATTTTTTCAAATAAGTTTTCTTTCCCTTTTTATTTTTTTCTGAGACCTCTATAATGTGATGGTTAATGCACTTGATGTTGTCCCATAAGTCCTTTAATCTGTCTTCACCATTTTGCATTCTTTTTTTCTTTTTGCTGCTCTGACTGGGTGAGTTTCTCTGCCATGTCTCAAGTTCTCTGATCCTTTCTTCTACTTCATCAAATCTGCTTTTGACACCCACTGGTTATTTTTCAGTTCAGTTATTGTATTCTTCAGCTCTGTGACTTCTGTTTGGAACTTTCTTGTATTTTCTATCTTTAAGTTCTCACTGTGTTTATCCATTCTTCTCCGAAGTTTAGTGAGCATCTTTATGATCATTTATTGAACCTTTTACCAGGTACATTATTTATCTCCAGTTCATTAACTTTTTTTCTGATGTTTTATCTTGTCCTTTCTTTTGGAACATATTTCTGTTTCTTTGTTTTGCTTGATTCCGTCCTGGTTTCTATGCACTGGGTGACAGAGCCACCTCTTTTGCTTGAACTGCTGGCTTTGTGTAAGAGACGAACCTTTTTCATTCAACCCTGTCCTGGCTCTTGGTTTTCTCTCAACTGTTTGTAATTATCCAAGAAGCCTATCTTACATTTAATAGCTCTCGGTACTTAAGGAAGTGCCAAGATCAGTCAGTGTCCCAAAGGGGAGAGCTCAGTCAGCACCTTGATTCAGGCTGATTGGAAACCAAGTCCTCAGGCAGCAGCTTTTCAAGAATGCAAATTATGCAGTTCTATAGGACTGCAAGGATAAGCCCTGCTGGCCCCCAGAGCCAGGCTATCTGGAGGTGGCCCCTGGCAGCAGTCACAGAAATTGCATCTCCAGGTGGGTTTATAAGCTCCTTCTTGGGAGTCACTAGTGAACTGTAGTCACACAGGAGGAAGTGCAAAGATGGTGTCCCCTGGCTGCATCTTTGAAAGCACCTGCTTACCATCTAGGTGTGTGGCAGACCTGTTGCTTATCCCCAGGGCTGAAGTTCCTAGACAAGCAGATAGCCTCTTTTACAAAAAAAAAGTGGGCGTGTGTTTCACACACTGTGTGATGCCCTGGAAATGGTAGTCTTCCAAGAACTGTCTCTTTAATTGTTACAGTCCTGTGGGACCCAGGAATGCAAGCCCCCGTGACCAGGTCTTTCCCGGGTGGCAGCTGTAAGAACCATGTCACCAAATGTAAAAACCAGAGCACCAGAGTTGTGTGTAGAACCTCCTCTCCAGAAGATAAAAGCACTCTGGAGTACAGCAGAGCTCAAAAATGGTAGCTACTGGCTGACATGGGACAGATGGGGAGTACAAAAGATGGCATTCACTGAAAAAAAAAAAAAGGAAAAGGAAAAGAAGGGAAAGAAAAAGAGAAAATAGGGGGAGAGGAAAAATAAAAAGATGATACCCAACAGAAGTGCAGGGGGTTGGGGAAGGAAGATGGTGCTGCTGACTTTAGCAAGACAGAGAGAGAATAGGAAGATATTGTCCACCAGCCTCTGTCCAAGGGAGTAACCAAGCAGGTACCAGTGCTTTAATTAGTAAATGAATCTCTTTCATATGACATCTGGATGCTTTGCAAATGGCTGCTTCTGCACTGAGCTCTGGGTTTGGTGAGCCTAGGCATAAACCCTTTAAGAACCCTTCCTTGGTTCCACAAAGCCCCATATGTCTCATGGACATGAGCCTTGTTGGTCTTCAAAGTGAGATGCTTTGGGGGTTTATCTCTCAGACACTGGATCTTAAAAGTTAGGGTGAGGTATGAACCCTTCACTCCTTCTGGAGAAGCTCTGGGTTTTGAGTTCCCTCCAGACTGGAGGTTGTTGTATTGGGGGTGGAGTTTGTAATGAGATTGTGTTTCAGCCTTTTCGACCCACTAGGATGTGGTTTCCCTCTCATTTGCCCAATGTAACAGGGTCTCTTTACCAATATGCAGATTATTTTCAGAAGAAGTTGTTCCATGTATAGTTTTAGATAAACTGTATCCATGGGAGAGGGTGAGTGCAAGAGCTTCCTACATATCCATCTTGCTAAAATTTCTTATTAAAAGTTTTTTGTTGTGGTCATTATTTAATAATCAATAAGCACAAACTTTTAAGAATTACAATTTTTAATATTCAGTTTGTTCATTTAAGCATGAAAAGACTCTTAACTTGACTCTTGCTGGGATTGTTGAGGAAAGTTGTATGTTCATGAATTTTATTTGCTCTATATTTACATCATCGTAATATTTTTTATAACAATTGCATGTTTTTTCATCAGCCTTTGACATTTAGAAAGTAAGAGCTATGCATTAAAACCTCTGCAAGAAAGTAAGCTTTAATGAAATTTTTTTCCGCTCAGTCCCAAAGGGAACATGAACTCTAAAATTGACTGTGGTATATAATAAAAGGCAAGACTGCAGCTGAAAGCATTTATAATAAAGTACAAGACTCAATTTCTACTTTGTCCTCTGTCTATACTCATTGGATAGCTGAGTTTATAACTTTATGATAGAACATTCTTCCTAAGAAGTGTGTGAAACCGAAAAGATAAAATAAATCTAATAGTTTTCAAAATAGTGAAACCATATTAAATGTGAGGAAACTAGACTGAGTATAACTGCTGCTACTGCTAAGTCACTTCAGTCCTGTCTGACTTTGTGCGACCCCATAGACGGCAGCGCACCAGGCTCCTCTGTCCCTGGGATTCTCCAGGCAAGAACACTGGAGGGGGTTGCCATTTCCTCCTCCAATGCATGAAAGTGAAAAGTGAAAGTGAAGTCGCTTAGTTGTGTCCAACTCTTAGCAACCCCATGGACTGCAGCCTACCAGGCTCCTCCGTCCATGGGATTTTCCAGGCAAGAGCACTGGAGTGGGGTGCCATTGCCTTCTCCACTCAACATATATAAACATACATATTAAACAAACATTTGCACAGATTGACATTACTGCCACAAAGGAACCCCTTTCTGAATTTAAGAATGGGTTCAGTTTCCTAAACTATTGATCAGTCAGTTCAGTCACTCAGTCATGTCCGACTCTTTGCAACCCCATGGACTGCAGCACACCAGGCTTCCCTGTCCATCACCAATTCCCGGAGTTTGCTCAAACTCATGTCCATCGAGTCGGTGATGCCTCCAACCATCTCATTCTCTGTCATCCTTCTCCTCCTGCCTTCAGTCTTTCCCAGCATCAGGGTCTTTTCCAGTGAGCTGGCTCTTTGCATCAGGTAGCCAAAGTATTGGAGCTTCAGTTGCAGCATGAGTCCTTCCAATGAATATTCAGGACCGATTTCCTTTCCGATTGACTGGTTTGATCTCCTTGCAGTCCAAGGGACTCTCAAGAGTTTCTCCAACACCACAGTTCAAAAGCATCAATTCTTTGACACTCAACTTTCTTTATAGGCCAACACTCACGACCATACATGACTACAGGAAAAACCATAGCTTTGACTAGATGGACCTTTGTCAGCAAATTAATGTCTCTCCTTTTGAATATGCTGTCTAGGTTGGTCATAGCTTTTCTTCCAAGGAGCAAACGTCTTTTAATTTCATGGCTGCCTTCACCATCTGCAGTGATTTTGGAGCCAAAGAAAATAAAGTATGTCACTGTTTCCATTGTTTCCCCATCTGTTTGCCATGAAGTGATGAGACCAGATTCCATAATCTTAGTTTTTTGAATGCTAAGTTTTAAGCCAGCTTTTTCACTCTCCTCTTTCACTTTCATCAAGAGGCTCTTTAGTTCCTCTTCATTTTCTGCCATAAGGGTGGTGTTATCTGCATATCTGAGGTTATTGATATTTCTCCTGGCAATCTTAATTCCAGCTTGTACTTCATCCCGCCTGGCATTTCGCATGATGTACTCTGCATAAAAGTTAAATAAGCAGAGTGACAATATACGGCTTTAACGTACTCCTTTCCCAATTTGGAACCAGTCCACTGTTCCATATCCAGTTCTAACTTTTGCTTCTTGACCTGCATACAGATTTCTCAGGAGGCAGGTCAGGTTTTCTAGTATTCCCATCCCTTGAAGAATTTTCCACAGTTTGTTGTGATCCACCACAGTCAAAGGCTTTGGCCTAGTCAGTAAAGCAGAAGTAATTGTTTTTCTGGAGTACTCTTGCTTTTTCTATGGTCCAATGGATATTGGCAATTTGATCTCTGGTTCTTCTGCCTTTTCATTCCAATCCCAAAGAAGGGCAGTGCCAAAGAATGTTCAAACTACTACACAATTGCATTCATCTCACATGCTAGCAAAGTAATGTTCAAAATTCTCCAAGCCAGGCTTCAACTGTATGTGAACCATGAAATTCCAGATGTTCAAGCAGGATTTAGAAAACGCAGAGGAAACTACTGGTATTATGTATAAAATAGATAACTAATGAGAACATATTGTATCGCACAGGGAACTCTACTTAATGCATTGTGGTGACCCAAATGGAAGGAAGTCCAGAAGGGAGAGGATGTATATGCATGACTGATTCTTTTTGCTGTATGGTAGAAACTGACACGGAGAAGGCAATGGCACCCCACTCCAGTAATCTTGCCTGGAAAATCCCATGGACGAAGGAGCCTGGTAGGCTGCAGTCCATGGGGTCGCTAAGAGTCGGACAAGACTGAATGACTTCACTTTCACTTTTCACTTGCATGCATTGGGGAAGGAAATGGCAACCCACTCCAGTGTTCTTGCCTGGAGAATCCAGGGATGGGGGAGCCTGGTGAGATGCCATCTGTGGGGTTGCACAGAGTCGGACACGACTGAAGCAACTTAGCAGCAGCAGCAGAAACTGACAGGCAAGAATACTGGAGTGAGTAGCCATTCCCTTCTTCAGGGGATCTTCCTAACCCTGGGATCAAACCCAGGTCTCCTGCATTTCAGGCAGATTCTTTACCATCTGAGCCACCAGGGAAACCCAGAAACTAACACAACATTGTAAAGGAACTATATGGCAATAGAAATTAAAAATAAACAAACAAAGGGCTTCCAGTTCAAGATGATGGAGTGAAAGGACATGTGCTCATCTCCTCCTGCAAGATGACCAAAACTGCAACTAGCTATTGGACAACCATCAACAGGAAGACACTGAAACCCACTCCAAGAAAGATACCCCATGTCCCAAGCCAAAGAAGAAGCTACAGCAAGATGGTAGGAGGAGCACAGTCATGATAAAATCAAATCACATTCCCACCGGGTGGGTGACTCACAAACCAGAGAACAGTAATACCAAAGAAGTTCTCCCACTGTTGTGAAGGTTCTGAACCCCACGTCAGGCTTCCCAACCTAGGTATCTGACAAAGGGACTGGGAATCACCAGGGAATCTGACCTTGAAGGCGGGCAGGACTTGATTATAGGACTTGCACTATTCCACAGGACTGAGGAAAACAGACTCCAGTCTTGGAGGGCACAAACAAAATCTTGTGTGCACCGAGACCCAGAGGAAAGGAGCCGTGAGCCCACAGGGAAGTAAACCAAAAGTACCTACTAGTGGTGGAGGGCCTCCTGTGGAGGCGTGGGTCCACAGAAACTCACCACAGACACGGGGGCTCTGGCAGAAGCAAGCCAGGAAGGTCCCTCTTGGCGTAAACCCTCTTGGAGTTCACCATTAACCCGGCCATAGAGCCAGGAGACCCCAGGGCTGAGTCACCTGAGGTCAAACAGCTACCAACTATCTATGAGGGAGTGCAGCCCCACCCATCAGCAGATAATTGGATTAAAGCTATACTGAGCAAGTCCCTGCCCACCAGAGCAAGACCCAGTTTTTCCCATTGCCAGTCCCTCCCACCAGGAAGCTTACACAAGCCTCTTAGCCTCATCCATCAGAGGGCAGACAGAAGAAGCAAGAAGAACCATAGTCTCACAGCGGCTAAAACAAAACCATATTACAGAGAGTTCATCACAATGAGAAAGCAGAAAGTTATGTCCCAGATGAAAGGACAAGATAGAACCCCAGAAAAACTTCCCTAGCATGGGAAAGGAAATAGTCAACCAAGTCCAGGAAGCACAGAAAATCCCAGACAGGATAAACCCAAGGAGGAGCACACCAAGACACATAGTAATCAAACAGACAAAAATTAAAGACAAAGATAAAATATTAAAAGCAACAAGGGAAAAATGACAAATAACATACAAGGGAGCTCCCATCAGGCTGTCAGCTGATTTCTCAACAGAAAGTCTACAAGCTAGGAGGGAATGGCAGGATATGTCTAAAGTGGTGAAAGGAAGAACCTATAACCAAGAATACTCTGCCCAGCAAAACTGTCCTTCAGATTTGATGGAGAAATCAAAAGCTTTCCAGCAATCAAAAGTTAAGAGAACTCAGCACCACCAAACCAGTTTTACAACAAATGCTAAAGGAAATTCTCTAGGCAGAAGATACAAGATGTTTAGAGCTCCCACTATTCAGTTTTTTCCTTTCTGGGATTTCCTTCTTATGGGAGTTCCCTTTATGTTACTTGCCATTTTTTGCTTGTTGCTTTTAATATTTTATCTTTGTCTTTAATTTTTTTCAGCTATTATCTCTTCAGATATTTTCTCAGGTCCTTTCTGTCTCTCTTCCCCTTTATAGTTGTTACTTGTGTGTTTGTTTTAAGGGCCAGAGGTACATGCAGCAGGAAGATCCTAAAGGAACCTCAAAGAGCCATTTAAGTATCAAATTCTGTGTAAATCCATCAATTTTCATGTTAAAGTTAGATACAGATGACATCAGCAATGCTTTAGAACTATGATCTCACAAAATCGTGTTTCAGTGTTGACCTTTCTTACTTTTGCCTGTTTTGTTCACATTGTCTTTTATCGCCCCAATGTCTGCTCAGTTCAGTTACTGTCCAAGAATGACTTATTGAGTACTTACCAGATACAAGTCATGAAATTAGATCCTCTACCTACTGAGATCATGTTCACTCAAAATTCACATCAAATGCGGAAGCCTCCAAGATCAGTCTTGCGCTCGTAATGTGTAGATGTGTCCGTGCTAAGTTGCTTCAGTCCATGTCTGACTCTGTGCAACCCTAAAGACTGTAGCCTGCCAGGCTCCTCTGTCGATAGACTTTTCCAGGCAAGAATACTGCAGTGGGTTGCCATTTCCTGCTCCAGGGGATCTTCTTGACCTGGGGATTGAACCTGCATCTCTTTTGTCTCCTGCATTAGCAGGCAGGTTCTTTTTCACTAGCACCACCTGGGTAGATAGATGTGATTTATTGGTTTTCTGAATGTTTTTTGTGCTTCCTTCTCCCCTTATGACATTTTATTTATTAATATACTTGCTTTCCCTACAGCCACCTATCGCCAGTCTTGTTCTACCCATTAGGTTGTGAATTTTACTGTGGCAAGGGCAAGTCTCACTCATGTTTATATCCATCCATGCTGCCTTAAACATGCTTTTGAAAGTCGGGACTAAAAAGATATAGGAAAGTCTTTGCAGCTGGAAAAATGTGGGGAAATGTGGAACATTAGCTTCCTGTCTCTGTTCTCAGTAGAGTAGAGCATCAGGTAATGATGCTCTATTGTTTCTAGAGCACATTTTAATAGAGATAACTCTTCTTCCCCTAGTTCTTCTTCCCCTTTGCTTCCCTTTTCCTCCTCCTCCTTCCCCTTCTCCTCTCCTCTCACCTTTTTTCCTTCTTCCTTTCTTACTTTCATTATTTAATTGTGGCCTAGTTTAATCTTCAACTTTTTGTATGCTTTGTCTCAGCTTTAAAATGGGATACGTGCTGGTATGAAAATGTTTTACTTTAAGTTGTTACAGTTCAGTAAGGGATCCCTTCTTTCACCTTTGAAGACTTAGTGCCAGAACTCAACTAAGTAGACCAGTGATGTTCCCAAGAATAGGTAGGAGAATAATCCAAATGTTTGATTCTTCCTTAACTTATAGAATATTGAGCCATAATGGACATACTGTAAAAGGAGAACTGTAGAAATAAGATGAAGTGAATTGAATTATTTTTCCTAATAATCTCACTTCTTCCTTAGATTCAGGTCAGAAGACATTTAAAAGGAGAAGATCTATCATAAACTGGGCCTTTTGGCGGGGTTCTAGCATTCACCTGGATAACTTGCCTGTGTCACCAACGTCTCCTATCCCAGGACAGCTCTTCGGGGTTTCTCTGCCAGATATTTGTGAGAATGACAATCTGCCCAAAGCTGTCTTGGTAAGTCTCATTTTGGCCTATAGCACTAATAGAAAAGGAAGTTTGGGAAAGGAATGCTCTGGGAGGTAAATCTTTCCCTAAAAAAATGGGAAATTTATAGATACCCATTGCTTTGGCTGAGAATCTTTATTATTCCTCCAAAGAAAAAAAAATCTGATTAAGCTACTGCAGAGTCATAAGGCAGACATAATAGGGAGGGATAATCTAGCCTACTGATTTCAGGCAAGAGCCCCATTAACCTGCTCAGATAAATTAGAACCTACACTGCAGACAGAGAATCCACATTAGCCCTGACATTTTTCTCACAGCCTTCCTTGAACCCTGCATTGTTCGGAAAGTCTCATTTAATCACTTTAGCAACACAGACTAAATCTTAACATTTTTTAATTTGTATTTTATTTGTATTCCAAGTCTTTTAAGTATAAAGATACATCTTCTGGTATTTAGTTATCTTTTGTATGTATAAGAGATCAAATGAAAGCCACTGAGTATATATTTTTTCCAGTTAATATAGTAAATGGGTCGTGTTAAAGAATATTTATTGAGTGTCCAGTATCCCCAAGCAATATGCTAGGTGCCTGGCCCTTTATTCTATGTTGTGCATCTATCTATAAGCTCCAGGTACTAATCTAGCCACTTTATTGCTTATCCTTCACAACAGATTTAGAAGGTAGTTATCATCATCATTACCATCATCCCTACTCTACAAATTAAAGGGAAACCCCCACCCAAGTTTACCAAAGGTCACGCCATAAATATGTGTCATAGCGAGGTTCCAGATCCCATGGGTTGCTTGTCTCCAACACCCATTCTCTTCCTGTACGGCAAGCAGAGGGCACACAACTGTAAAGAAAGTGAAATAAAAGACTGAATTGAATGGATGGAATGGAGAAAGCTTCCTAAAGGAGATGATTTTGGAGGCTGATTTTAAAAGAAGGAAATAGTGATTTCCCTGATAGTTCAGCGGTTAAGAATCCACCTTTCAATGCAGGGGACAAGGATTCAATCCCTGGTCAGGAACTAAGATCCCACATGCCACAGGGCAGCTAAGCCTGCGTACCACAATGAAGACTCAGCACAACCAAAAAACAACAAAAACATAATATTTGTTAAAAAAAAAAAAGAAGAAGAAGAAGGAAGTAAAGTGTAAAGCCACATGAAAAGAAACACAAGCAAGGGGACTTCCCAGGTGGACCAGTAGTTAAGAATCTGCCTTTCAGTACCATGGGTTCTATCCCTGGGCAGGGAACCGACCGAAGATCCCACATGCTATGGGGCAGCTAAGCCCGTGTACCTCAGTGAAGAGCCTGCATGCAGCAACTAAGACCTAACACAGCCAGAAACAAATACCCCAAAAAAGAAAGAACAAGATCAGCAAGTGGAGAATGAATTTGGGAAGAGCATTTTCATACTTGGGGAAAAGAATCCATATTGGAGAGTAATGGGAGAATACTTAGGGAGGAGAGAGACAAGTTAACAGGTACCTTGAAGTGACTGCTGGTTCACTGAAAAAAGTCTCATTAAAGCAAGTGTTTAAAATGTTTTAGATGTTAAATATAGCAAGCGTAAATAGGAGAAAGAAATTTAGAGATGCCAAAAAGCAAGTAGAGTTTAATCCTCTAGCAGGCCTTCTAGCCCCAGGCCTTCAGGACTTTCCCCTGGTACACCCCAGCCTCTAGCAGCTGGAAAGGGCAAATATATGTTCCCTTGCTTGTTCTGCATGAAGTGCCATCTTGATTTTCTTTTTCTTTTGCTTCCCCATAGGATATGCTTTTATTTCTTAATCAGAAAGGACCTCTCACAAAAGGCATCTTCAGACAGTCGGCCAATGTGAAATCCTGCAGAGAGCTGAAAGAAAAACTGAATTCCGGAGCTGAAGTACAACTAGACTGTGAATCTATTTTCGTAATAGCATCTGTCTTAAAGGTAGGAAGGTTTCTCCCTTCATCCACCCCACAGCATAGCTCTGGAGAAAGACAACTGATTTATCTCATTGTAACATTACTCCCATCTGAAGAAGACCATGATAAAAATAGAATCTGAAAAGTGTTTAAAAAAAAAAAACTTCATACAGTCATGTGTGTGCTCAGTTGTGTCTGACTCTTGTTACCTGATGAACTGTAGCCCACTAGACTCCTCTTTGTCCACAGGATTCTCCAGGCAAGAATACTGAAGTGGGTTGCCATTTCCTCTTCCAGTGGTCACAGAATCACACTGGCATTTAAAAGCCACTTCTAATGATGTGGCATGTCAGATAGTCATTTTAAAATTTTTCATCCCACGTCACTGTCCCCATCTTCACTTCTGCTACCCCATGCAAAAAAGAAAAAAAGATGAAATGAAAATTAAAAACAATTATAACACACAGTATATTTACCAAAATAAACATCCCGATTAGACGACTTTCTCACAGTCTATCTTCCTAAGACAAAATTTTCAAAAATAAATTTTTATTAAACTTTGAAGCAGAGTTTTACCATAATAAACAAACGTTTGCCTAATAATTAAAATATTGCTCACTGAGAGTAGTGAAAATTCTCTTCAGTTATACAGTATCCCCCCTCAATGCTTTTTAAAAAGTAAAGGTGGAGCAAGAATGATTGCAACATCTAGTCCTTCTTTTATGAACCCCTTACCACATTTGGTATCCTTGATCCCATGTATATCTGATATTTCACAATAAGCTTCTTTGCTGCAAGCATTTTTGCTACAGACATTTTGGACATATAACCATATAATTAACCTTATGGTAATTTTGCTAAAAAAATAAAATAAGTGGTTGACAGTTTGTTTTGACCTATACAATATAAAAAGCATGACAGATGACAGTGATTTGTCCCAAGAATTGGTTTCACATTTTGAAATATACTACATTGGAGTTGAAAGAGACCAAGGGCCTTGAAGACATAGCATGAACCCACATTTCCCTTAGAACTCTGAAATGTTTATCAAGAACAAATGGCAATATGCCAAGAACAAAAAATAATGTGCAAGGCTTTCACAGAAACTCAGGCACAAATATGTATCCTAGTATCTAGTATTTGAAGCTTGATGCCTCTCCTAAGAAATCTGAGCAAAAAATCAAAAAGTGCAATGCTGAACAAGAGACAAATCAACAATCTGTATATATACACATATACGTGTGTGTGTGTATTGTGAATGAAAGACTTGGAAGACAAATGCTTTAGTATAACCCATGAAAAAATATCGAATTAATAATATGAATTGTGCAGTATTGCCATGAATCTATACACATTTTATTTTTTAACTTTTTATTTTGTATTGGAATATGGGAGACTAGCAATGTTGTGATAGTTTCAGGTGAACAGCAAGGGGACTCAGCCATTCATACACATGTGTCCATTCTCCCCCAAACTCCCCTCCCATCCAGGCTGCCACATAACATTGAGCAGAGTTCCCTGTGTTATACAGTTGGTCCTTGTTGGTTATCCATTTTAAATACAGCAGTTACACACATTTTAAATGTGTTCAAGTGTTTTGTATTTCACAACAAAGTCTTTAATTCTGTTATTCTAATTGTTTTATTATGTCCTTCTTAGTATCCCTCATTTATTTTTTGTTATTTTATCTTTTATGGCAGAACTGCCTTATAGCCAGTTCATTATTTGATTAAAGTATTTGCTGGAGAAATGCTTGTGGCAAAAATGTCTGTGGCAAATAAGCTTACTTATGGCAAAAAAGCCAGATCCTCCCCCTTCCCCCCATCATGACACCACCCCCCCACCTATGGTTACTTAACTCACATCCATAGTTGAGTTGATCTTATGAAATGTTTTCCTCCTCACATTCATGAAAATACCTCACATTGTTTGAAAATCTAGAGTCAAAACTAGCTTTTTGCAGAGCTTTTGACCTGAACAATAGCTTCTGCAGATCAGAATCAGGGTTGGAAGGGATTCTGGGGGAGCTGGAGGCTCCCTCTCTGGGCAGGGTTGGAATGTCCCAGAGCCAGGGGTAGAGACAGTGCCCCAGCCCGCATCCCCAGGCCTGGAGCGTAAAAACCAAATTAAGGAAAGCATGATGAAGAAGACTCCTGCATGTGCCTCCTCCTGGTCAGTTCCTTACACAATCATATTTTATGACTTAGTGAATAATCAGATGCCTCTTGATAAAAGAGCCTCATCTGCTCTTAAACAACCCCACCATAGAGTTTCACAATAAAGTGTCACTCTAAAGAACTGGAGAGGGGCTTCCCTGGTCGCTCAGTGGTAAAGAATCCGCCTGCCAGTGCCGGAGACACAGGTTTGATCCCTGCTCCAGGAGGATCCCATATGCCAAGGAGCAACTAAGCCCATGCAAAACTATTGAGCCCGTGCTCTAAAGCGTGGGAGCTGCGACCACTGAAGCCTGTGCACCTAAGAGCCTGTGTTCCACAGCAAGAGAAGCCACTGCAATGAGAAGCCCCTACTTGTCACAACTAGAGAAGAGCCTGTGCAGCAAGGGAGACCCAGCACAGCCTAAACAAATCAATAATTTTTTTAAAAAAGAACTGGAAAATTGGAGCTAGGGTCATCTAATTTATTTTACACAGGGTTTGTGATTACCTTTCAGTCCTGGAGTACAAAAAAGGTATGTATAGTGTGCTTAGCCAGATACATAGCAGGCATGCAAGTATATGCATGATAAATTTTTCTTTGATTTTTGTCATAAAATTAGGCTTTCTCCCATTTTTTAATAAGTTAAAGCCTATGTTTTAGAAATTTTTCCTTAGTATGCTATTCATCACAGCACTACACTTCTTAAAATTTTGTTCTAAATTGTTGAGGCTGCTACAAAGAAGTATGGTTCTAGAACAGTTTAACATATTTCACAGTGAAGAAATAGTACTTATAGAGGAATAGGCAAAAGACGAAAATTAATCCAAATGAAAAATCTGGTTATATGAGTTCTAACTAAAGTGTGATAATCATGTAGCTGTGTTTTACTCTCATTTCTTCCAAGCAGTTGAAAGAAAGGGATACTTTTTGCCAAAAGTTTTTGAGCTTTTGTTTGTTTGTTATTTTTAAGACTATTTGGAAGCAGTACTTAAATTTTCCTTTAATTTTTTACTTACACTGGTTTTGTTTAAATGTAACTCTAATTGGAAGAAAATTACCTGTGATACTGTATTTTTGATTCATCAGACCTCTGAGGAAAAGCACTTTTTTAATCCTGTAGGAATCTCATCTCAAATTAATTTGGGAGTTCTGCTGATGGCCTGGTTTCTGTTTTTGGAAGGGAGAAGACTTTTGCTTGAGTGCTAAGAGCTGGTGATTGTAATTCAGAACCAGCTTTCACGTCCCTTCTCAGATCCAATGGTGGTTGTTATTTCGTAACTTGTTATTCCAGCTGTGGAGAGTTCATTGAGATGTTACAAGTTATTATCTTTCAAGTGTAGGTTTTAAGATTTAATGATGTTTTTCTTCAAGACAGATCATAACTGTGTTTTCCACTGAGATTTTAAAAGAGAGGTATTGTCACTGCCCCATTTTGAAATACCAGATTTTTGCTCTTCTGAATCTGACTTTTAATGTAGGTGCAGCCACTAAAATTAGTCTGAAATTATGAAAATTTGATAGATTGACCCAGAAAAGAGGTAATTTTTATGATGACACATCTGAATCACATATATCCATGGATATTACTACTGGAAAATAGAACAGAAGAAGACTTTGTATCAATCATCTTCCTACTTGTTAACTACTCTAAAAAAAAAAGTATGATAATAGGTGACATGACTACCAAGAGGTTTTCAAAATTACTGTAGATATAGTTAATTGACCTTTCCTTGTCCTTCACTAATATTTGACCAGATGACAAATAGCCACAGTTCACTAATGACCTCTACTGTGTTTGGGACTGGGGCTTCCCAGGTGGCTCAGTGGTCTGCCAACGCAGGAGATGCAGGTTCAATCTCTGGGTTGGAAAGATCCCCTGGAGAAGGAAATGACAACCCACTCCAGTATTCTTGCCTGGGAAATCCCAAGGACAGAGGAGCCTGGCAGGCTGTAGTCCATGGAGTCGCAGAGAGTCAGACATCACTGAGCGACTGAGCATGAGCACGCACGCACGCCTGTCTGGGAATGTGCTTGGCATTAAGGTGTATGAAGTAGAAGGTGAGGGTCTGATTCTGCCATGAAGAAGCTGATTAGCTAGTAGGAAACATGCTCACCTAATTAGTTAACTGCAACACTTAGGAGTCATAGCTTCCATATTAGCAGTATAAACATGACATATAAGTAACAAGTTGTACATTCCCTTTTTAAGGCACAAAGGTAAAGTTGCTGATTTGATTTTACAACAAGAATTAAAATTATTCAGTTCCAGATTTTCACCTGTCTCCACATTGTAGGCAGGAACTTATAAGCAGATAGTCAACCAGTGCCAAAAGCAACAAAGAGATTGCTGCTGCTAAGTCGCTTCAGTCGTGTCTGACTCTGTGCGACCCCATAGGTGGCAGCCCACCAGGCTCCCCCGTCCCTGGGACTCTCCAGGCAAGAACACTGGAGTGGGTTGCCATTTTGGCCTAGAACAAAATAGGAAACACAGGACCAGGACCAGAATTCTTTATTTTTAAACTTTTTATTAACATATGTCAAACCGGAAACTGTTGGATGTATCCTGCTTGTGTCATAGTCTGGTTTCATCACAGCCAGCTCCGCCAGTGTCTCAGTATAAGAGTCTCAAAAACCAGAAAGGATAATGTACCAGAGACATGTTATTTAATGTACATTACGTGTGGGGTGCTGCCCCATGCTTCCAGAGCCCAGCCGTAGTCTGGGATGCTTCCTTCTCCTAATATATGAGAGCCCTTCTAGGGGGAACACTAGGAGAAGCTCTAAGCATCTCTGCATGAAATTATTCACCAAAGCCACTGGAATATAAAGTTCTAATATAACAGGGACTTGGTTTAATTTGCTACTCTAGCCCTACCACCTCAAACAGTACTGGCACATGCCAGTACCTGGCATAAATATTTGTTGAGTGGTTGGATGACTGATTACTATATTATGAATCTCACAAATGTCTTCATACATTTCTTTTAACTAATGAAATAAAAAGGATTTAGGTTTGCCGGACCCCGCCATGTTATACTAGTTTGCTAAAATGTGCACAAACAGGAGATTTCAGCCTAAGCAGGTTGTCCTTTATCTTTACCACTATAGTCCAGACTCCAGTTTCCCTCTGGTTTTTGTTAGAAAAATATCAAAGCAAATGTTTCTATGGGTGCACATCATTGAGGGGTTGGCACTGAGCTCCATGTAGTCCAAAGAAGAGAGAACGTAACTGTACTTTTTAATAAAGTGTCTTCTTTGTAATGTCTCTAAAAGTATTTAACCTGAGAATAACAATTTAAAATATTTATTTTTCCCCTCTATATAAGGATTTTCTACGAAATATTCCAGGAAGTATTTTTTCATCAGATCTCTATGATCACTGGGTCTGTGTAATGGATCAAGGAAATGATGAAGAGAAAATAAATGCAGTTCAAAGGTAATTATTCTGACTTGGTCATTTTTCAAAAATGATTTTCAAAAAGCTTATATTTTGTAAGTTTGTCTAGGAAGGTAGTATGCTTGTGCTTGCTGTGTTTAGTCACTCAACTGTGTCTGATTCTTTGCAACCCTTTGGGCTGTAGCCTGCCAGGAACCTCTGTCCATGGGATTTCTCAAGCAAGAATACTGGAGTGGGTTGCCCTTTCCTCCTCCAGGGGATATTCCCAACCCAGAGATTGAACCCACGTCTTCTGTGTCTCTTTCACTGAAGGTGGATTCTTCACCCACTGAGCCATAATCACTATCAAAATCATATCCGTGGGGACCAGTTTAAATATAGATTTATGCTAGCTACTGTCACTTTTCTTATTGCTTTTCCCTAATCCTATTAACATGGAATACTTGACCATTTTACACATTCTGTACATCTGAATCTGATAGGAGCTGAAACCCATTAGACCAAGAGTTAACACAGTAGACTCAATCTATAATTTACATCTTAGTTTAACCAGACTATTCCTTATGTACTTCATTTAACAACTGAATCCATAAAGAGAAACTTCCTTCCCCCTCAAGGGTCTCACAGTCTAGTAAAACAGATAGATAAAACCAAGAATTACAAAGTAGTATAATCGATGCTAGTGAGATACCTGCAGAATATGTGGGAATGCTTCAGAGGGACAGTCAACTTGTTGAAAAGTGTCGAGGAAGAAGGGAGTTGCAAAATCTCAGTCTAATCACAAAGAATGCATCGTTTTTATTTAATGCAAAGAGAAGTGGCTGGCAGGTCTCGCCACCCTAATCCCTTATAGGAAAGAAGAGTCCATTAACAAAAAGCATACTTCCAGTCCTGTGAAAACCCATGAATCCTAAAATCATTTATTTGCATATGCTTGTTTAGTGCAGTTTTTCTTGAGCAGCTCTAAAATACAAGTCATTATCTACACACTACTATTGATAGACACCTGTTATCAATAGAAAAACATAATATAACTGTTGAAGACACCAGAATCAAAGCCACGTAACAGAATTGTGTCTGTTTTGGCAGAAATCATTCAGGGGCAGTGAATGTCAGATCCTGTTTTTTGTTGCTCATTGTCTAAAACTTTATATTCTACAAATGGTTAAAAAGATGATGTTTTTGTATATTATATGTGAAATGAATCGCCAGTCCAGGTTCTATGCATGATATAGGGTGCTCCGGGCTGGTGCACTGGAATGACCCAGAGGGATGGGATGGGGAGGGCGGTGGGAGGGGGGTTCAGGATGGGGAACATATGTACACCTGTGGCAGATTCATGTCAATGTATGGCAAAACCAATACAATATTGTAAAGTAAAAAAAAAAAAAAGATATTTTACAGAGGGTTAGACTTATATCTCTCATACAAATACAAAATAAGCACATGTGAGAGGTTTTATTTAAAACATTAGAGAACTAGTAAGATATTACTGCAAAGTCAAAAGAGATTTCAAACTATCACAACTTACATAATTAAATCAGAAATGCTGAAATGAATTTATAAATAGATGCAAAACTGGCTTTTACTGCTAGGGCATGGGGCGCGGTGAGTGGGGCACTGTATGTGCAAATAAACCATTTATCTCTCTACCAGATAAGATTTTTGAGTCTACAGGCAAGTGTTAAGTGCACTGCTATCAGTAATCTACAGTTTACAGAGTCAAATAACTCAACCCCTATGACCCAGATACCCCAGAGTGTGATAACAGTACCTTACTTTCCATTGAATACATCCAGGAATCCTTTGATTCATTTCCATATCTTTCATAATTTGTCCCTTCAAAACTGTTCTCATTGTCAGTCCAGAGTGCTGAAGAAACGCCTTTCTATTGTTATACAACAGGAGTCCAAGTACCCAGTTTTCTCCCCCAGGTTACAGATTCTTGTTGGAAAAAAGCAACCACCATGACTATCAACATTTGTATCTGTTTTCTGTCTGACAATAAAAATCATTTCAAGTGAATGATCATTTAAAATCCTTTATCAATTACAAAATAGGAACATTAGAAAAAAATATTATAAGCTTGTATTATATGTGCGAGTAATGTCAGTGAGATAGAAAGATGCAGGGCAAAACTGACCTTGAGAGCTGCCGGAGCAGAATGGACCTGGGAGTCTCATGGCTGAAGTTTAGGTTTTTACCAAGAGACAGAATCCTGTGTTGCTTCTTGGAAGTAAAGGAGCTACATATTAGTAAGTAAAGGAGTTACATATTAAATGCAACTGTTTAAGTTCATTAGAAAGCTTTTTGGGGGTTTTGGTTGAGAATATTCTGGAATGTTATAGGGTTTGCTTAAGATACTTTGTAACAGTTTCAGGTAAATATTTCAGACAGCATCTTTTTATGAATTACTTTTTTGCATTCTTTTACATTTTCATTGGATTGCAAAATAAATAATAAATCTCCAGTGCTCCCTCTCTCCTCTTCACAGGCAGTCCTCCCTTCGCATGTGCCGTGTTAACAGACAGTCCTGCACGTCTCAACTGTGAAAGTGAGGACTGCCTGTCAGTGCAGGTTTTCTGTGAAATGTTTGCTTACAGAGTGCATTTTTCTGTCTTTAGGCTGTTAGACCAGCTTCCGAGAGCCAATGTTCTTCTCCTAAGGTATCTTTTTGGGTTATTACACAACATTGAGCAACATTCTTCATCCAATCAGATGACCGCATTTAATTTAGCAGTGTGCATCGCCCCAAGCATTCTTTGGCCTCCTACTTCCTCTAGCCCAGAACTAGAAAACGAATTTACAAAAAAGGTAATGAAGTTTTTCCTTTTTCTGCTCTGGGGAACCAATTCCCCATTTTGAACCTAAAATTTGGGGTATGAATTCTGAAAGATACATATTTTCTTAAGTGAAAATACTTAAGAAAATAAGTACTATATGTACTAAGTACATATCATTGTAAATCTGAATTCATTGAGTGTTTTATCCTATCCTAGTAGACGACAAAAAAGGTAATTTCTTGAGCAAAAGAGTGATAGACGTTGGATTGCTTCCCTTTTCTCTTTAAGGAGGAAAAACAACTATGACTGACTTAAACCTTAGAGTGATACAAAAACAGTGGATGTGATTTTAAAAATAAATAAGGACTTTCAGTTCTAATGAGGTGTATGAACCTCGAGCCTATTATACAGAGTGAAGTAAGTCAGAAAGAGAAAGACAAATGTCGTATATTAATGCATATATATGGAATCTAGAAAGATAGTACTGCTGATCTTACTTGCAAGACAGCAAAGGAGACGCATGTAAAGAACAGACTTTTGGACACAGCCGGGGAAGGAGAGGGTAGGATGGTTGGAGAGAGTAGCACTGGAACATATACAGTACCGTGTATAAAATAGATAGCCATCTATCTATTTAGGGGGTTTGCTCTATGACGCAGGGAAGCCAGAGCCAGTGCCCTCTGACAACCTAGAGGAGTGGGATGGGGAGGGAGGTGGGAGTGGGGTTCAAAAGGGAGGGGCCATATGCATACCTATGGCCAATTCATGTTGACGTATGGCAAAAACCATCACTGTATTGTAAAGTTTTTATCCTCTAATTAAAAAATAAATAAATAAGGGCTTTGGAATTAGACAGGTCAAGGTTCAATTTTCAGCCCTAACACTTGCTAGATTTACAGTCTTGGGCAAAATTACATTAATCCACAGTTTCCTCATCTAATGAATGGAGATGTTGCTAATACCCAGTTCATACATTATTTAAGTTGGTGCAAATGCAGTTTTGGACTGCAAATGTTAAATCATTATAACTAGGCTCAAACACAATCTTTATTAATCAAAATAGGAACCATTACAATCAACACATTTTTGCCAATGAGAAATAAGTTTGTTGATTCCTGTAGCATAAAAATCTATGCTTTGGGATTCGACAAACTCTTGGGAAGCATTTTCTGCCTCCTCCTGGTTGTGGAAGCATTTTTCCTGCAGAAAGTTGTCAAGATGCTTGAAACAGAGGTAGTTGGTTTTCAAGAAGTCAGGTGAATATGGTAGATGAGGCAAAACTTCGCAGCCCAGTTCAGTCAACTTCTGAAGCCTTGCTTGTGCAACGTGTGGTCAGGCATTGTTGTGGAGAAGAATGGGCCCTTTCTTTTGACCGGTGCCAGCTGCAGACGTTGCACTTTTCGGTGCATCTCATCAATTTGCTGAGCGTTTGTCTCAGATGTAATGGTTTCACCGGGATTCAGACAGGCAGCAGACCACCAAACGGTGACCATGACCTTTTTTTGCTGCAAGTTTGGCTTTGGGAAGTGCTTTGGAGCTTCTTCTTGGTCCAGCTACTGAGCTGGTCATAACCAATTGTCGTATAAAATCCACTTTTGGTCACACGTCACAATCCAATCAAGAAATAGTTCATTGTTGTCGCATAGAATAAGAGAAGACGACACTTCTAAATGACAGTTTTTTTAATTTTCAGTCAGTTCATGAGGCACCCACTTAGCGAGTTTTTTCACCTTTCCAGTTTGCTTCAGATAAGTTCTTCGGCAACTCCTCATTTAGTTGTAAGGGGATCAGCTTCGCTGTTTACTCTCAGTTGGTCACTGTCAACTTCTGGTGGCTGGCCAGTAAGCCCCTCATCTGCAAGGCTCTTGTCTCCTTTGCAAAAACAAATAGCACTGCACTATTTATTAGCAGTTTCTGGGCCAAATACACTGTTGATGTTGTAAGTTGTCTCTCCTGCTTTATGACCCATTTTGAACTCAAATAAGAAAATTGCTCAAAGTTGCTTTTTGTCTAACTTCATTTCCATAGTCTAAAATAGATATAAAATACACAGAAAGTAGTGTCATTTGCCAAAAACATAAAGCAAAAATTTCACATTAAAATGATGTATACCACAACCACATTTATTTAAGAATGTATTCCAACATCAAACAGCAGAGTTCAACAGTGCAAAACCACAATTACTTTTGGCCCAACCTAATAGTTACTTGAAATCACACACTCCTGTATTGCCTGATTATAAGTACAGGAGTTGGGGCTTTGCTTCAGCTATTGGGGCAAAAAAAGCTATGTAAAGGTTTCTGTATATCTCATGGAGGCACAAAGCTCCCTAGTAAAATCTTACCTCTTCCCGAAGCACCTCCAGTTGGCAGGGCTAAGAGAAAGAAATGCATAGGAAGAGACTAGTCAGCAAAGTGCAAGTTTTTTCTCCAGCTGTCTCTCCTCCTCACAGAGAACCACAGAGGTAGATACCTACCAACTTCCCAGCTCATGACACCTGCCTTTTGCATAAGAAATACATTTTATAAGTCTTCATTTAATGACACTTCATGAATTTTAATGAGAAAGTGTGTTTCCTCACCCCAAGTGCCCTATAGAGAATACTTAAAATTACTCCAATTTTAAAGACAAGACAGTTGGTATAAAAATGTTAGTATTAAGCCAAGGCCACAAGTAATAACTAGTCTACTGATTAAAATTAATGTCTATACTCAAACTACTCTTGAAAGTATCATAGTTTTGTAGGGGAAACTGTATTGTAAAGCAAACCTGAATTTTTCTCGGGATTCTTTGGCATTTTTTGTTAGGATTCATATATGAAATGTGATTTACAGACAGGCTGTATGAGAAGTTTGCAGCTCATTTTTGTCCGTTTTTTGTACAGGTTTCTCTGCTTATACAGTTTCTTATTGAAAACTGCTGTCGGATATTTGGAGAAGAAATCACTTCCCTCTTGGGAGAGGTTTCAGTGAGATGTGATACCAGAGAGAATGCCTCAGGTATTGTGAATAACTGGATTGTTTTTTGTGGGAAACAGACACACGTCTGTGAAAATCAGCTGGGACAGTGGTTATCCTGGAGCCCACAGCAGCTCAGGTGAAGAGGGCCTCTCACCTCGGTCAATAGGTCTAGGATTCTGCTCCTTCCTTAGAAGGTCAGGGTATGTTAACACTGTGGTAGGGTTAAGAAGTGTATAAGACAAGGTCCCAGATTGTTAGTGGCAGCATTATATAGTATGATGTTTTTAACCTTTTTAAAAATAAACTTTACAGGGAGCCCCAATATGTATAACACAACTGCTCTGGTTGAAACTGGAGGAGAAGGCCCAGAGAGACGGCCCTGTTTTTTCTCCTCGCCTCCCTCTTAGAGGTCCCTGAGGCTTCTCAGAACTCGTGCACTGCTAAACACATTAAAAACAAGTAACATCACGGGGCAGGCTGGGGTGTATGGCGAGTAAAGACGCTCAATATTCCAAATTATGAATTCTTGTAACACCAGTTACTAGTTATGTTGTCTTTGGCCAATTCTTCGATGCCACTGAACATCAATATTTTCATCTACAAATATGGATAACCATCATATCTAACTGTTGTGATTGTAGTAAAGATAAAGTAATATATAGTAAAGAACTTTGTCAAAGAGAAATTGATAGGGCTGGTAAATGGTTTCTCTTGAGATTAGAGTTAATTATGTGTATACACCAGCAGATCCATTTAAAAGACAGAATCTTAATCCAAACCTGGATATATCTGGCATTAATTTCTTTATATTTTTAACTGTTTCTTGGTATTATGACCATCTTCTCATCGAGGAAATCTTAAAGAAAGCCTATTTCTTCAGGAACTGAGGTAAATCTCGTATACCTCAACAGTTTATTTTTAATTTTGCACTTACATCTGGGGAGATTATGAAAGATTCTTTCTTTCCTTAGAGTGAAAATTTGAACAATCTATATTTAAAAACAGAATTACACCAAATATCATCATAGTTAGGTTTTTTTTCTTATTTTTAAGGCAGCATGCATTTGTGTTGATTAAAAATGTTAATCATGGTTCCCTTTTTCTACAGATATCTCTTGCTTCCAGCTGAATGACTCCTCCTATGACAGCTTGGAAAATGAGCTGAATGACGATGTTGACGCCCCATGTCGTGACTTGGTAAAGAAACTTGGTCAGGGTAGCAGAAGCATGGACTCCGTGTTAACCCTCAGTGACTATGACCTTGACCAGCCTGAGGTGGAAGGCCTTTTAACCCTGAGTGACTTTGACTTAGGCCATTCTAAAGATGAAGACATTCCAATGGGACAGCCCCTGGAGTCCAAGCCAGTGGACACTGCAGTGTACACCAAGGTCCCACGCGCCCAGGCCCCCTCTGGCGCGAGCACACCCAGCCGCCTGTCCACAGCTGCCGCAGATGCTCCAAAAGGCCTGAGGCGACACCGCCGCTGCTCGGAGCCCAGCATCGACTATCTCGATTCAAAGCTTTCCTATCTCAGGGAGTTTTATCAGAAAAAGCTACGCAAGTCCAGCTGTGATGCCATTCTCTCAAAAAAAGATGAGAGCCATCTGAATCAGAATCAACCCCTTCAGGAAGGGGGTAAGACATGTTTTAAAAAGAGTTTAGTCACAGGCATTGATAGCAAGAAAAATGCCGCTAGTAAAAATGTTAAGAAGAAAAGTTTGTCTGATAATGAAGGAAGTCATGTAAAACTTTTTCCTAAATCCAAGCCAGTAGCCATTTCCGTGGCATCGTACAGTCACATGTCCTCCTGTGATCATCCCAGGAGCCAGCCCTTTGACATGGATGCATCCGAATACTCCCCGCCACACACTGCAGACACCCTCAAGAGTTCAAGGAGGCAACGGCGCTGCTCAGAGCCCAGCATTGATGACCAGCACTGCAGACTGACCTATCTCAGGGGGATTTATCCAAAGAAGCAGCAGAAAGCCAGCTACGAAGCCAGTCTCTTGCATGGAGAGGAAGATTATCTCAAGCGGCACAAGTCTTTACAAATGGAGGGCCAAAAGCTTATTAATCAGAGTTTGGTCATGGGGATTGAGGTGGGCAAGAGTAGTACCACAAACCAAAACATGGAGAAGGTTTTACCCCCAAGTTTAAACCTTTGCTCAAGGACTAGCTATTCCAGCTTGTCCTCCCCAGGCACTTCCCCATCTGGTTCATCAGTGAGCTCCCAAGATAGTGCTTTTTCTCAGATTTCTGAACACTCTGTGTTTACACCCACTGAAACATCCTCTCCAATAGATTGTACTTTTCAAAGAAAACAGGCAGAGCTTTCTTCTGACTTTAGCAGTTCTGGCCTCATTTCTGGAATTCCTGGTCCCTCATCAGGGCAGGCCAGCGGCCGCCTGGCCTATACAAAAAAGGACAGTGTAGAGTGGCATTCACACATGCATTCTGTAACTCTTCACCCCAGCACATGGTTGAAGAGTGGTGTAGCCAGTTTGAAAAACTGGTCTCTCAAAAAGAAGGCAAGGGCACCCAGACCAGAGGAAAATAAAGTGGGTTCTCTAAAAGGACCCACGGATCCTCCTGCACATGCTTCTGGTGTTCCGGAAGCCATCGCACTACAAGAAAGGCAGAAAGACGTGCCCCAAAGGGCAGCTGAAGGACTGGGAGCTGTTCAGACGGCCTGCTGGTATAGTTCCTATCCCAGCCAGGACTCAGAGAAATACTGTAGCTCTCTGTTCAGCCTCGTGGAAGACAGACTTGGGCTTCATATGAAGTCGCCTGAGGAAGGAAAGGATAGCGGGCAGTGCTCTCCTGGTATGCTGCCCCAGAGAAGATCCTCCCCCGGCTCTTTGACTGTGGATGATGCGTCCAGCCCAGACTCAGGGCCGCCCGTGGTGTGTGATGCTGAGGATAGACATTTGGCCAAAGACATGTAACCACCATGAGAACCTGACATCTACAAGAACAGAAACAGGCTGATAATGAGACAACAATTACTATGACCCCTTTGTATAAAATACCTGGGATGGGTAGCATAAAGATAATCATTGCTAATACTTAGGACAACAAACGAATTCTCTTTCTTGAGACTATTTGGCCAAAAGTTTAGACTGAAAAATTCTGTGACCTCAGTGTTTGGGAGGCTTTTCCGTATTAAAGCATGGATGGATCCTGCCGTGCATTTTAAGAGCTATGAGCAGACAGCTAGAGAAAGCATCTTCTGTAGAGGAAACATGCTGTTTATGATGAGATTAGTTCCTGAGGAAGCCAGGAGATAAGAAGCGAAAAACAGGAAGTGTGGAGAGAGAGGGAGGGCTGCAGAGAAACCATTATTCCATGGAATGTTTTTAATAAGTAGGCCAAAATAATGCTGCTAGTCAAAGCTAAAGAGGTAACACATCTGATAATAAAGAAAATTATGTGAAATTTTTCCCCAAATCCAAACCAGTGGCCATTTCTGTGACATTTTATATTCAGTCACATACCCTCACAGCATCATTTCAGGTATCAGCCCATTGGTGGCAGCCAGAGAAGAAAAAAACTGAAGTGATTTGAAAGCCATGAGTACCATGATATTGTAGGTGGTTTTGTTTGTTTTGTTTTTTTGTATTGGTTGAGTTTTTCCATCTGTGTTTCGTGCTCCACAGAGGCTCCACTGCACACTGCAGTGAGGAGGAAGAAGGAGACGACTGCTCATCTCTGTGTCCTTTCAAGGTGCCTGAGCTCAGAACCTTGTCCTGTTATAAGACGACCTTCCCACTGTATCCACTGTCTTAGTGTGGAGGGAAAGACTGCCAGAGCAGCCCTTTCTCTTAACCAGTTGCTGTTGCAAACATGTGATCAAAGCATGACTCCTCTTTGCTGAAATGTTTTTCTGTTCCTTACCTCTTAGTCAGCCAGAAAAAATTCCTGATAAGTCATCTCTTTACTGATGGTCATTTGTCAGTTGAGAGAACAGTTTTGAGGTTGGCAGGTTATAAATAGTCACAGAGTGGAGGAGCCGTCAGAGTGGCTCTCAGGCCTTCTTTTTGACAGTCATTGGCTTGGGATTATCTTACCTCCAGAAGTTTTTACATCTTTTTTGTTCCAATAGTTCAGTTTATACCCCCATTGATTTATTCCATATTGATGGACATTTCTCCTCTTGCCTTAAAGATTACACCAGTACATCTCCTGGATTATTTCCTTGAGTTATTAGGCCTTGCCAGCCAGAGTGATGCAAAAGAATCAGAAATGGATGTGCATCTTCCTTCATTTTAAATACTTAAAAGAAGTTGCTTAGAGCCCATTGAGTTCAATATCAGATGGACCTCCCCCCCACAATACTTATTTCAAATTATTTTCCTCAGCCACCCAGAAACTTTGATGTCAAATATTTTCTCAATGTTGTTCTAAAGGTTGCATTTTTCACTTATATAAAAAAATAATGTGTTCTGTAAGAGAGAAGTCCTTTCAGTATTAGCTATAGGTGCTACCTACCTCTAGGGGACATGGCCCTGTTTGTCCTAAGCATTGTAATTAACTTTTAGAACTCTCTCAAAAGAGCTCCTTTATGACACTGGCCATCTCAGTCACAGATGTGAAGTAGATTTTACCTTTTAACTAACCACTCGTATATTTAGACTCCTCAGTGTCCATATGCATCTTTTGTGGTATGATATATAAAGGCAACAGGGATTCCCCTCACCCTTAGGGCATACTACTGCAGAACCGCAAGATGTGAATGAAGCTCTTATGGCTTGGAGTGTCTTTCCAGAAGAAATTGCTTCTCTGCTTAACAAAATAATAGTTGTATCCTTTTTTCTTTCACATTGGTGGTTAGGAAACCATCTACTCAGTTTGAAGCATAGAAGATGCTGAGGTTCTTCCATAACCATTCCTGTTCTCTGTGTTCCCTTAGATACTCCTGCAACATTTAATGTGAATAATTAATATTGCTGTAAAGTATTATATTGTATGATTTGAAGACAGACTACATGTCATTTTATTATACTCCATCAATCTATAATATATTAGACCAATGCTTTATCTAAAATGCTTTGAGTTTGTATAATATATCTTGACAAATTTTACTACCATATGTTATGTAATAAATGTGTATTTTTGTACTTGCAGAAACTGCTGCTAACTTTTAAAGTTGTTTGGTTTTAAAGGCACTGATTATGGATATGTATGAAGTCCATGCTGTCTGTTAAATAAAACATCATCCTTCAGAGTTAACAGTCCCACCAGGGCAATATTGCCCTTTGTAGACTTGTTTTAGCTAACGAGCCCAATTTCTGCTTAATATTGGAAATTGCATAAAATGTAATTAATGTTGATTGGAACTTTGAGCTTTTAGTCATAGGCCGTGTGGTCAGTCTCTCTAGAAAAGGAGGGCTTTATTTCTTTTATATTTTTCTGATCTTACTGTTTACCAAACGATACATTTTAGACATAAAGTCTTTGTTTTTCTTAGATATTACATGTACACTGTGCTCCTAGAATCAGATACATATTGTCTGTGTTCTCATGGCAAAGAACCATCAACTCAGTTCAATTGATGTATGAGATCTTCTTGTCTAAATTTGAGCCCTTCTGACCAGAGTATCTAATTGATTCCAGACATGTCCAAACATCCCAGGATATCTAGATCCAGATACTACAAAACATCAGTACTTATAAAGTCATATAAAGTCAGTAAATATTCTCATTTCTCTCATTTCCCATGAGTATCTTTGCCTCCTCAAAGTTCATGGAGGTTCACTGTATGTAAGTTTATGCACCATTTCAGAAAGGTTAAAAATATACACCTGACCTTAGTCCAGAAAAAAAATGATTCATTCTGAGCAGTAAAGACCTAAATGTTAAGGAAATGCAAAGATGATTTTTGCTTCTAAAGAAGCAGCTTAATCTACTAAAAACATTGAGTTCAATAAATTATCTTAGTTTTGTGGCTTTTCGGCTTTTCATGGAATGGCATTGAATCGAAAGGATCTAATGTATCCTCGAACCAGTGGCATATTTTGTCTGTTGAAACTAAAAATATTATGTATCTTAATCCAAATTATGGTAGTTTTTAATCTTTTTTACCTGGTCATGTTTTAATGACTTGAGAGGAAGTATCTGCAAACTGTTTATTTCAATACAAAGAAAAAAATTTAACAATAAAGCTGGGTAAAATGTTAATTTCTTTAATATCTATTCTGGTTACAAGGATATCGCAGAGCTAAGTTTCCTGCTGAAAGGAAGAGTACTCTTGAATTCTGTGCTTTCTACCCTAAGTGTGAGTCTACTCTGTTCCTAAGCCACTTGTAAATATAAATCCTTCATTTGTATTGTTTGTTTGTTTTTAAAA
Source organism: Bison bison bison (assembly GCF_000754665.1). Lineage (NCBI taxonomy): Eukaryota > Metazoa > Chordata > Mammalia > Artiodactyla > Bovidae > Bison > Bison bison. The sequence continues at coordinate 4,005,655 of NW_011495045.1, read as the reverse complement.
GGGAGGGGTGGAATTTCATAAACTTCAGTTCTACATAGTACTGGGTGTGTAATAGAATTGGCAGAAGGCTCTGGGGTGTAATTTGGAAAATTTTGTTTCCAAGTCCCAAAGAAATATGCACAGGGTGGTAGAAGATGCATGTTGTTTCTTAATTTGTGGAATGCTTTCTTGTTGTGCATTGTCAGAGTGCACATGCATTTGTAGATCAAAGTGTTTTTCTACCTATTTAATTTGTTAAGGCAAAGTAAATATGTTCTCTGGAGTTTGATTTTATGTGACAATAGAAGATGCTGATTTGGGAGACATTTAAGATTTAAATGCTAGTATTTTTCTCTAGGTTTAATTTTTAGATTACAGTAACTTGAAATTAAATTTAGAACTTCTTACAGCCTCTTGATCTGCCACGAGGAGTGAATAAACTAGCTAAAAACATGTACTTGTGGCATAGGCCTATTACTCTGAGCAAGTAAAATGGATGCTTAAAGAAATACCCAGTCTCTGCCAGATCACAGGAATTAAATGTTACTGTCTAAAATTTTCAGAAGAAAGAATCATTTTATATCTTTGCCCAAGAATGAGATGACTGAGAAGCAGAGAATCATCAAAATACATGAACACAGAGAAACACTGCTTGAAGATATAGTGAATGATTAGAGAGGAGGAAAGTAATTCAAGACACTGAATCACAAAGAGCTCAAGAGCTTAGTTAAGGGAAAAAGAGTTTGTCTAAGGAGAGAGAGAGGTTAACAAGTGATGTAAATGCTAGTCAGGCTATCTAAGTTTTATTGTAGGTACTGTTCTAGACCCTAGGATAAAGGTGAAAAAATATTGTGTCCTCAGGGACTTCAAACAACTAAGGGAAATTGGGTTGTGTAGAAGAAGGGGAACAATAACATTGGGTGCTCACTGTTGCCTGTGTGCACTGGTGACCAGTGCATTGTTGGTTTTATTTCATTTAGTGCTCACTGTAGCCCTTGTGGTAGGTACATTCAGCTAGAACCTCATTCTGACCCCAGGCTCTTCTTTTCATCCTTTCATCTTAAAATGATGATGATGATAATACCTCTTCCATAGTAAAGCAGACACAAAGTTAGGTACTTGAGGACCATCCAAACTTTGCTAAGTTATAAGCTAGATATCTCTAAGAAAATCACTCAGTATCAGAAATAATTCAGAAACCGATGATAAATGTAGAAATAATTGGGCTGAAAGTTGGTCCAAATAGTGTAGACCTGCCTCCCTGCTGCTTCTAAGTACATCTATAAATCCCGGAAGCAACACAGAGACCAATCAAAGACGGGTGGACTGGTTCAGAGTGCTGGGACTGAAAGGAAACACAGTAGCGGGGCATCTTACATCCCCTCGGCCAACAGAAGAAGAACCAGATCTGGTCTTTTCCAGCCTAGCAACAGAAGGCAGCACAGATCCGTGCATTGCTCCCCAGAATCAGATGGCATCCTTCTGACACCAGGGCATACACCAAGCACCACCAGCAAGAGGGATAGTTGAGCCACACTGAGCGGCCAGGCCTGACTGACACTTCCCACCCCCACTGGAGATACTAGAGTCACAATAAGTAGTTCATCCTGGGAAGTATCTGTTCCAGCAGGCCTGACTCCCCCACCCATCCAAAGACACTATGATCAGATGCCATGGACAGGAGGGATTCTACCCCAGAAAGCACTCAGCCTGGGGAGTCTCAGGGCCAAAGAACAAATAGGCTTCTCTGACTGAGAACAGGTCAAAAGAGCACCAAAAAGACTGAAAAACTCACTGAACCTACAATTTCCAGTAGGCCAAGGGCCTATGTGTTAAGGCTAAACAAGGTGACTGCTATGAAAGTAAATAGGGCCCAGAGTCTCCTAACACAACAGACGAAGTGTCCAGCATACAATTGGAAATCACCTGTCATACGAAGAACCAGGAAAATCACAAGTTCAGTGAGAAGAAGTTGACACCAACATGAAAATTTAAAAGCAAGCTAGCATCTTAAAAATGTCTGTGGACAACTAAGTACAAATTATCTTGAAACAAAGGGAAACAAATAGAAAATCTTACCAAAGAAACAGAAGTACAAAACAGCCAAATGAAAATTGTAGATCTAAAAAATACAATAACATTTAAAAATTCACAGTGTAAATCTAGTAAGAGTGAAGATGACAGGATAGAATCAGTTAACATGAGGACAGAATTACACAATCCAAACAAAGAAAATAGACTTAAGGGGGGAAAAGTAATCAGAGGCTTAGAGATCTGTGGAACAGTAACAAAAGATCCAACATTTGTACCATCAGAGTTTCAGAAGCAGGGTAGGGCTGAGACAGTATTCAGAGAAATGATACCTAAAAACTCCCCAAATTTGATAAAATATACAAATATACACGTTCAGGAAACTAAGTGACACCCAAACTGGATAAATGCGAAGGAAGACATATCACAATTAAATGAAGACTGACTATGGAAAAAGTGTTGAAAGTAGTAACACTTACCTTTGGGGGAACACCAATTTAAATGACAGGAATTATCATCTGAAACCATAGAGGCCAGAAGAAAATGGCACATTTTGAAAGTGCCAAAAGAAAACTGTCAACCCAGAATCCCATATCCAGTGAAACTGTCCTTTGTGAATGAAGGAGAAATAAGGACCTTCTCAGATGGAGGAAAAGGTAAAGAATTTGTCACTAACAGATACATTCTTAAAGACTGGCCAAAGGAATTTTTTAAAACAGAAAGTAAATGGTAGAAGAAGGAAATTTGGAACATCAGGAAGGTAGGACAATAGAAAGCAGAAATAATAGTATATAATGATTGACTGTCTTCATGAGTTTTAAGTTTTATGTGGCGCTTGAAACTAAAATTATAACACTGTGTGATACTCAAGAAAATGATATTTAAAAGTGGGAAAAATAAAAGAGACCTAATAGAAATGGCAGAAAGCAAAGAAGAATGAAAGAGCCTCTTGATGAACGTGAAAGAGGATAGTGAAAAAGTTGACTTAAAACTCAACATTCAGAAAACTAAGATAATGGCATCCAGTCCCATCACTTCATGGCAAATAGATGGGGAAACAATGGAAACAGTGACAGAGTTTATTTTTGGGGGCTCCAGAATCACTGTAGGTGGTGACTGCAGCCATGAAATTTAAAGACGCTTGCTCCTTGGAATAAAAGTTACGACTGATCTTGATGGCATATAAAAAAGCAGAGACAATACTTTGCCAACAAAGGTTCATCTAGTCAAAGCTATGGTTTTTCCAGTAGTCACGTATGGATATGAGAGTTGGGATATAAAGAAAGCTAAATGCCGAAGAATTGATGCTTTTGGACTGTGGTGTTGGAGAAGACTCTTGAGAGTCCCTTGGACTTCAAGGAAATCCAGCTAGTCCATCATAAAGGAAATCAGTCCTAAATATTCATTGGAAGGACTGATGCTGAAGTTGAAACTCCAATACTTTGGCCACCTGATGTGAAGAACTGACATTTGAACAGACCCTGATGCTGGGAGGGATTTGGGGCAGGAGGAGAAGGGGATGACGGAGGACAAGATGGTTGGATGGCATCACTGACTCAATGGACATGCGTTTGAGTAAACTCCAGGAGTTGGTGATGGACAGGGAGGCCTGTTGTGCTGCAGTCCATGGGGTCACAAAGAGTCGGACGTGACTGAGTGACTGAACTGAACTGAACTGAATAGAAATGAGTTTTCCATACTTCACTCAAAGGGGTAAAATGTTGATACCAGCAGAATGTAATATGCTACAAATATATTTACATGCTAAGTCCCTTCAGTCATGTCTGACTCTTTGCAACCCTATGGACCATAGCCCACCAGGCTCCTTTGTCCATGGGATTCTCCAGGCAACAATACCTGAAGAGGGTTGCCATTTCCTCTTCAATGGGCTCTTCCTAACCCAGGGATTGAACCCATGTTGCTTATGTCACCTGAACAGGCAGGCAGGTTCTTTACCATATGTTGTAATAATTAACCAACTACAGAAACTATGTCTTTGGAGAACATTTCTTTCCAAAACACTGTAAGTAAAGCTGGATGGAATCCTAAAAAAAAAAAAAAATGTTTAAGACACAGGAAGCCAAAGTAGACAGAGGAACAAAAAGTAGAGGAAAAAACAGAAAACAAATAAAATGGCATGCTTAAGCTCCAATATGTATTACCTTAAATATAAGTGATCTGTATATATCAATGAAAAGACAAAGATTGACATTGTGGATTAAAAAACAAAACAAAAACTACCTAACTATATCTTATGTATAAGAAACTCACTTCCGATTGGTTCAAGATGGCTGAGTAGAAGGATGTGCTCTAATCTCCTCCTGCGAGAGCACTGAAATTGCAACTAACTGTTGAACAACCATCAACAGGAAGATGCTGGAACCCACCAGAAAAGGATATCCAGGTCCAAAGACAAAGAAGAAGCCACAATCAGATGGTAGGAGGGGCACAATCATGGTAAAATCAAGTCTTATACTTGCCAGATGAGGGACCCACAAACTGGAGAACATAATACCAAAGTAGTTCTCCCACTATTTTAAAGGTTATGAGCCCCTTCTCAGGCTTCTCAGCCTGGGGATCCAGAAAAGGGACTAGGAATCCCCAAGGAAGTTGACTTTGACGGCCAATGGGATTTGATTGCAGGACTTCTACAGGACTGGGGGAAACAGTGACTCCAGTCTTGGAGGGCACATACAAAATCTTGTGCTCACTAGGACCCAGAGGAAAGGACAGTGACCACAGAGGAGACTGAACCAGACCTACCTACTCATGCGGGAGGGTCTTCTGCGAAGGCGTGGGTGAGAAGTGGCTCACCTTTGGGATGGGAGTGTTGACAGTAGCAGTTGTGGGAAGTGCCCAATGGCATGAACCCTCCTAGAGGGCACCATTAGCCCTACCTTAGAGACTGTAGATTCCAGGGCTAGGTCACATCTGACCAAAAAACTGACAGAGAAGGAGTATAGCCCTAGTCATCTGCAGACAATTGGATTAAAGTTTTACTGAGCATGGCCCTGCCCACCTGGGCACGACCCAGTTTTTCCCACCACCAGTCCCTCCCATCAGGAAGCTTGCATGAGCCTCTTAGCCTCATCCACCAGAGGGCAGACAGAGGAAAAGCTAGAAGAACTACAATACCAGCCTCCAGAATGAAAACCACAGTCACTAAAACTTGAACAAATTGAAAAGGCTGAGGATTATGCCCCAGATGAAGGAAAAAGCTAAAACCCCAGAAAAACAACTAAGTGAAGTGGAGATAGGCCAGCTTCCAGAAAAAGAATTAAAAACAAGGATAATGAAGATGATCCAGAATCTCAGAAAAAAATGAGAAGATGCAAGAAATGTTTAACAAAGGCCTAGAGGAACTAAAGAACAAATACAGATGAACAGTATGCTAGAAGCAATCAGTCACAGAAGAATTGAGGCAGAAGAATGGATAAGTGACCTGGAAGACAGGATAGTGGAAATCACTGCTGCAAAACAGAAAATAGAAAAAAAGAATGAAAAGAAATGGAGACAGCCTAAGAGACCTCTGGGACAACATTAAATGCACCAACATTCACAATACAGGGTTCCCAGAAGGAGAAGAGAGGACCTGAGAAAATGTTTGAAGAGAAAATGGCTGAAATTTTCCATAACGCGGGAAAGGAAATAATCGACCAAGTCCAGGAAGCACAGAGAGCTCCAGGCAGGATAAACCCAAGGAGGAAGACACATAGTAATCAAACTGACAAAAGTTAAAGACAAAGATAAACTATTAAAATCAAAAAGAGGAGGGAACTTCTGTAAGGTTATCAGTTCATTTCTCAACAGAAACTCTACAAGCCAGAAGGGAGTGGTACAATATATCTGAAGTGATTAAAGGGAAGAATCTACAACCAAGAATACTCTTCCCAACAAGGCTTTCATTCAGATTTGATGGAAAAGTCAAATTTTACAGACAAGCAAAAGTTAAGAGAATTCAGCATCACCAAACCAGTCTAACAACAAATGCTAAAGGAACTTCTCTAGGCAGGAAACACAAGAGAAGGAGTAGACTTACAAAAATAAAAAACTCAATTCAGAAAATGGTGATAGTATCCTATATATCAATAATTACCTTAAATGTAAATCAATTAAATGCACCAACCAAAAGACATAAACTGGCTGGGTAGATAACAAAAACAATCTATATATGTGCTACAAGAGACCCACCTCAGACCTAGGGACACTTACAGACAGAAAGTAAGGGAATGGGAGAAGGTATTCCATGCAAACTGAAATTCAAAAGAAAACCAGAGTAGCAATATTCCTATCAGACAAAATAGACTTTAAAACAAAAACTGAGAAACAAGGACAAAGGACACTACATAATGATCAAAGAATCAATCCAAAGGAACGTATAATAATTATAAATATATATATGCACCCAACATAGGAGCAACTCAATATGCAAGACAGATACTAACAACCATAAAGTAAGAAATAGACAGTAACACAAAATAGTGGGAGGACTCTAACACCCCACCTTCATCAGTGGTCAGATCATTCAGAAGAATAAGGAAGCACAGGCCTTCAATGACACATTAGGCAAGATGGACTTAATTGATATTATAGAATATTTCATCCAAAAGCAGCAGACAAAATGACCCAATCAAAAAATGGGCCAAAGAACTAGACATTTCTCCAAAGAAGATATACAGGTGGCTAACAAACACATGAAAAGATGCTCAACATCACTCATTATCAGAGAAATGCAAATCAAAACCACTAAGAGGTACCATTTCACGCCAGTCAGAATGGCTGCTATCCAAAAGTCTACAAGCAATAAATGCTGGAGAGGGTGTGGAGAAAAGGGAACCCTCTTACACTGTTGGTGGGAATGCAAACTGATTCCTTAAAAAACTGGAAATAGAACTTCCTTATGATCCAGCAATCCCACTGTTGGGCATACACACTGAGGAAACCAGAAGGGAAAGAGACACGTGTACCCCAATGTTCATCACAGCACTGTTTATAATAGCCAGGACATGAAAACAACCTAGATGTCCATCAGAAGATTAATGGATAAGAAAGCAGTGGTACATATACACAATGGAGTATTACTCAGCCATTAAAAAGAATACATTTGAATCAGTTCTAATGAGGTGGATGAAACTGGAGCCTATTATACAGAGTGAAGTAAGCCAGAAAGAAAAACACCAATATAGTGTACTAACGCATATATATGGAATTTAGAAAGATGGTAACAATAACCCTGTGTATGAGACAGCAAAAGAGACACTGATGTATAGAACAGTCTTTTGGACTCTGTGGGAGAGGGAGAGGGTGGGATGATTTGGGAGAATGGCATTGAAACATGTATAATATCATATATGAAACAAGTCGCCAGTCCAGGTTCGATGCACAATACTGGATGCTTGGGCTGGTGCACTGGGACGACCCAGAGGGATGGTATGGGGAGGGAGAAGGGAGGAGGGTTCAGGATGGGGAACACATGTATACCTGTGGCGGATTCATTTCGATAATATGGCAAAACCAATACAATATTGTAAAGTTAAAAAATAAAATTTAAAATATATATATATAAAAAAAAGCAGAAGACATCACATTCTTCTCAAGAGCATATGGAAGATTCTTCAGACTTGACCATAAGGCAAACCTCAGTAAATTTTAAAAAGTTGAAATCATTTCAAGCATCTTTCTGATCACAATGCTATAAGGTTAGAAATAAAGTACAAGGAAAACAAAAACTTAAAAACACAAATACATGACAGTTAAACAGCATGTTACTAAATAACCAATGGGTCACTGAAGAAATCAGAAAATACCTAGAGACAAATAAAAATGAAAGCACAATGTTAGAAAACCTATGGCATCTGTCACATAACACTGAGTCGTATCCAACTCTTTGCGACCCCACCAGGCTTCTCTGTCCATGGGATTCTCCAGGCAAGACTACTAGAGTGGATTGCCATTCCCTTCTCCAGAGGATCTTCCCGACCCAGGGATTAAACCTGAGTCTCCTGCATTGCAGGCAGACTCTTTACCATTTGAACTATAGGGAAGTCCATAGAAAGTCTATGGGATGCAGCAAAACCCATTCAAAGAGGTAAGTTTATAGCAATATAATCTCACCGCAAGAAAAAAAAAAGTCAAATAAACAACCTAACCATACACCTAAAACAACTACAGAAGAACAAACAAAACCTAAAGTTAGTGGAAGGAAAGTAATCATAAAGTCAGAGCAGAAATGAATAAAACAGAGAGAAAAATATATGAAACTGAAAGCTAGGTTCTTTGAAAAGATAAACAAAATTGATAAACCTTTAGCCAGACTCATCAAGAAAAAAAAAGAGGACTCAAATCAGTAAAATTAGAAATGAGAAAGGAAAAGTTACAACTGACTCCACATAAATACCAAGGATCGTAAGGGACTACTATGAGCAGCTGTATGCCAATAAGATGGACAACCTGGAAGAAATGGACAAATTCTTAGAAAGGTACAGTCTCTCAAGACTGAACCATAAGGAAATAGAAAGTATGAACACACCAGTCAAAAGCACTAAAACTGAAACTGTGGTTAATGTATACCTATGGCTGATTCATGTTGAGGTTTAACAGAAAACAGCAAAATTCTCTAAAGCAATTATCCTTCAATAAAAAATTAATTAATTAAAAAAAAAATACACCCAACAAACAAAAGTCTAGGAATTGATGCTTCACAGGCAAATTCTGTGAAACAGAATGGTTACAGGGCAAACAGCTGTCCCCAAAATCAGAGGGACAGACAGGTGGATACAGAGAATCACAGCTTACCAAAGCAGAAGCCTCTGCTGCAGTCGATCTGAAACAGGAAAGTTTAAACTATAGTTGATGGACTGCTGAGAGCTCAGAGCAGGCAAAATGAGAGTTAAAAGTTCCAGGGTGCCCAGACTTGGGAGACATCACACTTTTGCCAGTTTTACTTCTAGGAGCCCTACCAGGTGAAGTTCAGAAGAGAGCTCCTCAAGCTTTCAGCAAGGAGAGGAGAGAGGAAGGTAGAGGAAGGAAGGAGAGGAGGAAGGTAGCCATTCTGACATATGCCCAGAGCATTGTTTGTTTTTTGTTTTTTTTTTAACCAGGCTGCCCTCAGGGAGGGCTTCCCAGGTGGCGCTAGTGGTAAAGAACCCACCTGCCAATGCAGGAGATGAGATATAAAAGATGCAGGTTCTGTCCCTGGCTTGGGAAGATCCCCTGGAGGAGGGCATGGCAACCCACTCTAGTATTCTTTCCTGGAGACTTTTATGGACAGAGGAGCCTGGTGGGCTACAGTCCATATGGTTGCAAAGAGTTGGACATGACTGAAATGACACAGCAAGTTACACACACCCTCAAGGAAAACTACTTTACCAAGGCCCAATCTACCAAGGTTTTATCAGAGCCTGGGTGTTCTTTGGAAGGACTGATGCTAAAGCTGAAACTCCAATACTCTGGCCACCTCATGCGAAGACTTGACTCATTGGAAAAGACCCTGATGCTGAGAGGGATTGGGGGCAGAAGGAGAAGGGGACAACAGAGGATGAGATGGCTGGATGGCATCACTGACTCGATGCACATGAGCTTGGGTGAACTCTAGGAGTTGGTTATGGACAGGGAGGCCTGGCATGCTGCGATTCATGGGGTCGCAAAGAGTCAGACATGACTGAGTGACTGAACTGAACTGAACCAACAGAGAGGAAAGGTAATAGTCAACCCCAGCCAACCCCAGCCTTCCAAATAGAACAGACATGCCCAGTTTCAGCATCAGGGAATGGGGCGGGGGGAGGAGGGGAGCATTTCTAAGAAATGTTTCTTTTTCACAACACTGGGGATCAGGAGAATGGAGGCACTCTGCCTCCATGTCTTCAATTGTAAAATGGAGATATCTGCTCTACTTAAAGGACAGAAAGCAGTTACTCACTCATTCGACAGACATGAATTGATCACTCACTGTGCACCAGGCGCTGTCCTAGCCGCCTACAACAGTGAATCAGCAGGGCTCAGTGCGTCTGCGGATATCTAGCGCAGAAGCATTCCTGGCAGTGTGACGTCTAGGAAAACTGTCAGCAACTTAAAAGCACCACGTGTGCGTGCAGGCAAGGGAAAATTAATCTGGTATTTTAAGTATGCTGTGATCTTCTTTTCTTGTTTTCTCTAGACTTTTCTCTAGACTAGTCAAAAATATTAAGAATATTATCTAAAATCAGAGCCGTTTGATGGGACCTAAAAATCAACAGGCCAAACTCAAATAACCCCCAGAGAGGCCACACCTGGCCAAGGTTCTATAGCAGGCAATGGCCGGTGTTTCTCTGTCTCTCCCACAGTCTGCCTTCATCTCTGGCATTTGAGAAGCTGCTCATTTGAGACTTGGCTTAGAACCCACAAATGGGCTACTCCAAGTCCGGGTTGTGACACTGAGACTCGCTTCCCTAAGACATTTCTCAAGTGCTAGACTCTCAGCCGAGCATCTGGCCTGGTCAGCTCTGGTTCCCGTCCTTTGGGTTGCAAGCACAGCGCCTTGTCCCTTCACCTCTCTCGCCTCCACGATGCGTTCCGTTCAAGGACACCTACTGAGGCCACACGTACACTCAGAGCTGCGGCAGCGGACAGAGAAACACCCGGTCCTGTAGTCTTCCCTCCATGTGGTGTCAGATGCAGGCTATGGGCAACGCACGGAGTCAGAGGAGCTGCTTTCAGTCAAAACAGCTCTCAGCCGCTTGTGGCATCAGTGTAAACAACTGGTTATGTTGATGTCGCATAGACAAAACAGCTCTTTGATGGATTGGCTTTTCTCTTTCCAGCCAGCTCGAGTTGGCATGAGTCCAGGGTGGCGCCTGCCAAGAATGTGGGCAGGTTGGGGCCCTGCACGCGTTGCTGTTGTGGTGTTGGCAGCAGCCCCACGTTCCCACTGGCCCCAGAGGTGCTTGGTTTGGGGTTGGGGCAGCAGAAGGGAGCTAAGTTTGGAAAGCTGATCACTGGGATGGGGCTGAGTGTGTCAGTTCCCTAACCTGAAAAAGTCTCAATGTTTCCCAAGTTTACCCTCTTGTCCAGAGCAGGATCACTGGACTTTGACATTCACCTCAGCCCGTGCTTGTGTGTGACTGACCAGGCTACAACAGAGGCTTTCATGGAATCTGAGGTTAAGGAAGATGAAGGACCAGTGCCGCCTGTCTGTCTGCAGTGGGCATATTACATAATAATAGCTCTCTCTGATCTTTCTTTTGCCTGTTCTTGGTTTCTCCACTTCTTCCTTTCAGCTTTGTAATGTGACACCCAGCCGCTGGCTTATCTTTGCTGCCTCCTCACCACCGTCACCACCCCCACCCCCCACCCTACCCCGCACCCAGCCTCCCAAATCTCCTCTCTCAGATGGGCACAGAAAAGAGAGACCGCTCCTGTCTGAAAACTTGACCAGGCCACTTCCCTTAACACCCTCTGTTTGCTGGACACACTGTTTAGTGATGCTGTGGCCAGATGAGGATCATTCATCCTGCCTTCGTTGCTTCCCTTTCCCAGTTTAGTCTAAGGTGACTTATTCAGGCAGGTCAATGCCTTGGTAAGCCCTGGAGGCCCCATCTCAGGGGAGGGATAGTGCCTAGATTTGAATATTTAGTCTGGAGGTTTTCCATTCCTCCATAAACTCGAGAGATGAAAAACAAGACTGCTGACTTTCTTAAACAGCTTTATGCTTTGTAAGCATCTTCTGGAGGAAGATAACAAAGACCCCTTTGCCATCACACCCAACCCAGAAGAGACAGCATCTTCCATCTGTGGAGAAGCTTCCAGGGTTACCACAGTCTGGTGGACCCCGGCCAGTGAGTGGCTGTGTGATGAACTGTGGTGTATGTCCTAGCCCAGCACTTCTGGGTCTAAGGAGCCCTGAGCCACCAGCTCAGCAGGGGTGTCATGAGAAAATAGATCAAACTTGGATCATTCCCATCATAAACGGACAGATTACTTCATAAAGAAATGCCTTGCCTGTTTCCTTTGCTCTTTCTTAGAAAGAAAACTGTGTCTTGGAGTGGAGGGGAAAAAAAATGTCCTCATTGTATCTTTTCTCAAACACATGAACTGCAATGATCAGGAACTCCCTGTTGGGTCGCCAATGCCTGGACCTCTCCGCGGCAGGAATGGAGACACTCACATAATTTCAACATTTAAAAAGCCAGTTATAAAACTGCACAGGCTAATGGCAACCTCAGCAGCAGCATTCTTTACTTCTGGTTGTAATTCATGAACTTAGTATAAGTTGTGGGGAAATAAAGTCTGTCTCCTGACAAAATAAATTACCTACAATCACATGAACAAAAAAGATACGTTAAAAATTGATTTGTGCAGGCAGAAAACAATGAGAGGAGCCATTAGAGGTGACAAAGCAAGACAGCTTGGCAGCCACTTGGGGTTTGCTCCATGGAAATCTCTATCATCTGTCAGCCTCGCATGCCCTTGCATGGCTCTCCCGCTGCACAGAGCCCAGCAGAGCCCCATGGGACTAACACACCTCAAGGACTTTTCCTGGAAATACAAACAAGAGGTAAGATGACTTTGAATTTTGCAATCTTTCCTTTCTGCCTGTCCCCTAAGAAAGATGCTCTTGAGCAGTGAGGTGCTCACAAGTGAGGACTGAGCTAGGAGAAGGGATAAGATAACAACAGAGGGTAATGGACCCCTGGAGGGCTGATAATAGTGGAGTCAATATTATAATACAACACCTGTTGAGAACCTTGTGGCTTTCAGAATTTATTCAAACCCTGCTAGTCAAAGCCCATTATGATGTCATGAGCATGATTACCACCATTTTGCAGATGGATAAATTGGTGACTCAATTAGTAAATGGCTGAGCCAGGGCTTGAACCCAGATCTCCTTATCATTCACTAACATGGTACCTTTTCAAAACAGCAAGCTCTGAGGCTGTTGTACATTTAATAGGTGAAGGGTCTATCTTTCCCTCCCCCTCACAATTATCCCAGACTCTTTTTGGACTCCTAAATATTCACTGTCTCATGGCTAAAAACAGCTTCTCACATGAAAACTAAACCACCCTGCACTGACAAAAAAATTGATATCATCAAAATTAACTAGTTCTTCTCAGCAAAAGACACTATTAAGGAAATGAATAAATAGTCCATAGACTGGGAAAATATGTAAGGCACATATCTGACAAATCTGTAGATATATAAAGAAATCTACAAATGAAGAATAAAAAGGCAAGCAATTCAATTCATAAAATGGGCAAAAATCTGAAAAGATCTGTTGCCAAAAGAGAGATAAAAGTGGCAGGTTTTATGTTAGAAAGCATTCGTCCTCACTAGCCATAAGAAAATGCTAATGAAAACTACAGTCAGATAATACTACAGACCCATTAGAATGGCTAAGATTTAAATGACTGGCATCCCTAAAGGCCGTGGAACAAGTGAACACGGGGCATGTGGAAATGGCTCATTCACACTGAAATCATTTACCAGTCTCTCATAAGGTTAAAATACATTCACTATAGGTACTTACCTAACAGGAGTGAAAGAGAACATGTCCATACAAAATCTTGCACACAAATATTCATTGCAAATTTTATTTACAATAGCCAAAAACTTTAAACAACCCATTAATGAGAGAGTGGATAAATAAATTATGCTCTATTCATGAATGGAATATTATTCGGCACTAAAAAAGGAATAACATACTGATGTGTAAAAAAATACAGTAAACTTTCAAACACATTACACTGAACAGAAGACACACGCAACCGTACCTAGTCTTATTCCAGTTGGATGAAGTCCAAGAGCAGAAGATAGGAGCTGATGGTGATAAAAGTCAGAAAGTGAGCAGGAAGGTGACAGAGTTGATTGGGAAGTGGCACAAGAGACATTTTGGAGCTGATGGAAATGTTCTATGTCTTATTTTAAGTAGTGGTTACACAGGTGTCTAAAACTAGCAAAACCCTTCTAATTGAATACCTAAGACCAATGCATTTTATTGTATGTTAATTTTATCTCAGTAATTTTTTTAAATAGATCCAGTTGGGTTAGCTGCAAGGGTTATGGCCTTGCTTTTTTGGAGGCCAGTCTCTTTCCCTCTGACTGAAATCTGAGATCTGTGTGATGAACTCCCCAAGAATCTTGGTCCTGATCAGTGAAGACAAAGGAGAATTTAAGCAAAACAATGTCAACCATTCTGCATAGTGGTGCTGAGAAGGCTACTTCTCTGGCCCAAACCCTGGAGTATACTGACCCCAAATTTATTATCTTCATCTGTCAAAATGCAGAAGGGGAATACCAGAGGCGCCTGCCAGTCATCTCCCTCTCTTGTCCAAAAAGGAATAAAGCACAACTCTCTGCAGAGTGCAGCTGGTTTAACAGACCCAGGGTCACCATCATGCTGGGCAGGGAAGTGCCTCATTTTTGGCATAGAAGTCAGCTCCAATGACAGACTCACTCCTAATTTTAGGATTCACTGGACCTCACACAGAGCTTGGCTTTAAAACTTTGGGAAGGAATGATAAAAATAATGGCCCTCAGGCCATACCTATATACTTGGATGCCTGGATTCCTGTAGAACCATAGCTGGTGCTGTCCAAACAGCCCCTGGGGCCAAAGAGTTCCCATCCTAGGGAGATCAGGGTGTCAGAGGGTTTGGAAACCAGTCATGTGAGGGACAGTTACAAGCATCATCATGTGTCTTTACTGGGAAAGAATATGGAAGACACCATAATCATTTGAATACTTGAAGTGCTGTCCAAAGAAATAAGAAATAGGCTTTATTTATTTCAACTTGCAAAACTAACCAAAATATAGAAGTCACAAGAGGCTGAATTTTAATGCACTGTGAAAAGGACTTTTGCAACAGCCAAAGCTGCTTAGCATTCCATTCACATGTCCATTCATTCAGCCAATAATATTCGAACACCTACTGTGCTGTGCACACACCAGGATAGATGCAGACTTGGTCCTGAAGAATGTTTACTGCAGGACAGAGACAAAACATGTCTGTAAATAACTCAGACACAAGGCAGCCAGAGACAAGCGCTGGTGAGAGGGCCACTCAGGAGAGGGAGGGGTTATTTCCAACCTCAGCTGGGTCCTGCATGACACTCACCAGTCATTCTGCTCCTCCTCTTTCATCCATTCAATAAATAGTCATTGAACCCTACTGTATGTCAGACACTGTTCCAACTTCTGGAGATATCAAGTGAATAAGAGCAAGCCCTTGTCTGCATGGAGTTTCTAGCCCACGGAGGAAAGAGAGCGAAAAAGCAGACAGATATTTTAGTAAGTCAGTTGGTGGCTGGTACCATAGAGCAGGGATCTCCAGCTCCCAGGCCACAGACCAGTACTGGTCCATGGCCTGTTAGGAACTGGGCCTCACAGCAGGAGGTGGACAGCAGGTGAGCAAGTGCAGTTTCATC
Source organism: Bison bison bison (assembly GCF_000754665.1). Lineage (NCBI taxonomy): Eukaryota > Metazoa > Chordata > Mammalia > Artiodactyla > Bovidae > Bison > Bison bison. Next base: position 3,990,245 of record NW_011495045.1, on the reverse strand, counting down.
TGTATTTACAGCCACTCCCCATCACTTGCCCGGCTGCCTTAACTCCGCCTCTGTCAGATTCTGCATTGTAGTGAGTTGCCTAATTATTTCATTATATGTCACAACTCCTGGAGAAGGGAAAGGCGAACCCACTCCAGTATTCTGGCCTGGAGAATTCCTTGGACTGTATAGTCCAGGGGCTCGCAAAGAGTCAGACATGACTGGGTGACTTTCACTTTCATATATGTCACAATGTAATAATAATAGAAATAAAGTTACTGTAAAAGTGACGCTCTTGAATCATCCCTAAACCACCCCCGACAGTCCATGTGGCCCTAAATGTTGGGGCCACTGCTATAGAGAAAGAGGAGTGCTCTGGATCTTTATCACTCTCTTCAAGCAATCAAGCAGGCCCTCTTCTCTTGCTTCCAACTGCAATGACCTCCTACCTCACTAAGAAAATTGTGGACTCAGCCCCACTCCCTGCGCATCCCAGCCTCTATCATCTCTCCCATCCTTACCCGATTACTTTCTGACTCAGAGGACAGAAAGATTCCTCCTCCAACACTGAACTCTCCATTTAATGCCACCATCACCACCTCCCCGCCCCTCCAACCCCCGCCTCAGGGTCCTTGCTCCATCAACTATGCCAACCTCATGCTCTTCACTTTTCTCTTTCATTAGCTTGTCCTTAACTCACTGACTGCTCAGAGTCCTAAGGCAACATTCCTTGGCAACCCCGAAAAGGCAAGTAGATGTTAGTCAAGAGCTATTTAGATTGGTAGCAACCTGTTGAGCACAGAGGCAAGGGGAATGCCCAGATATTCTGAGACATCTTTTCTGAGAAAAGATACACCTGAAGGGTGACACGTGTGCCCATAGTCACAGAAGAAGCTGGTGTCCTGGAGCTCTTGAGCACTGCAGATGGTATTTCATCTTGCCCCTCTCCCAACCTTTATTGCCAAACTTCTTAAAGACTCATGCTATACTTCTTTCCTCCATTGCTTCTTTTCTCCTTCATTACCTTACCTAACTCACCAAGTTTCTGTCTGCTGATCTGTTCCGCAAAGATCACGCATTTAATACCTAACTACCAAACAGTAAGTTTCCCTCTCATGGTGTTTGGGGTCTTGGCAGTATTAAAGGTTAATGTTCCTGAGGTTACACCCTGAGCCTTCTTCTCAATTTTCTGTCACTCCTTGGACAATCTCATCCATCCCATAGATACAGATGTAATTCTGTATAATACAGATAACCAGATGTAATTCTGGTAGCTTCTCCATCTGATCTCCTGCCCAGAACACTCCTGAGTCACTGCTCACATCCACTTGGATCTATTGCTAAGTTTCTCAAACTCTTGGTGTCCAAAATAGGACTCAATGTCCTTGCCCCTAAATCTTTCTCCTAAATACCATGTTATAGTTTGTAGTATTGCTGATCATGCAAGCACTCAAGCCAGATGGTTGAAGTTGTTGATGAATCTTCCTCTCCCTTACCTTCTACATCACTTATACCCCGATCTTGTCAAGTCCGCCTCAGCAATATTTGAATCCATTACCTGCTCTCCATTCTCACTGCCACTTCCTTAATTCCAGCCCTTATCTCTCTCTTCTATTATTAAAATGACTTCCTGTGTGTCCCCTTTTCTCTTTTTTATGCTAACTCCCATTTCAGTCCAATTCTTCCTCCTCTTGCCACTAGAATTCTTTCCTTATATAACAAATATCAGCATGCTATTCCTTCAGTTAAAAACCCACTGAAAACTGCAAATGTCCTATGAACGCTGACTGGTCAAACAAACATACTACTGGTGAGTGGAACACTACTCACCAGTGAAAAGAAATGAACTTGAAAAATGTATATAACTTTTTAAAGTTATAACCCATGTACAGTTGTTACAAATATTGGCTATATTCTGTCATACAACACTCCCTTGCAGCCTATTTTATACCCAACAGTTTATAATTCCCACTGCCCCACCCCTAATGCCACCCCACCTCTCCCACTGGTAACCACCACTTTGTTCTTTGTATCTGAGACTCTGCTTCTTGTTATATTCACTGGTTTTTTTTTTTTTTTTTTTTTGCTTTTTAGATTCCATATATAAGTGATATCATACACTTATGTATGATATAAGTGCCTTTCTCTGACTTACTTCACTTAGCATAATGCCCTCCAAATCCATCCATCGCTGCAAGTGGCGCCCTTTCATATGTATATCCGTGTGTATACATATCTTCTTTATCCATCTTTTGATGGACACTTAAGTTGCTTCCATAAATTGTAAATAATGGTAAATAATGGTGCTATGAACATTGAGTGCGTGTGTCTTTTTTGAGTTAGTGTTTTAAGGTTTTTTGTTGTTGCTGTTACATAACCAGGATCAGCTAGTTATATCAACCAGGATCATCTGGTAGTTATATAATCCTGGTTGATTTAGTTATATCAACCAGAATCATATGGTAGTTCTATTTTTAGTTTTTTGGGAAACCTCCATACTGTTTTCCACAGCGACTATATTAATATACATTCCCACCAACAGTGTACAATAGTTACCTTTTCTCGGCTGAGACTATCTTTTCTCCATTGTGTATTCCTGCCTTCTTTGTCATGGATTAATTGACCAAATAAATTATCATTGACCAATAAATTATTTATTAATTAGTTGATCCTAGGCTCTCCTGTTCCATTGATCAAAGTCTGGTTTTGGGCCAGTGTCATGTTCTGATTACTGTAGCGTTATAGGATAGTTTGAAGTCAGGGAGCATGATTCCTCCAGCTGTTTTTCTCAAGGCTATACGAGCTCTTTTGTATTTCCATGCAAATTTTTTTAACTGTTTGTTCAAGTTCTGTGAAAAATGCTCTTGGTATTTTGCTAGGGATTGCATTAAACCTATAGACTGCCTTGGGTAGTATGGTCATTTTAACAATACTGATTCTTCCAATTCAAGAACATGTTTATAACTTTTCATCTGTTTGTGTCATCTTCAATTTCTTTCATCATCGTCTTATAGTTTCCTTATGTAGGTTTAATCCTAGATATTATATTCTTTTTAATGTGATGCAAATGGGACTATTTTCTTAATTAAGAAATTTCTTAATTTCTTATTTCTGACATTTCATTGTTAGGGTATAGAAATGCAACAGATTTCAGTATATTAATTTTGTATCTTTCAACTTTACTAAATTAAATGATGAGCTCTAGCTGTTTTCCAGTGGTGTCTTTAGGATTTTTCTAGTATAGTATCATGTCATCTGCAAACACTGACAGTTTTACTTTACAGTTTTACAGATATCCTTTCCAATTTGGATATCTTTTATTTCTCTTTTTTCTGGTTGTCAAAACCATGTTGAATAATAGTGGCAAGAGTGGCCATCCTTGTTTTGTTCTTGATCTTAGGTGAAATGCTTTCAGTTTTTCACCATTGAGGATGATGTTAGCTGTAGGTTTGTTGTATACGGGCTTTATTATGTTGAGGTATGTTCCCTCTATGCCCACTTTCTGGAGAGTTTTTAATCATAAATGGGTGCTGAATTTTGTCAAAAGTTTTTTTTCTAATTTATTTTTAATTGAAAGATAATTATAATATTGTGTTGGTTTCTGCCATTTATCAACATGGATCAGCCATAGGTATACATAGTTCCCTTCCCTCTTGAGCCTCCCTCTCACCTCCCACCCCATCCCGCCCTCCTAAGTTGTCACAGAGCCCCGGTTTGAGTTCCCTGAGTCATACAGTAAATTCCCACTGGCTATCTATTTTGCATACATCAGTGTACATGTTTCCATGCTACTCTCTCCATTCGCCCCACCCTCTCCTTCTTACCCCATCCCCGTGTCCATAGGTCTGTTCTCTATGTCTGCGTGCCCATCGCTGCCCTGCAAATAGGTTCATCGGTACCATCTTTCTAAATTCCGTAAGCTTTTCTTCATCTACTGAGATGATCATATTGTTTTCATTCTTCAATTTGGTGATGTGGTGTATCACACTGCTTAATGAAGGGAGAGCAGATGAGAAAAGTGCTTTGGAGAATAGAAAACCATTTTCAAGGTAAAAGGCTATGAGAGTTGTTACCTCAACCAGCATTTGTTTTCCACCTGAAACAGTAAGTTCTCTCTGAAAGCCCCCAGACCATCATTTCATGGTTTTTATCAGTATAAGATTTTGTAAGGTCGTCACATTTTATGCATTCATTACAAGCACAGGTAGAACACATGCTTCTATAACTGAGCAGGACCCTATGGGACCTTCCTGGGACACACCCCTTCCTTATATCCTCTGCTTTAGTATTGAAGGCACATTTCCTGAGTTTTTTTTAACAGATGCTGAAACCTCCACCAAACGGAAGACTTTAACTACTTAACGACTGTGAGCATACAGCTCCCAGGCCTACTGGATCCTAAAAGATTGATAGTGTAAACCCCTCTGACATAGACCTGTTACCTCATCATCAACCAGAGGATTGTGCACAATCTGATCACACACCCTGGGACTCTCCTCCCTCGACTTGCCTTTGAAAATGCTTTCACAAAACCCAACAGGGAGTTGGGGTGTTTTGAGCACTAGCTGTCTTGGACTCCTAGCTTGATGCCCTGGAAATAAAAGCTGCACTTTCCTGCCCCACAACGCAGTGTCAGTAGAGTGGCTTTAAGGCGAGCAGGCTCAAGTTTGGTTTGGTAACATTTCCGGAGAAGTAAGAGTCATTATACTCCATGGGTTTCCAGATAGAAATCTAAGTAAAATTAAAGATGGTTAAGGAAGATGTTGTTTACAAAAGGTAGACCCAAAGCCTGGGAAGCCCCTGAAGATAAGGCAGGGATGCAGGGCGAGCCTGCTCATTCCTGGTCTGGGGATTTATTTTTCACTTGCAGCTACTTCCAAGAGCACAAATGTGTTTTCTTCTCTTGGTCTCCAGTTTGCCTGCTTCCCAGCTCACTCCACTGGACTGGGTTACCTGCTGTGTTGGGTTGCTTTTCCCTGAATATTTTCAGCTGTTTCACTCCCTGCCTTCTGCTCGTACGCGCTTCCTCACTCGTGGGGTCCATCTCTCCCGTGATGCTTTCCCAGCACCAGTTGTGAAGACAACACTGATTTGGCTTCCTCCCTGCCCTCCCCACCTACCATCTTCTATGCTACCCATTTCTATTTATGTTCCACTAGTCTCAATATTGAGCACATTTTACAGATCAGGCATTGTGCTAAACAGTTTCCATATATACTGTGACTCAATCCACACAGCCAGTCTGTGAAATAGGCACTGTTATTGTTCCCATTCACTAAATGAGGAAACTGATCTTCAGGGACTTCCACCTGCAGGATCTAGTACTTTAACAGCTGTAGTCGCTTTTCTTTTTTCTTTAACTCACCCAAATAATTTCCTATCAGGGCATGTGATATTACAACTTGCCTTTTTCAACATTATATACTTGAGATTTTTCTATTTGAATAAAATTTACCTACTTATTTTAATAGCAGTATTTCATTTTGGGGATATACTACATTGATGGATGTTTAAGTTACTTCCAATTTGTAGTTGCTACAGTATACATTATAATACTTATAATGTGTATAATAGGTCTATATGCTCATGAGAGACATTATTTCAGCTACATACCCAGAAATGAGATCTCTCAGCTCTAGGTGTTAAATAATAACAGCAGGGCCGAAAATGTAGTTACTTGTGCTAAGTCCTGCATCAGCACACCAAGACTTGATATTTAACCTACTTCAGGTCTAGCCTTTCCGAGGAATGTGACATTTAGCCAAATCAATCTGGAATCACCTGGTAATGTTATCTGCTTGATAGTCCCTACCTATCCCTATAAATGGGAACAATATAATACCTATTTTACAGATTTGCTGTGAGAATTGAATTATATAGTATGTATGTAAATAACCTCAGATATGCAGATGACACCACCCTTATGGCAGAAAGAGGAACTAAAAAGCCTCTTGATGAAAGTGAAAGTGGAGAGTGAAAAAGTTGGCTTAAAGCTCAACATTCAGAAAACAAAGATCATGGCATCCAGTCCCATCACTTCATGGGAAATAGATGGGGAAACAGTGGAAACAGTGTCAGACTTTATTTCTTGGGCTCCAAAATCACTGCAGCCATGAAATTAAAAGACGCTTACTCCTTGGAAGGAAAGTTATGACCAACCTAGATAGCATATTGAAAAGCAGAGACGTTACTTTGCCAACAAAGGTCCGTCTACTCAAGGCTACAGTTTTTCCTGTGGTCATGTATGGATGTGAGAGTTGGACTGTGAAGAAGGCTGAGCGCCGAAGAATTGATGCTTTTGAACTGTGGTGTTGGAGAAGACTCTTGAGAGTCCCTTGGACTGCAAGGAGATCCAACCAATCCATTCTGAAGGAGATCAGCCCTGGGATTTCTTTGGAAGGAATGATGCTAAAGCTGAAACTCCAGTACTTTGGCCACCATGGGAAGAGTTA
>NW_011495045.1:3963208-3983714 GCF_000754665.1 Bison bison bison | reverse complement strand
GGAGGAGAAGGGGACGACAGAGGATGAGATGGCTGGATGGCATCACTGACTCGATGGATGTGAGTCTGGGTGAACTCCGGAGTTGGTGATGGACAGGGAGGCCTGGCGTGCTGCAATTATTGGGGTCGCGAAGAGTCGGACACGACTGAGCGACTGAACTGAACTGAACTGAAGTTGTTTAGCACAGTGCCTGATCTGTAATGTGTGCTGAATAAACATTACATTTTAATTTCTGTCCCATAACTGAGTCTAGTGAATCATATAGATAGACACTTTCCCAAAACTCAAGTTGCCTTTGTCTGAAACAATCAGTCTTTGCTAGAAACTTCTTTTTTCCACCCCTTTCTACCTACAAGGACCTTCCATTTTGCACAGTTCCTTGGAGCTTCTTTCTATCTCCTATGCCAGATTCATGAACCATTCAGTTCATTTCAGTTCAGTCGCTCAGTCATGGCTGTCTCTTTGTGACCCCATCAATCGCAGCATGCCATGCCTCCCTGTCCATCACCAACTCCCAGAGTTTACCCAAACTCACGTCCATCGAGTCAGTGATGCCATCCAGCAATCTCATCCTCTGTCGTCCCCTTCTCCTCCTGCCCTCAATCCCTCCCAGCATCAGAGTCTTTTCCAATGAGTCAACCCTTCACATGAGGTGGCCAAAATATTGGAGTTTCAGCTTCAACATCAGTCCTTCCAATGAACACCCAGGAATGATCTCCTTTAGGATGGACTGGTTTGACCTTCTTGCAATCCAAGGCACTCTCAAGGGTCTTCTCCAACACCACAGTTCAAAAGCATAAATTCTTCAGTGCTCAGCTTTCTTCACAGTCCAACTCTCACATCCATACATGACTACTGGAAAAACCATAGCCTCGACTAGACGGACCTTTGTTGGCAAAGTAATGTCTCTGCTTTTGAATATGCTGTCTAGGTTGGTCATAATTTTCCTTCCACGGAGTAAGTGTCTTTTAATTTCATGACTGCAGTCACCATCTGCAGTGATTTTTGAGCCCCCCAAAGTAAAGTCTGTCACTGTTTCCACTGTTTCCCCATCTATTTCCCATAAGTGCTGGGACCAGATGCCATGATCTTTGTTTTCTGAATGTTGAGCTTTAAGCCAACTTTTTCACTCTCCTCTTTCACTTTCATCAAGAGGCTTTTTAGTTCCTCTTCACTTTAAGGCCAATTAGATTTTAATATTTCTTCATTGAATTTTGGGTTTTAACATAGGGTAAGAGAAGCAAAAAGCAAAGGAGAAAGGGAAAGATATACCCAACTGAATGCAGAGTTCCGGAGAATAACAAGGAGAGATAAGAAAGCCTTCTTAAGTGAACAATACAAAGAAATAGAGGAAAACAATAGAATAGGAAAGACTAGAGATCTCTTTAAGAAAATTGGAGATACCAAAGGAACATTTCATGCAAAGACAGGCACAATAGAGGACAAAAACCATGAGGACCTAATAGAAGCAGAAGAGATTAAGAAGAGGTGGCAAGAATACACAGACAAACCATACAGAAAAGCTCTTAATGACCCACGTAACCACCCTGGAGCAGTCCCTCACCTAAAGCCACACATCCTGGAGTGTGAAGTCAAGTGGGCTTAGGAAGCACTCAGTTCAGTTCAGTACAGTTCAGTTGCTCAGTCATGTCCAACTCTTTGAGACCCCATGGACTGCAGCACGCCAGGCTTCCCTATCCAACACCAACTCCCAGAACTTGCTGAAATTCATATCCATCGAGTAAGTGATGCCATCCAACCATCTCATTCTCTGTCATTCCCTTCTCCTGCCTTCAGTCTTTCCCAGCATCAGGGTCTTTTCCAAGGAGTCAATTCTTCACATCAGGTAGTGAAAGTACTGGAGCTTCAGCTTCAGCATCAGTCCTCCCAATGAATATTCAGGACTGATTTCCTTTAGGATGGACTGGTTGAATCTACTTGCAAACCAAGGGACTCTCAAGAGTTGTCTCCAACACCACAGTTCAAAAACACCAATTCTTCAGTGCTCAGCAAACTCTCACATCCATACACGACTACTGGGAAAACCATGGCTTTGACTAGACTGACCTTTGTCGGCAAAGTAATGTCTCTGCTTTTTTGTATGCTGTCTAGTTTGGTCATAGCTTTTCTTCCAAGGAGCAAGCCTCTTTTAATTCCATGGCTGCAGTCACCATCTGCAGTGATTTTGGAGCCCAAGAAAATAAAGTCTGTCACTATTTCCATTGTTTCTCCATCTATTTGCCATGAAGTGATGGGACCAAATGCCATGATCTCAGTTTTTTGAATGTTGAGTTTTAAGCCAGCTTTTTCACTCTCCTCTTTCACATCAAGAGGCTCTTTAGTTTTTTTTCACTTTCTTCCATAAGGGTGTGTCACCTGCATATATGAGGTTATTGATATTTGTCCCAACGATCTTGATTCCAGCTTTGCTTCAATACTGTGGGAAGTATTACTAGAAACAACTAGTGGAGGTGATGGAATTCAGTTGAGCTATTTCAAATCCTAAAAGATGATGCTATGAAAGTGCTGCATTCCATATGCCAGCAAGTTTGGAAAACTCAGCAGTGGCCATGGACTGGAAAAGGTCAGTTTTCATTTCAATTGCAAAGAAAGGCAATACCAAATAATGTTTAAATTATCGCAAAATGGCACTCATTTCACATACTAGCAAGATTCTGCTCAAAATCTTACAAGCTAGGCTTCAGCAGTATGTGAACTGAGAACTTTCAGATATACAAGCTGGATTTCAAAAGGGCAGAAGAACTAGAGATCAAATTGCCAACATCTGCTGGTTCATAGAAAAAGCAAGGGAATTAAAAATTATCTGCTTCATTGACTACACTAAAGCCTTTGACTGTGTAGATCACAACAAACTGTGGAATATTCTTAAAGAGATGGGAATACCAGACCACCTTATCTGCCTCCTGAGAAACCTATATGCAGGACAAAAAGCAACAGTTAAAACTGGGCATGGAACAACAAACTGGTTCAAAATTGGAAAAGGAGTTAATCAAGTCTGTATATTGTCACCCTGCTTATTTAACTTATATGCAGAGTACATCATACAAAATGCTGGGATGGATGACTCACAAACTGGAATCAAGATTGCTGGGAGGAATGTCAACAACCTCAGATATGCAGATGATACCACTTTGATGGCAGAAAGTGAAGAGAAACTAAAGATCCTCTTGATGGAGGTGAAAGAGGAGAGTGAACAAGCTGGCTTAAAACTCAACATTCAAAAAACTAAACCCCTGGCATCAGGCCCCATCACTTCATGGCAAATAAATGGGGAAAAGTGGAAACAGTGTCCGGTTTCATTTTCTTCAGCTCCAAAATCATTGCAGATGGCAACTGCAGCCATGAAATTAAAAGATACTTGCTCCTTGGAAGAAAAGTTATGACCAACCTAGACAGCATATTAAAAAGCAGAAATATCACTTTGATGACAAAAGTTCATATAGTCAAAGCTATGGTTTTTCTAGTAGTCATGTATGGATATGAGAGCTGGACCATAAAGAAGTCTGAGCACTGAAGAATTGATGCTTCTGAACTGTGGTGTTGGAGAAGACTCTTGAGTGTCCCTTGTACAGCAAGGACATCAGCTCAGTCAATCCTAAAGGAAATCAATGCTGAATATTCATTGGAAGGATTGGAGCTGAAGCTGAATCTCCAATACTTTGGCCACCTGATGGGAAAAGCCAACTCACTGGAAAAGACCCAGATGCTGGGAAAGATTGAGAGCAAGAGGAGAAGGAGGCAACAGATGATGAGATGGTTGGATGGCATCACTGACTCAATGGACATGAGTTTGAGCAAACTCTAGGAGATAGTGAAGGCCAGGGAAGTCTGGCGTGCTGCAGTTCATGGGGTGGCAAAGAGTTGGACATGACTTAGTGACTGAACAACAATGACGAGTGTCTCTCTTTTTGTTGTTGCTCGGTTGCTAGATCATGTCTGATTCTTTGTGACCCCATGAACTACAGCATGCCAGGCTTACCCCTCCTTCACTATCTCCATTTTTAACTCTATTTGAATCACCTACAGTCTCTCTTCAAAGTGGTAGTACCAGTTTATACTCCCAGCAGCTTCCCACGTTTTCACACCGCATTATCAAATTCCAAGGCAAACGTAGCAAAATATGGTTGGTAGAAACATGGGTGATTCATATTATTTTATTAATACTCCTCTGTACATTTGAAATATTCTATAATTAAAATTAATTATTATAATTGTCTAATTTTATCAGTAGCTTGGGTGAAGACTCAGAATTCTTACTGATGACATCTACAAATATCACAAAATTTAGAGGAGAAATATGTGATAATGTGATTTATAATAAATGTATATATGGTCTTCTACCCTGTTCCTGGTGCAGATATCCTAAAACTCTTGAAATTTCCTCTGATGAGAGCAACAAAGGTGTGTTTTGTTATGTTAACAAGGTTACAACTGGAAAGTACCTATGGATGGGGGTTGGTTGCCAGGACAAGCAACCTTGTGATTGGAGAGTTAGAACTTCCAATTGCTTGCCCAGACCTCTGGAGGTGCAGAGGAGCTAGAGATTGTATACATTGCCAATGGCCAGTGAATTAATCATGCCTTCATAATGAATACTCCATAAACACCCTAAAAGGACTGGATTCAGAGAGTCCTTTGCAGGTTGGTGAGCACACAGAGGTGCTGGGAGAGAGCATGGATGCTCCACACTCTTTCCCCACACTTTGTCCTGTGTATCTCTTCTACCTGGATGATCCTGAATTATACCGTTTTGTAATAAACTTGTAATCTAGTAAGCAAAAAGATGCTCTGAGTTCTGTGAGTCCCTCTAGTAAATCTATTGAACCTGAGGAGAGGGTTGTTGGAATCTCGGCTGTATAACTATTGGTCAGGGCACCAGTAACCTAAAGGAGGGTTGGGGACAGTTTTGGGACAGAACCTTTAACCTGTGGAATCTGATGCCATTTCCTGGTAGATAGTGTCAGAATTGAGTAAAATTCTGGGCGTTAGCAGGGTGTCTGAAAATTTCTAGTTGGTGTGGGAAAACTCCCACCTTCTACACACACACACACACACACACACACACATTTGAAATGGATATTGATTGATGGTTAAAAATAAAAGATCATCTTTACAAGCACAGGAAAGAGAGATCTAGCTTAGTAACTGAATCGAAATGAAAGTGTCAGTGGTGGGTGGTGAAGGATAAATATGCTTGGATGACCAGATATTCAGTGTAAGCCATCGATGGAGTATCTGTTTCTGATAAAGAGGTGAGCAACATCTGTACCAGTCAGGGTTCTTTGGTTGCAAACAACAGAAACCAACTTTGGCTAACTTACGCAGAAAAGGAATTTTTTAGAAAAATTATCTCGGCTGAGGAAATTGGCAGGAAGGCTGCAGAGACATGTTCAGAAACAGGCAGAAACCTGCAGGATCCAGGAAGCAGAAAACACAGGAATGAGCTGGTAGCAAGAATGGCAGGATCTAAAGCTGCTCTGTAAACAGATGCCTCAGTACAGGGTGAAAGAAACATTATTCCTTGCAGGTTCTGAGCTGGTCAGGTCAGACCCCACCTCACTTTTTAAATCATTATACACAGTTTAAAATGGAACGTGTTAAGAGAGTTGGACTGTGAAGAAAGCTGAGCGCCAAAGAATTGATGCTTATGAACTGTGGTGTTGGAGAAGACTCTTGAGAGTCCCTTGGACTGCAAGGAGATCCAACCAGTCCATCCTAAAGGAGATCAGTCCTGGGTGTTCATTGGAAGGACTGATGCTAAAACTGAAACCCCAGTACTTTGGCCACCTCATGTGAAGAGTTGACTCATTGGAAAAGACTCTGATGCTGGGAGGGATTGGGGGCAGGAGGAGAAGGGGACAACAGAGGATGAGATGGCTAGATGGCATCACCAACTCAATGGACGTGAGTCTGAGTGAACTCCGGGAGCTGGTGATGGACAGGGAGGTCTGGCGTGCTGCGATTCATGGGGTCGCAAAGAGTCGGACACGACTGAATGACTGAAATGAACTGAACTGAACTGAAGAAAAGGCATGTTTGGGAAATCTGGCTTTCACAGAAGACAGTCTAGAAGCCACTGCCAAGGGCACTCCATGGTGGTACAAAAGACCTGCCTCTTGTTACCTGCAGAACAAAACTAGGGACAATGAGTAAACGTTTCAAGGGGACAGAGTTGAGGTCAGTAAGACCAGGGAATTTCTAATAAATGAAGCTATTCAACAGTGGATTTAACAGACTTCCATGGTGGTGAGCTTGCTGGCCACTGCAATTGTACAAGACTGAAGTCTCTCTGATGGGATATGACAAGGAACCCTGCCTTAATAAGAAATAGACTGGACAACCTATAGGATCCCTCTCAACTCCTTTATTTGTAATTTTAAACAAGACTTTTGCAGCTATTTGCTGGAAATGAAAACTCTTTATAGCCATTCCCCTTCCCCTCCCCATAATACTATAGATGCAAAATCATCTACAATCATTGCTATCATCCTCAGAAGAATTTTAATTCATTTTTCCTATTGTAAATCACATAATCACACCATAGAAACTTGGAGGTGGGGAGAAAAGAAGAAATATCATCTATAGTCCTAACAACAAAAAAAAAGTGACCATTTGTGGGTTTTCTTCCAATTTTTTTTATGTGCATTTTTTGAAATGAAAATAGTTAATTTCTTCTGATTGTAAAGATGTCACACACAGTATGTTCAGTGGATATGGGAAGCTATAAAAAATGAAAGTAAAAGACTATCTAAAATGTGAAACATCTTGGAACACATCTTTTGTGATATTTCTTTATGCATAAATATGCATATATTATGTTTTTAACATTTTGCATAAATGGGATACTATATAAATGGGGGATTTGTAACCCTTTATAACAGGGCTATAGTGCTCATCTTATGCAAGTGACAACATAAATATCATCTTCCAAGTAACCACATAACATTCTTTATATGGCTGTTTCATAATTTAATTAATATCCTATTAATGAATATTTTTGAATATTCATATCAGACAAAATAAACTTTAAAACAAAGTTTATATCAAAAGACAAAGAAGAGCATTTTATAATGATAAAGGAATCAATAAAGGAAGAGGGTATTACACTCAATAACATACATGTGCCCAAGACTGGAGCACCTAAGTATAAAAAGCAAATACTAACAGACATAAAGGGAGAACTGATGATAACACAATAGTAATAAGGAACTTTAACACCCAACTTAAATCAATGGACAAATCATGCAGACAGAAAATCATTAAGGCAAAAGTGGTTTTAAATGACACAACAGACTAGTTGGCTTTACAGACATCTACAGGGCATTCCATCCAAAATCAGCAGAATACACATTCTTTCCAGTGCACATGGAACATTCTCCAGGATAGGTCACGAGCTAGGTCACAAAATACATCTCAACAAATTAAAAGGATTGAAATTATATCAAGCATTTTTCCCAACCACAATGTTACGAAAATATAGATTAAAGACAGAAGAAAAGATGTGAAAAGTACAAACACTTGGAGACTAAACAACACTACTAAAAATCCAATGGGTCAACAACAACAAAAAAAAAAATCAGGAAACACCTCAAGATTGGTTAAAAAAAAAAACAACTAAAATCTATAACAGCCTAACCTACCATATAAAGGAATTAGAAAAAGAAGGATAAATAAAGCCCAAGTCAGCAGAAGAAAGGAAATAATAAATATCAGAGAGGAAATAAATAAAATAGAGACCAAAAGTATTAGAAAAGATCAAGGAAACCAAGAGCTCATTGATAAAATTGATAAACCTTTAGCCAGACTCACTAAGAAAAAAAGAAAGATTGTAACTAAACAAAATAAGAAATGAAGGAGGAAAACTAACAACCAATAACACAGAGACACAAAAAGTCTTGAGAGAATACTGCGAACAGTTAAATGCCAACAAACTGGATGACCTTAGAATAAAAGGACAAACATCTAGAAACACACAACCCACCAAGACTGAATCAAAAACAAACAGACAACCTGAACAGTTCAATCACTGGTAGTGAAATTGAATTCGTAATTTAAAAAGTTCCTAGCAAACAAAATTTCAGAAACAGACAGCTTCATAGAAAAATTTTACCAAACATAAAAAAGAGTTAATACCTATACTTCTCAAATTATTCAAAAGAAATGCTGAAGAGGACAGAACACTCCCAAATTCATTTTACAAACCCATCATTACCCTGATACCGAAATCAGACAAAGACACCACACACAAAAATTACAAGTCAATGTCTTTGATGAATACACATGCAAAAATCCTCAACAAAGTATTAACAAAACAAATCCAACTATATATAAAGAGGATCATGTACCATGACCAGGTTGGATTTATTCCAGTGATGCAAGAATGGTCCTATATTCACAAATGAATTGGTATGACACATCACATTAACAAATATAAGGATAAAAATCACATGATCATTTCAATAGATGCAGAAAGAGCACTGGACAAGATTTAACATCAACTCATGGTAAAAATTGTCATCAAAGTAGGAATAGAGGGAACAGAACATAATAAAGGACATTACAAAAAGCCTACAGCTAACATCATACTCAAAGGTGAAAAGCTGAAAGCCTTTTCTCTAAATTTAATAACAAGATAAGGATGCCCAGTCTCACTACTTCTGTTTAACATAGTATTACAAATCTGAACCACAGCAATAAGGCAAGAAAAAGAAACGAAAGGCATCCAAAGTGGGAGGGAAGAAGTAAAACTGTCACTATTTGCAGATGACATGACACTATGTATGCTGCTGCTAAGTCGCTTCAGTCGTGTCCGACTCTGTGTGACCCCACAGACAGCAGCCCACCAGGCTCCCCCGTCCCTGGGATTCTCCAGGCAAGAACACTGGAGTGGGTTGCCATTTCCTTCTCCAATGCATGAAAGTGAAAAGTGAAAGTGAAGTCGCTCAGTCATGTCCGACTCTTAGCGACCCCATGGACTGCAGCCTACCAGGCTCCTCCGTCCATGGGATTTTCCAGGCAAGAGTACTGGAGTGGGGTGCCATTGCCTTCTCCGAATACTATGTATAGAAAACCCTAAAGTTCTCACCCAAAATTATTAGAACTAATAAATGAATTCAGCAAAGTTGAGGGATACAAGATTAACACATAATACACATAAACCTGTTGCTTTTCTGTACTCTAATGCTGAACTATCGGAAAGAGAAAGCAAGAGAAAATCCCATTTAAAATCACATCAAAAAGAATAAAATGCCTTAATATAAACTTAACCTTGGAGGTGAAAGACCTTTACACTGAAAACTATAAAACATTGAAGATGATATAAAGAAACAGAAAGACATCTTATGCTTTTAGATTAAAGGAACTAATATTGAGAATGTGGCCATACTACCCAAAGCAATCTACAAATGTAACGTAGGGAGGCCTGGCATGCTGCAGTCCATGGGGTCGCAAACAGAGTGACTGAACTGAACTGACTGGTCATAAAAAAGACTGAAATTCATCAGCCATTTGCAACCATGTGAATGAACCTTACACTTATTGAATAAGAGAGTATTATGCTTAGTGACATATGGCTAGTGAATAATATGCTCAGAGAAAGACCAATACTGTATAATATCATTTATATGTGGAATCTAAAACAATATAACAAATTATTGAATATTTTAAAAAAAGAAAAGAAACAGGCTAACAGATACGGAAGACAAAGTAGTGGTTTCCAGACTAGAAAAGGAAGAGGAAGAGGTATCTTAGGGGTATGGGACTAAGAGACACAAACTACTATGTTCAAAGAAGATAAGCAACAGGATATATTGTATAGCACAGTTATTGCCATTATCTTGTAATAATTTTTAATGGAGTATAATCTGTAAAAATAATTAATCACTATGCTTTACACCTGAAACTGCCTTTCCCTTCTCCAGGACATCTTCCTGACCGAAGGATCAAATCCCAGGTCTCCTGCATTGCAAGCAGCTTCTTTACCATCTGAGCCACCTGGGAAGCCCCATCAACTATGCTTCAGTTTCAAAAAGAGAAAATGTCATAGAGCCATACAATATAATATTCAGCTATAAAAAGGAATGAAGGAATGTAGCATTGAAAAAGCAGATAAACATTGAAAACATTGTATTAAATAAAAGTGGACAGTCACAAAAATCACAAGTTATATCATTCCATTCAAATAAAATGTTCAGGACAGAGAAATCTACAGAGACAAAGTAAATCAGTGGTTGCTGACAAATGCACGGAGAAATAGGAGTGTGATAGTTAAGGGGCACAGGGTTTTTTATGATAAAAACATTCTAAAATTGTGGTGATGGCTAGGGTTAGGGTTAGGATTAGGGTTAGGGTTATATACTAAAATCCATGAAATTATATGCCTTAAATTGGTCAACTGTACAGTATGTGAGAAGGGAAAGGCTACCCACTTCAGTATTCTGGTCTAGAGAATTTCATGGACTGTATAATCCATGGGGCTGCAAAGAGTCACACATGACTGAGCGACTCTCACTTCACAGTGTGTAAACTATATCCCAATAAAAACTGTTAAAATGTTTAATTAAAATAAACTTATACAATTCAGTTCAGTTCAGTCACTCAGTCATGTCCGACTCTTTGCAACCCCCATGAACCGCAGCACACCAGGCCTCCCTGTCCATCACCAACTCCTGCAGTCCACCCAAACCCATATCCATTGAGTCAGTGATGCCATCCAACCATCTCATCCTCTGTCATCCCCATATTCTCCTGCCCTCAATCTTTCCAAGCATCAGGGTCTTTTACAATGAGTCAGCTCATCACATCAGGTGGCCAAAGTATTGGAGTTTCAGCCTCAGTATCAGTCCTTCCAATGAACACCCAGGACTGATTTCCTTTAGGATGGACTGGTGGGATCTCCTTGCAGTCCAAGGGACTCTCAAGAGTCTTCTCCAACACCACAGTTCAAAAGCATCAATTCTTCGGGGCTCAGCTTTCTTCACAGTCCAACTCTCACATCCATATATGACCACTGGAAAAACCATAGCCTTGACTAGACAGACATTTGTTGACAAAGTAATGTCTCTCCTTTTTAATGTGCTGTCTAGGTTGGTCAAGGAGTAAGCATCTTTTAATTTCATGGCTGCACTCACCACCTGCAGTGATTCTGGAGCCCAAAAAAATAAAGTCAGCCACTGTTTCCACTGTTTCCCCATCTGCTTCCCATGAAGTGATGGGACTGGATGCCATGATCTTAGTTTTCTGAATGTTGAGCTTTAAGCCAACTTTTTCACTCTCCACTTTCACTTTCATCAAGAGGCATTTTATTCCTCTTCACTTTCTGCCATAAGGGTGGTGTCATCTGCATATCTGAGGTTATTGATATTTCTCCTGGCAATCTTAATTCCAGTTTGTGCTTCTTCCAGCCCAGCGTTTCTCATGATATACTCTGCTTATACAATTACTAGTGACTAAAACTACTTTTGAAAATTTCTAAGACTGCTCCATGTGGGAACAGTAAGTCTCAGTAAGTCTCTCGGTAAGTCTAGAAGACTCAGCTTGCCTCATAGTTAGAATATATCTGCTTCTTCAGTTGAGTTTGAAATGAGTAGATGAGTCATATTAGAAAAGTGTACACACAAGAAGGGAGGAAGAAAGGAAGGAATAGATAAAAAAAAAACAAAACAAAACCAGGACCTACTATATAGAATAGGGAACTATATTCAATATCTTGTAATAACCTACCGTGGAAGAGAATGTAATAAAAGAATACATACATATTTACATACATACATACATAATCACTTTGCTATACAGCTAAAACTAACACAACATTGTAAATCAACTATGCATCAATAAATTTTTCTAAAAAAGCTTCTTATCTTCCTTCCCTAACAGCCCACCACAGTTGGGCCCATGGTTTCATTCACTAAATGCTCCCTAAATCGACCTTATCATCAATTGCATGTTCAAAACCTCTTCCCCACTCAGCCCAAGAGGATGCTAAAAGGCCAGAGGTAGAGTCCAGGGTCAGAGACAGTTGCAGAAGGGTGAGGTAGGTCATTAAAACTTTGGGTAACAAAGTCAATCACAAATGCGTGGGAATTATGCACTTTTTAAAAATCCTTGCCTTTGCTTGACCCATCAACAGAGCCAAGGAAAGATTATCTTCATCTCACTCATCTGGCAAACTATACTAAATCCTACTAGTTACCAAGCCAGGAAAAGCACTGAAGAGAGGAGAGATCATCCTAATACCAAGTGAACAAAATCCACTCTTTTTCCTTGTGATGTTTACAAGCTAGTGGTGGGAGGAAACAAACCCTCAACAGTCAGACCACAACCAACCTCAAAATAACACAACGAGTGCTCAAAAGAGGGACAAGAAAGGGTGTCCTGGGGGCCCCGGTGACCTATGTCTTGACCGTGTTCATTTTTTAAATAATAGAAATTGAAAGCATTGTTTGGAATTAGCATATATCATCAAGTATCTTTTTTTAAGCAAATCATTGTCGAATAAATAATCGATCTTTCAGGAGCCTCTACATGTCTTGGTCTTGCTCTGGTGACTATCTGGTGACAAATGCTAAGCTATCTATTCCCACATGGAGGGCTTGGTAAATATTTGCTTTTGAGATGAAGGTGACTTTGTCAAGCAGCGTCCTTTCTACCAAGTGCACAGAACTACACAGCTCTTCCTCAGACTCTAATTTTGTGGATTTCACCTGCAGATCCTAAAAGGAGCCAGTGGTGCTTCACACTGCCTTCCCCTCCTGCCTACCCCAGATTTGGCCCAGACTGTGTCCCTAATTCATACATGTCTCTGGTCTCCCTGTTGTGGGCACCTGCTCCCCATTTTCCATCACCCCTCTTAAGATAGAGAGGTGCTTCACTTTGCTCTGAATGCGAAGCAGCCCACATAGCCAGCATGAGTTGGCTACCCTTCCCCAGAGTATCGAACATCTTGAAGATATTTGTAATTTTACTCACAACTGGAGGATATAATTCATCGCTTGCTGAGTAAGTCCACCAGCTGCCAGAGGATTCCAGAGACCGTGTGCATGACACTTAGAGTAAAAACAAAATGAAATGGTTCTACTCTACCCTCCCTCACACACAAATACACACACTCACAACCAAGCCAAGGGCTCGTGCTCTCAGACAGAATAAGCCCACCACCTCCCGTGGGCCCCTGCCTCCCAGCTCTTGATCTCTAAGGAGAGGTAGTTCAACGCATGTTCAGGATACACAGATTTTGTGATGCAAATCAGGCCCAGGCAGATGGCAAGGTTAAGAATGAATTACTGTCAGCTATAAGAGGCTCAAGGGATAAAGGGAATCCCAGCCAAGGAGAGGGATGCAGACTTGCTCTCTACGCAATTAATCATCTGTCAGTGCACAAGGATGGCTGCTGGGAAGATCAGGTGAGTCTCTGCAGCTTACAGTCTGCTTTCCCTGCTGGGGCTCTGTGGTCAGAGGGGCTTGATCAAGACCTCCTCCTTGCCTGGAACTTGGGGAACAGAGAGAAAGCAGACTGGCATTGGGATTGCCCATCCAGAGTCAGCCAGCCTGTCCTGGACACAAGTGCCCTGGCCTTGACTCTCCCCGTGGTTTCTACCTGCAGGCACCAAGTGAATTCCAGCACCAACCACATTGCCCAGACTGCTCAACGGTGACAGTTGCCGCTCTTGTGTCCTGTGCCTTGCTAACCTGTATACACAATCTTACTTAATCCTGCCTGCGGCCCTTTGAGACTGGGTACCACACTTATCCCATCTAATAGATGAGGAAAATAAGGCTCAGAGAGACTCCGTGACTTGCCCAAGGTCACGCAGTTGTTGAGTGATAGACACAGGGTTTGAGCTCAGGCCTGTCTGATTTAGAAGCCACTGTTTGGAACCACCAGACTGCTGCCTCTCCCCAGAACTGGAAGGAACCTTCATGAGACAGTCTGTTTTGAACTGAGAACAAGAAAAATGTGTTCTCTGAACGCATTGTAGGTTGTCTCAGCTTCAGTGAAGATAACTATAAAAATAACTGGGAGACACATTTATGGCTCCACTGCAGCAGCAACCAGCTATGTCCTTCCAACATATTCTGAGTTTGATTCCCCTACTCCCATTCTCAACTCCTTGGCTTCCTACACCTTCCTAATCCTCTTTGTGTGTGTGTGCTTGTTTTTATTATGGTATGTGTTTTCTGAAGTCTTTTGGAGAATGAGATGTGAAGTAGAAACATGGAAAGAAGGTCAGGTGGATGCCCAGACAGATAGATGGGAGACCAATAGATGGTTGGACTGATAGATGGATTCACACAGATATATAGATGAAGAGATAATCAGACAAATGAACAAGCACGTGGACAAATGGACAAGAAGATAGATAAGTGAGTGGACAGATAAATAGACAGATGGACAGACAGGTAAACAGACAGAACAGCCCTGACTCATGTATGGATTGACTCTGACAGACACCCACATCAGGCACCTGGGCTCTCTGAGAATGACCGCTGACCACAAGGAATGCCACTCCGAGGGCAGAGAGGCCTGGGAGGTCCTATGAAGGCCAAGATTTGCACCTGTCACTGAGTTGGCCCTCTCATACCTAGTCAGTAAGGAGGATACCTGGTCAGTAAGGAGGTGAGGAATGGCTTAACCCAGGGTTGATGTTCCATCCACCTCCTTTGTCAGGCCTTGCTCTCCTGCCCTGATTTTCATCTCTTCCATTCTACTTACTCCCAAGGGGACACAAGCGGCCAACATGACCTTGTGTGCGCAGTCGTTCAGTCCTGTCTGACTCTTTGCCACCCCATGGACTGTAGCCCACCAGGCTCCTCTGTCCATAGAATTTCCAGGCAAGAATATACTGGAACAGGTTGCCATTCCCTACTGCAAGGGATCTTCCTGACCCAGGGATCCAACCTGTTTCTCCTGCGTCTCCTGTGTTGGCAGTCAAATTCTTCACCACTGAGCCACTTGGGAAGCCCCACATGACCTGACCTGGTTTTTATCTTGTATGCATGGATTTTTGCATTCCTTTCCCACTTGCCACCTCCAGCTAGATTTCAGGCACCCTTAAGGCAAGAAATATGTCTCTTACCTCTGTTCATCCAGTGCTTACCTCAATACACTTTAGTGCCAGGATGGAAAATTACCTCATGGAACTCATCATCGGTAAGTACAAATCTCCAGCTTCTATACTTGGAGAAGCTTCTTTAGCCTCTTCAAGCACAATCAGAAGTGCCTGCAGCACTCAATAGCATCCTCAAATAGCATCCATGGTATATAAAAATGTCCCAACACCCCCACGATGACTATTTACTGAGTATTTACTAGGCATATGATATCATAACAATTATTAATAATAATAGAACATTCAGTGCTGATGTAAGCACTTTACACTGCATCAATAATAGGGCCTAGAGGTAGGTTCCATTTGTACCTACATTTTCTGGTTGAGAAGACTTAAACGCTGGAAAAGGTTAAGTAACCGTGTTAGGTGGGACCCGTGGAGTGAGCCCTGGTGACCTTGTGCAGTCGTTAGAGAGCTTTAGTGGACATCTTCTGACCAGTCCTGACCATACAGCCCCCTTCTCTTGTCAGACAAGAGCTGCTGGAGTCTAGCACAGAGGCACAAGCTGGCGGTGGCTCGTGGGGACACCTCCCAACCAGTTAGTGACCTGTCACTCCCGCTCGGAGCCCAGGACCAGCAAAGGGAGTTAAGGCTTGACTCACGGTAGCCATTCAGTGCTTTCTGTGACTTTCCCCAAGTCACCTAACCTCTGTGAGCTTCAGGGTCCTCATCTGTCGGTGGGGATAGTAACACCAACCCGGGTTCCTGAACGGGGCTGTCATGAGAATCCAGTGAGTGTCGCTGCCTTGTCGAGGGGGCAGGGGGCTCTGCTGGGCTCTACCAAAGGCCTTGGCAGCATTTCTGCATCAAGGCCCCTTGGAAAACATGATCTAATTGGATGATTCAAACGGGCTTCCCAGATGCATTCTAGATCATTGCTAGGAAATACCAAATGCTGTCTGAGAGTTCAACCAGTCCCAGAGGTTACTCTCAAAGCTGGTGCGTAAACCACGGTTATATCACTTCGGGCTCCTGGCCATCTGGCTGCAGTGCTAGAAATGCTTCAGGCTTGTTCTATTCGGACTTGGTTTGACCACAATCATATTAAATGTTAAATCATCGAGTGGCACTGGCATAGAAAAGCACTATGTCAGGCGTTAGCTATTCTGTCTTTTGTTACAATCCATAACAATTTCCTAAGCATTTAGAATGCGCCAACTTCAAGGCTTAAAAATGAATTATATCTGGCCTAAAGAAACTTTGTCCCAGTTTCACTGGAAATTAAAACTCAGCCCTCAGACACTGACACTGTGTTTCTTCATGATCTTGGGAAGCAAACTCCACCACAGACAAATGCAGATCCTCTGCCCTTAGGGGAGACTGTAACTCTTCAGGGCTAGGACTCAGCACCCCGCCCGCCTGTCCCATTCATCACAACAGTAATTCTGGGCCCTGTCTCTTCTCCCGAGGTCCTCATCTCCCCGCTCTGGCAGCTGATAACATTGCCTTCTCCCTCACCTAGGGCTGTGCTTTCCACCATGGGCCATCACCACGACCCAGGAATCTGACTCAGTCTCACAAGTAGAGGGACAAGCTGACATGAGCCCTCTTCTGGGAAGCAAAATTCCCAAATCACCTATGGGGCAATCCCCAAAAAGGTTTCACCAGCTCAAATCAGGAGGAACCAATCAGACAAATCTAGAATGTGAAACATTCAAGGAGACAATTGGCTTGGACTCTACAAAAGTATCGATGTTATTTTTTTAAAAAGTGGAAGACTATTTTACCTGAAAGAAAACTAAAGAGACATAACTGAACGTAATGTGTCCATAAACCTTGACTGGATTCTGGTCCTTCCCCCCGAGAAAATTGCTCGTAAAATTCTTCAGGAAAATTGGTGAAGTTTGAATATCAGATGACGTACTGGATGAGAGTTAGTTTTCCTGTTGGCATAATGTGCTGTTGCAGAATGTCCTTACTCTGAGGAGATGCATTCAAGGGTGAAGAGATACAGTGTCAGCAAACTTCAAACCTCATTATTCATAGATTTTCAAATTTGCTTACTAGTTAAAATTTATTTATAACTTCAAAATCAATACTTTTCATGGTTACTTGCTTTCATGGTTACTTACAGTCATGCCCAGGATGTTGAAAATTTGAATCATTCAGCATGCACGTTCCCAACTGAGGTCAAACAAGGTGGTACTCTGCCTTCTGATTTCATTATTTCAGAAACGAACACATGTAAATAAGTGTCCCTTTCATGGTCTATTGAGTACATATTTTCACCATACTTTTTTGAAATTTTGCTTTTTAAAATGGTCCCAAGCACAGTGCTTGGAGAAGGAAGTGGCAACTCACTCCAGTGTTCTTGCCTGGAGAATCCCAGGGACGGAGGAGCCTGGTGGGCTGCCGTCTATGGAGTCGCACAGAGTCGGACACGACTGAAGCGATTTGGCAGCAAGCACAGTGCTGTCTATTTCTGCTAAGTGCAAGAAGACTGTGATGTCCCTTACAGAGAAAATATACATGTGTTAGATAAGCTTGGTTCAGGCATAAGTTACAGTGCTGTTGGCTGTGGGTTCAATGTTAATAAAATACCGTATCTTTAAACAGAAGCAAGGTTAATGAAAATGTGATCAGAAACTCACAGGAACCTAATTCTGTATTTCCCTTGGAAACAATGGTTTAGCATTTGCTGATTCAGTGTTCAATTTTATAGCATACAACTACCATCTCTGGGGTCACACAGAGTCGGACACGACTGAAGCGACTTAGCATAGCATAGCACTGTGGTTAATGAGAATGGATTATATGTGTGTGCATATGTGTGTGTTATAGTCACATCTAGAGAGTGTGAACTAGTGTAGTAAAGTGTTAACAACTGGTGAATCTAGATGAAGAGCATAATCTTTTATTTTTCTGCAGATTTAACTTTTTCGAAAAATGTTGGAAAAGAACACACCACACAAACTGTGGCTTGTAGCATGTTCATGGTAAGATCAGCTTAGAGAATTCAGTGTCTTTTTAATGAAAGAACATGGATTGGATTGGAGTGGAGCAGAGCAGATTAGAAAAGAAAATATCATTCTTTCACATGCATACTTGGTGAAACTTGTTTTTAGAGAGGCATGATGTGTGTTTGCTCTGTTGCAAAGTAAAATGTTTTCCTTATTATGAGTTATGGTTCAAAAACATTTGCAGCTCATGAATCTGTAAACCCAAAGGCAGTCATTGGCACCCCCCTTTTCACCTTCCCTTCTCTTCAGTGCTCTGTGTCAGAGTTCAGACCCGCCTCTAGAGGGCGTCCTTCTCCTTCCCAGGCTGGTGCCCTGCGGGCGGGCTCCTCCCGCTCTACCCGCGCTCCATCCCTCGTCCTCTGCTTCTCTGTCGCCCCACCTCTTCCCACCTCTTCCGATGTGCTCCCTCTAGGCCACCAAGAACCATGCTGTAGTCTCCCCCAGGATCACTCCCTAGGCCCTGATACTTTTTACTTTCAGCCTCTGCTAAGGCATGACTCCTGTATCATCAAGTCCTTGAACTTGCCTCTGACCAGTGCACCATGGAGGTGGTCCTGGAGTCTGTGAGGGCAGAGGAGAAGCAGGTGGAGTGGGGGATGCAGGGAATGCTTCCAGGGGAAGATGCTAGCTCAGACATTAGAAAGTTCTCTTACTAAGTGACTAGCAAAGCTCTGTATAAGAAATAAAACATTTAGACATATCCAGGAGAATAGACAGGAGTCAGCTTAGTAAAAAGTTACAAGAGTAAGAACATTCGAGGTAGCAGGGACAACTAGACCAGAAGAAGGACAGAGGGAAGCAGCAGCAAGAGTAGGAAAAGTGGACTAAACCAAGAATCAGAAATGTGAGTGTCATCAGGCGCAACTCAAAAGGATACTGCAGCTTCCGCCTCATTGCAGAAGTCACGGGTTAGTAGGACAGAAACCACAGGCTGACTGGTTTCTGGGCTCACAGCTCTGAGGAAACAAGTTTTCTGCTAATTAAGGAAGACAGTACCAGCCAGCATCCATGAAAAGTGCCCATTCTTGATATAGGAGTTTTCATTAATTATTAGGCTTCAAAAAAAAAAAAGATAAGCCTGTAGGCTACAAAGAAAACTAGACAAGAGGAACACATCCAGGAAGCCCAGTGTCCCTGAGACTCCTGTCAAGGGTCCGCCATCCTTTAGCAGAGGTCTAGGATGCTCTCCTAGTCTAAAAGATTCAGAGTTGGGGAGATACCTGGAGAGGAGAGGATTGAGGTGCTCCCAGTGTGAGGAAATGGGAAGACTTTAGGAGTGGTGGATCTTCTCAGGGAACCAGGTTAATGAAGGAAACACAGGAGCAGGGGCCAGCCAGGTCCTGGCATGGCCCTAAGAAAGGCCTAGTTCCTCCTGCTGTCTCTTTAGGACCCAAGGGAAGTCCAGGGGATGAAAACCAGACCATTACCTCTTCACCACCTATGGTAGGATGACTTCTGTTCTGTCCTAGCTTCTCAAGAAAAACTCTTGGACAGTGACTGCAGCCACAAAATTAAAAGATGCTTGCTCCTTGGAAGAAAAGCTATGACAAACCTAAACAATGCATATTAAAAAAGCAGAGACATCACTTTGCCAACAAAGGTCCATATAGTGAAAGCTATGTTTTTTCCAGTAGTCATGTATGCATGTGAGATATGGACCATAAAGAAGGCTGAGCGCCAAAGAATTGCTGCTTTTGAATTGTGGTGCTGGAGAAGACTTTTGAAAGTCCCTTGGACAGCAAGGAGATCAAACCTGTCAATCCTAAAGGAAATCAACCCTGAATATGGAGGGACTGAAGCTGAAGCTCCAGTACTTTGGTCACCTGATGGGAAGAGCCATTGGAAATGGGAAGAGCCATTGGAAAAGACCCTGATGCTGAGAAAGATTGAGGGCAGGAGGGGAAGGGGTGCAAGAGGATGAGATGGTTGAATGGCATCACGGACTCAATGGACATGAGTTTGGGCAAACTGCAGGAGGTAGTGAGGACAGGGAAGCCTGGTGTGCTGCCATCCATGGAGTTGCAAAGAGTCAGACACACCTTAGTGACAACTGCAACAACTAACAGAGGTCATCTTGGGGCAGAGAAAGGACAGGCTGTCAGGGGAAAGGAAAGTGGTTGTCGCCTAGGGGAGAAACTGTGCTGAGCACAGTAGCAGGAGGGGAGCTGGCAGCAAGAGATAGGGTCTTGCCTGAGGACACCCCTAGGGGGACACCATGCTGCTACCCCTGTATTTTGGAGACAGTCTCTCTCTAAAAGGGGGAAGTTTTGGCAGTTATACCTGGATTTATATATTATATGGATTTAAAAGTTATGTGGATTTAAAAACCATAAATTCTGAGACAGGACTGGAGAATGAAGGTGATATGGACCTGCAACGGGCCAGGACTTTCTTCCTCAGGGCAATGTCTTTTATCTT
>NW_011495045.1:3962920-3963108 GCF_000754665.1 Bison bison bison | reverse complement strand
GTCACCCCCTGCAGTGATTCTGGAGCCCAAAAAAATAAAGTCAGCCACTGTTTCCACTGTTTCCCCATCTGCTTCCACTGTTTCCCCATCTGCTTCCCATGAAGTGATGGGACTGGATGCCATGATCTTAGTTTTCTGAATGTTGAGCTTTAAGCCAACTTTTTCACTCTCCTCTTTCACTTTCATCA
>NW_011495045.1:3961037-3962820 GCF_000754665.1 Bison bison bison | reverse complement strand
GTCTTTTATCTTGGCTGGTCATCAGAATTCTGAAGGGCAGTCTTGTAAAACACACCATTTTGTGAATTCCCTGGCAGTCCAGTGGTTAGGACTCAGCGCATCCACTGCCAAGGCAGCGGTCCAAGCCATGGTCAGGGAACTCAGATCTCACCAGTTGTGCAGTGTGGCAAAAAATAAAAATAAAAAAAAACAGAACAAAAAACCCCCAAACATTCAGTTCCGTTCCAGACTTGCCAAATTAG
Source organism: Bison bison bison (assembly GCF_000754665.1). Lineage (NCBI taxonomy): Eukaryota > Metazoa > Chordata > Mammalia > Artiodactyla > Bovidae > Bison > Bison bison. The sequence goes on along the minus strand of NW_011495045.1, from coordinate 3,962,578 downwards.
AATCCACGGGTGTTCAATTATATATTTTATCTCCACTGTTAGATTGTGAGCCTTTTCAGATGGGTCTGGGTCTGAACAAGGGTCAGTGGTTGTGAAAATGAGCTGGTTCAAGTAGAGAGGGCTGATCCGGCCCCGTGGGTACAGAGCTGGCACTGAGAGCCCGCTCAGCTGTGCTCTCCTTCACCTGCTCTGGGCCCTAGATCTCTGCTGCTCCTGCTGCTGCTGCTGCTGCAGACATGCCCCTCTCCCTTTCCCACCTCCACTTTTCAGTGCAGAATTCTGCAGCTCTTACTGCTTATGCTGCAGCTGGCATATGACGAAACTAATAATAATAATAATAATGGCTCGATATAACCTTTTCATTCAAGTGTTCATTGTCATTTCTTCGTGGTTTCTGAGTGGGGGGTAACAGTTTGAGGAAGAGAATCCTTGGTTGATGGACTAACTCTTCTGGGTCAATACAATGAATTGGAGGGGAGTAGGAAACAGATGGAGAAGGCAATGGCAAGCCACTCCAGTGCTCTTGCCTAGAAAATCCCATGGATGGAGGAGCCTGGTGGGTTACAGTCCATGGGGTCGCCACGAGTCGGTCGCGACTGAGCGACTTCACTTTCACTTTTCACTTTCACACAATGGAGGAGGAAATGGCAACCCACTCCAGTGTTCTTGCCTGGAGAATCCCAGGGACGGCAGAGCCTGGTGGGCTGCTGTCTATGGGGTCGCACAGAGTCGGACACGACTGAAGCGACTTAGCAGCAGCAGCAGCAGCAGCAGCAGGACACAGAACCAAATGTGGCCATGTAGGCCCACTCCCCTTCAGCAGTGGCCATCAGAGCTGAGATAGCAACAAAATTCCCACGACAGTCCTACTCAGATAGATAGTGTAATAGGAAAGTGAGCAAGGTGGTGGTCTAGCAGTTAGAACTCCACACTCCCACACTTCCACAGCAGGGGGCATAGTTTCGATCCCTGGTTGGGGAGCTAAGATCGTGCAAGCTGTGCTGCAGGACAAAAATTTCAAAAGGTGAGCAGAGAGTTGTGGCTTGGAAAAATTCAGGGCTCTTAGAAAACTATGCTATCTTCACATATTACTGAAATCTTAAAGAATACAAGCTAAACTCTGAAGACCTTTCAGCTCAGTTCAGTCGCTCAGTCGTGTCCGACTCTTTGTGACCCCATGAATCACAGCACACCAGGCCTCCCTGTCCATCACCAACTCTCGGAGTTCACTCAGACTCACGTCCATCAAGTTGGTGATACTATCCAGCCATCTCATCCTCTGTCGTCCCCTTCTCCTCCTGCCCCCAATCCCTCCCATCATCAGAGTCTTTTCCAATGAGTCAACTCCTCAACTTTGAGTACTTTGAGATGGCCAAAGTACTGGAGTTTCAGCTTAAGCATCATTCCTTCCAAAGAATACCCAGGACTGATCTTCTTTAGAATGGACTGGATGGATCTTCTTGCAGTCCAAGGGACTCTCAAGAGTCTTCTACAACACCACAGTTCAAAAGCATCAATTCTTTGGCGCTCAACTTTCTTTA
>NW_011495045.1:3960092-3960937 GCF_000754665.1 Bison bison bison | reverse complement strand
ATAGCCTTGACTAGAAGGACCTTTGTTGGCAAAGTAACGTCTCTGCTTTTCAATATGCTATCTAGGTTGGTCATAACTTTCCTTCCAAGGAGTAAGCGTCTTTTAATTTCATGGCTGCAGTCACCATCTGCAGTGATTTTGGAGCCCAAAAAAATAAAGTCTGACACTGTTTCCACTGTTTCCCCATCTATTTCCCATGAAGTGATGGGACCAGATGCCATGATCTTCGTTTTCTGAATGTTGAGCTTTAAGCCAACTTTTTCACTCTCCACTTTTACTTTCATCAAGAGGCTTTTGAGTTCCTCTTCTCTTTCTGCCATAAGGGTGGTGTCATCTGCATATCTGAGCTTATTGATATTTCTCCCGGCATTCTTGATTCCAGCTTGTGCTTCTTCCAGCCCAGCGTTTCTCATGATGTACTCTGCATATAAGTTAATAAGCAAGGTGATGATATACAGCCTTGATGCACTCCTTTTCCTATTTGGAACCAGTCTGCTGTTCCATGTCCAGTTCTAACTGTTGCTTCCTGACCTGCATATAGGTTTCTCAAGAGGCAGGTCAGGTGGTCTGGTATTCCCATCTCTTTCAGAATTTTCCACAGTTTATTGTGATCCACACAGTCAAAGGCTTTGGCGTAGTCAATAAAGCAGAAATCGATGTTTTTCTGGAACTGTCTTGCTTTTTCCATGATCCAGCAGATGTTGGCAATTTGATCTCTGGTTCCTCTGCCTTTTCTAAAACCAGCTTGAACATCGGGAAGTTCACGGTTCACATATTGCTGAAGCCTGGCTTGGAGAATTTTGAGCATTACTTTACTAGCATATGAGATGAGTGCATGTGCAGTA
>NW_011495045.1:3939833-3959949 GCF_000754665.1 Bison bison bison | reverse complement strand
TCTTGCAATACGTAGTGTGTTTATGCATGGCCTTCACTCTTGGTTACCTAGGACTGATGAGCAATCTTATATAAACATTTCACAATCCTAAGAATGACTAGAAATGAACTGCTCATAAGATGAGCTGGGCCTGCCCAGGCAGGAGTTGGTTACATATCACCCTGAGTCCACTCAGCCTTAGTGGATTCTGTTGCAATGGTTCAGTATCTTTAGGACATTGACCTCTATCTTGTCCAACATAGTATTTTTGCACAAAAAACCTGGGAAAACTCAGTGGTTGGTAGTCCTAGGCAAGGCAGACACAAAAGAGACCCTCCAGACTGAAGTTCCCTGCAGAGAGCAACTATTTTGTATTTGTGAATTAAAAATAGCTATTAGTGGTTGGCTAGAGTGGATTCCTAAGGGCCTAAATATAGGGTTCACAAGGATCCAATGTCTTCCACACTGGTCAGGGTTTTCTGGCCTCTCAATGAGAGCCCTCATCTATTTAACATTCACTTTTTTAAACCTTGTGGTAACTCTGAATACCCCACTAAGTATAGTGCCTGCCACCTCTCTGAAAGACATCTTGGCATTCCCTGCTGGTTCTTTTTCAGTCTCATTTGTCATTGACAGCTTACCATTTACAATTCCTCTAAGTTGCAGTCTCTCACTGGTGTCCTATGAAACAGACTGAGCGATTGCATTTGGCCTGCACAGGACAGGCCAGCAGAGTTGTGTTGCTGTTGTTTTTAAATCTTGAATTAGCTTTTGCTTTTAAAATTCAATGCCATGATCTGGTTATCTATTGCTCCCTTACAAATCATGCAGCTTAGTGGCATAAAACATAACCACTAGTTGTAATTATGCAAGTCAGGAATTTGGGCAAGGCACAGCTCAAGGTGGAGGGCAGGAGATGGAAGGTGGTCTCTGCACCATGATGTCTGAGACCTCGACAGGGAAGACTCAAACAGCTGGAGTGACTTGAAGAGCTGATGGATGCTGCTCAAATTAATCCTGTCACCTGCTTTCCTAGGATCATTCTAGGCAAGATCCAGCTTACTTAAAATTGGAAGACAATAATCATTTACCAAAAAATCCAAAATTTAAATGGTGAGTGGATAGAATAGTGGCAATGGTTTGTAATGGTGAGGGGATACAGTGGTGGCAAATTTGTAAATGATTTCATTCACCATAACCCTCAAAAGGGGCCACAGATGAAAACTTTTTTCCCCAGGACTTTCTAGAAACATATTGTGAAGTTTACCTGAGAAGTAATCCCAGACTGATGCCAAGCTCCTGACCTACACATATGAAAAGGAAGACTTCAACATTCTAAAGTATTTTATAACTCTCCTGGGCCTGATTCCCCAGCTCACTTCCTCCTGGTTGTTAATTATAATTTTATGCAAATTTTCTGGGCCCCTCGACCCTTTGTGACAGATGTTACTGAATATTTCAAAAAATGCGAAAGTAATACTGTTGTTTGCTCAAAATCTTTATTCTCATCATTAAGTATTAGACCCCAAGATATTTCATCAATGACTATTGCTTTAATAAATATTTCACATTCCTCTATTAATGTGTCATAATCTTACAAGTTTGTTGTTATACTTCACGTTTCATCCAATGAGACTTAGAAACCATAAATTTGGGGTTGCATAATTATCAGTGGACTCATAAGACTTTTATTTGCTCAAATGCAAAATGCTTTACATAGTTTCAGGGAGCTGAAATGGCTCTTGTAATACGATACCAGATTAAACAAATCCCTCATACTTTTTATGCTTCCTCTTGATTTAAATTTCTTTTACGAAACGGACAGAAGTGGTCAGTGTTATTAAAAATGATTAGCAATCTTCAGTAATCAGGGACCACAAAATTCCACTTGTGCATGCCTGTCCTGAGGGAACACCAGGCCACCCTCTCTCTGTCTGTTGCAGAGAAGGAGGAGGAGAGTACTGCCCTCACACAGGTTCTGACATGAGACAGACCTGAGCTCAGATTCCTGCTGAAAATCACTGGAGAAGTTCGGGCCTTTGTCTCACAAGAGAGAAAAGAAGATGATGATGCCTACCTCAAAAGGCTATTGAGAGAACTGACAACCTATATGGCTTAGGGGTTTTATGTTTAAATTAAATCAGAAAGACTTAGATTCAAATCCTGACTCTAGGAATTCTGAGTTGAGTAATCTTGGGCAAGTCACATAAACTCTCAGCCTTAAATTCATCTCTAAAATGGGGTTACTAACAGTGCTTAATTCATAGGGTTGTAAATGAGATGCAAATACATGTGAATTGCTAATGCAATGCTAGGCAGTTGGGGGGCCTGAACCAATCTTGGGTCCACTCGTCTGAGTGCAGTAAAGCTAATCTACTGACTCCAGCTTGTAGTGAAAGAAAGTACAGTGTTTATTGCAGAATCCCAAGCAAGGAGAATGGGCAGCTCATACTCAAAAGACCCAAACTCCTCCACTGCTCTCAGAGAAGGGATTTTAAAGGGAGTGTGAGAGAGGGGGCTGCAGGGTGAGTGATTAGCTCATGCACAGTTCTCAGATTGGTTGGCATCAAAGTGAAGTATCAAGCATCATCAATCTTCTGGTTTCAACCAGTCTAGGATCTGTGTGCTTGTGGTCAGCAGTTTTCATCTGGAGGGGGTCTGCTTCCTGTAAAAATCAACTTAAGAACGCATGTCAGCGCTTTGTCTATATCTTTCGGGGAACTGGGAGTTCAGTGACTCTGCTAGGTGGTGGATTTATAGTCTAAATTGTTACCAGTTTCCCCAGCCCAACTGCTATTCTTTGCTTCTACATCTTCAATTTTCCAATTGTTAACTCTTGAGTCTGCCTTTTGAAACTCAGGGGAGGCCTAGGAGACTAAAGCAAAAGCCTTCTACTTTGAAGTGAAGTGAAGTGAAGTGAAATCGCTCAGTTGTGTCTGACTCTTTGCAACCCTGCGGACTGTACCCTACCAGGTTCCTCCGTCCATGGGATTCTCCAGGCAAGAATACTGGAGTTGGTTGCCATCGCCTTCTTCAGGGGAATCTTCCTGACCCAGGGATTGAACCCAGGTCTCCCGCAATGTAGGCAGATGCTTTAGCGTCTGAGCCACCAGGGAAGTTTTTACTTTGAAGGACAGGGAAACTGGGGCTTGTATACAATTTCATATACAGCAACCCTCTTCCCTTTCTCTTGGTTCACTGTCTTCTGAACCTACTCTCTGCATCTCAGGTTTTTCTTATTGCTGGTTTCCCAGAGCTTGGATTTCCAAGCTTTCTGTTCAGGTGTCAGAACTAGGGTCCCAATATCTAACTTAGACACAAGGGTGACCACAGCCCCCAGGGCCTGATACAAGTGGTAAAAGCTCCTCCACGGCACATGGCGGGTGAAGGACCTGCTGTTACCTGGGAAGTCACTGCCCTGGAGCAGCCAGACACTTGGGGCTCTGAGGAAACCAGTGGCCTGCGTTTGGTAGCAGCTTCCAGCTGCTGCCACAGGCTATGGTGGCCACAGAGGCCCCTCTCCAGCCATGTACATGATGCTATGGTCAAGCAAGACCTGGGGAAGAAGCTGGAAGGGAGGGGAGCTCAGAGTACGGGCCCTCCCCTTCCTCCTCTTCAGCTTGTCCTGAAGCACGTACAGCCCCAGCACCCCCAGGTCCCCCCTGCACACCCAGGCTTCACAGGCACCTGAGAGTAAAAAGTGAAAGTGTTAGTCACTCAGTCGTGTCCAACTCTTTATGACCTCACGAACTGCGGACTGTACCCCACCAGGCTTCTGTGTCCATGGGTTTCTCCAGGCAAGAATACTGGAGTGGGTTGCCTGAGAACCCACTGCCATTGACTGAACATTTCCCAAGTGCCCATCCAAGTTTAATCTTCACAATAGTACCAGGAGGCTGTTGCATTATTCTAATTTTAGAATTGGAAGTAGAGAAGCCCAGAGTCATCACCTGCCAAAGTCCCACGACTGGTCTGTAAGTGAGCAGAATTGCAACCCAGGCCTGGTGTCCCCAAAACTGGCTCTTTACCACTGAGAATCTCTTTTTCTCAAATGCAGGGATAAAGTCAAGTTGAAAAAGGCAGGCTGACACTGGGGAATTTTCTATATGGACAGGAGTTTGGTCATTGCAATGATTCCTGGAAGTGTCTTGCAAATTGGAAGAAGGGAGCAATCAGAGAAGGGTGCGTGGAGACACCCAGATCTTTGGGAGGCGGGAGCAGCCTGGTGAGGGTCGGTGAGAAGTCCAGAGGGCAGAGGTGCGGCCATCAGGATCTGGACCTGGCTGAGCCCCAGCTCTGAGGGAGGCCACGAGGCGCACAGAGCAGAAATCTCAGGACCTCTGGGAAAGGAGCCTAGACGCCCGGAGTGCGCATGCGCAACTGAGAACCACACTCACCAAAGAGACCCAGGGAACTTCCGGGCTTGGTCTGGGGGTGTCTAGTCTCCCCCCATTAGCCGGACGATGAGATCTTGTAACTAGCAAGAGGAAGTCATCAACTTGCAAAATTATTATTAATATGGAACGCCAGGAATGGTACTAGGCATATTTTACAAGTAATTTTTAAACCCAATGACATCTGTCTGGGTGGGCATCAGGGCCCCATGATCTCTGAGGAAGCTGACTTAGAGGAGCATAGACATTTGTTAGTAAGTAGAGGAGAACCCGCCTGCTTTCCCCTACAACACACACAATATGGACAAAATACTTCTCATCTTTGGACCTGGACATAACATTAAGGGGTCTGTTGGTTACTGACATGTTACCAGTCTGAATTCCGTTTCTCACTGGAAAAGAGTTTACTGTCGGTTTAGGGAAACCGATTGCAGTCTTCTTTCTTCGTAAACCTCTCGGTGCAGTCTTCCTGGGCAGCTCTGCGGCTCCACCCCGCGACGGCCCAATCTCCATCTCGCTCGGGAGCTCACTGGGCTTCAGTGAGCCAGCCTCTGTCAGACCCAGCGGTTGATAGATCGGCCTTTTCGCTGGAGTGTTACCAAGAATTTCTCCGTCCCTCCTTGCCAGAATGCATGTTTCCAATTATGTTAAACTCTTCAGGAGAAGTTCACGTCTTTTTGAGTTGGTTAAATAAAACTGCGGTGTTTGGGAAGCGCCCGGATCGCTGCAGGAGCGGGTCCCAGGAGAGTGGGGCGAGGGCTGCAGAACCAGCGGCCTGCGAGCGATTCCCTCCAAGCCAACCGCAGAGCGCACGTTGCAGGTTTCTTTTTGGGTGCCCGGTTTTCTCCCGTTTGCAAGACAGGCGTTATCTGCCGTGGAGAATGAGGTCTTGGGTCCCTGGCTGGAGGCAGGAGGGTGGATGTGACCCCACCCTCAGCACACACAGGTTAGCTTTTCCGAGACAACCCGGAGTAGGATTCTGGACAGGTGGGGCAAGGGGGTCAAACCTTAATGTCTGTCAAGTAGCCTGGTAAAGAGTTTTCAGAGGGGGTGATCCTGCCCTCCCTTTCCCACCCAGAGTGTTGCCCCTAGGGCCGCCTCCTCCCAGTCTCTGGTTGCATTTGCCTAAGAATCTTCTTCCTCCCCATCTGCTGCCCCCCAACCCCCTTTATGTGAGTTGCCCCACCCCCACCTCCTGCTCCCACATTCGGACTATTTCCACAAACCCCAAAGCAAGAAGCATGGAAGGTGTGAGGAGCCAGAAAGGGTGTCTGCCAGCCTTCTAGTCCCACAGACTGAGCTCTCCCAGCCAGCGGCCTCATCCCCTCCATGCTCACTCCTGTTTCTTGTAGGCCCAGGGCCAAAGGGCTCCTTCCAAATCCAAAATAGTTAATCCTGGATCACCCTCCCTCCCACTGATGGTTTCCACTGAGCAAATTTTTCATACCATTGCCTAACAGACTCAGACTCTGTCCCCCAGGTACCCTCCTCCAGTTGACCTGTTGCTGCTAAAATGGGGAACACTCACCATGTAAACACTCTCCAATGGGGAGAGGGCAAGGTGGTGGTCAGGAAAGGCTTCTTGGTGCTTGCACTGCATCTTAAAAGATCTTTCAAGACTTTCTTTTAAGACTTCAAATTGCTTTTTGAGGGAATATTTGTGGGGTGGGTGGAACATTAAGGAGGAACTTTCTAGGCAGAGAGGATGGTGTGAGAAAGGCGCTGGGTGGGCATGAAACCTCACAGCCTGATCCAGACAGTAGAATAGTGTGGAGTTCATCATAGACAAATCACAGGATGTGATTAGGTATAGATCAAAGGTGAGGCTGCAGAGGAAGGAAGGGTCCCCTCATCATGTTCTCTGGGTGCAATGACAGGGATCTGGGGCTCGATCGTATAGACTAAGGGAGTCATTGAGGAATTTTAGTCAGGAGAGATCTGCATTTTCCAGATATTACAGGGAATGTGTGGAGAGAAACTCAGAACCAAGACAGGAACAGTGAGAATAGAAAAGGGAAGACCGACCAAGAAGAGATATTTAATGTGTAGACTATATAGGACGTTGTGAGTGACTGTTGTTCTGGCTCAAGGACTGGGTGGTTAAAGGCCCCATTAATTCACCAAGATAGGAAATGCCAGAGGATGAGAAGGTCTGGAAGTGCCCATGATGAGTGTGGTTATAGATGTGTGGAGTTTGAGGTACCTGTAGGACAGGTAAGTGGAGATGTCCGGTTGGCAATTGTCAGAAGAAGGGTGTGGGCCAGGCGGTGGTCCAGTTGTGGGCTCCTTGGTCCCAGAATTCTACACCGATGTTCTTTTTGTTCACATCTAACTGTTGTCACCCCCCAGCCCAATGTGCCATAGCTGTCAGTTGGTTGGAATGGTTTTGGGATTCGTGTGGACAATACAGTCTCTGATACCTAGAAGTCAAACAGGTATATAACTCTCCAACCCCCATCCACTCACCCCATGTCAGTTATCTGCCATCTAACTGGAGGAAATACCTATTAAACTTTGGAGTGTCTCCATCAGTGAATGGTAGGATTTAATGTAGCCACAGCAAATCTGGGATGAGAGAACTGTGGGATCTAGATGGTGGTGGTGTTTTGGGAGGACTTTTTGGAACTTTGTATGTTACACAGTTTGAAGCAGAGAGAAAACTGTGTGCGAAGCTCAGAAGACTAGAAAGAAATTATATTCTGGGATAAAGAAGATATGGTCGATATATGCAATGCAATATTACTTAGCCATTAAAACGAATGAAATGATGCCATTTGCAGCAACACGGATTTGCAATGCCTAGAGAGTGTTATACTGAGTGAAGTGAGTCAGACGTAGTGTATGCATCCCTTATATGCGGAACCTAAAAATAAATGATGGAAATGAACTTACTTACAGAACAGACTCACAGACTTCAAGAATGAGTTTATGGTAGCAGGGGGAGGAAACAGGGAGGGAGATGGTTGGGGAGTTTGGGCTGTTGTTGTTCAGTCACCAAGTCGTGTCCAACTCTTTGTGACCCCGTTTATTGCAGCACTCCAGCCTCCCTGTCCCTCAGCATCTCCCAGGGTTTGATGAGATGTACACACTGCTGTATTTAAAATGGAGGACCAACAAGGACCTACTGTGTAGCACATGGAACTCTGCTCAGTGTTACCTGGATGGGAGGGTAGTTTGGGGGAGAATGGATACATGTATATGTATGTCTGAGTCCCTTTGCTGTTCACCTGAACCTATCACAACTTTGTTTGTTAATTGGCTCTACCCCAATACAAAATAAAAAGGTTGAAAACAAGAAATGACCACATTCAGAACTGCAAATAGATACGTGTGGGGAGGAGAGACCAGAAGGATGCGTAGGAACCAGACCTTGCAGGTTCTAATAAATCATGTTACATAATCCAATTTAAATTTTAAAAAGATTGTTCTAACTGCAGTATTAAGGCATGCTTTCAGGGAGATGGGGGCAAAATCCTGGAAGGGAGGAAGAAGGCATTGTGACAGTGCAGTCGAGAGATGATGATGGCCTGGCCTATGGTAGGAGCTGCGAGGACAGACACTGGAGAGATTTGAGAGCTGTTCAAAATGGAAACTACAGGATTAGAGTAGTGAGGCCCCTAACGCTCCAGGTTACTCCTGTCACCTGCGATGGTGACATCTGTGACTGGTAAGACGGCTTCGTGGCTCTGAAGCCTGGCCATGTAAGGTGCCCGGCCCCCACACACGGCTGCAGCATGAATATACAGGGTAATGGCTACCATCAAGCTCCCCCACAGGAGACTCTTCCAGGACACAACAAAACACGCCTTTAGAGAGTCCACCTCTTACCCCCTGTACTATGAATCTAGAAGATTGTTTTCTAGATGTTGTCAGATGAAACAGAAGACATGAAACACAAGGAGGTTTCCATGTGCTTGGAACAACAAATACAGTCATAAATAGTGAAAATGATACAAGAAGTTTTAAGGGGATGGAAACTAAAGAGAGAGTTCAGAATGGAAAAGAGTTAATAAAAACAACTCCCAATTATTCATAATATGCTCAAGGTCAAGCATTTTCTCCTTTAAAATAACCTATGAAGAAGATACTGTGATAAAAAAGAGAAAGAGAGGTTGTGATGCCCAATTTACAGGTGAGGAAACTGAGACCAAAGGTAAAATCTACCAGTATCCTGGTCATCTATTCCTGAATAAGAGACATTTCAAAACATCATCGCTGAGAACAGTAAGCATTTACCATCTCTCACAAGTTTTGTGAGTCAGATCAGCTGGCACTTTTAGCTCAGAATCTCTCATAAGGTTGCAGTCAAGATGTCAGTCAGGGCTACAGTCCGCTGGAGGCTTGGCTGTGACTGGAAGATCCAGTCCCAAAGTGGCTCACCACAAGGTGGGGCTGCTGTTGAAGGGAGGCCTCAGCCCTGCCGTGTAGACTTTGTCACAGTCTACATGGCTTGAGTCGTCACATCATGGCGGCTGACTTCCCCCAAGGGAGCTACCCCAGAAGTCACACAACATCACTCACACAGGGTTACACTGGTCACTCAGGTCAGCCCTCAGTCAACGTGGGAGAGGACGACCCACGGGCACACCCACCACTGGTGAGAGTCATCGCAGGCCATCTCGGAGACCGGCTAACATGCTAGCAACTGCCTCATTCAAGATGCAAGCTCGGGTCTGTGGGACACCTCACTGCTCTCTCATGAACACAAAACAGTGCTCTGTGGTCAAACAAATAAAGATGGACACTTTATCTCCTCAGAGCCGTGCACTGTGATTCTCCAAGAGTAAGAATAAAGTGATATGACCTTGAGACCAGGTTGGGAGGTAACGGCCTCCTGCGTGGCTGGGAGCTCTGAACAGAGGGTTTGTTTTTAGGTACAAAGAGAAGAAGGTAATGATCATTTTACAGAGCAGGACAGGGAGGGAAGTCCAGAGAAAGACAAGACACCAAGCCGTGAAGGTCAGGACTATCTGCATAATGCCCATCTGCAAGGGGTTGAGTTCTCACTGTTTTAGTTTTGACCTTGGCTCTAGGGTTGAACTGACATAGTCAAAGTCAAACAGATAGTAAATGACTTTATCTGGATACATGAGGGAAAAATTAGTTTTACTGTTCACTTTACTCGCTTGACTCTCTGACAGCAAAGTAAATCAATCTTTATAATGTGAGAGCTGCTCAACACAAATTGTAATCACACGCTTTTTTATCTCAGTGTGATTCAAGGTAAATATTTTGGATTCTAATGGCCTTAGCATAGTGGTTTGTCACTTGGCTACACAGTAGAATCATTGTGAAAATGAAGTTTTTTAAAAATACAGTCATACCTGGGCTCCACTCCAAATAAACTAAGTCAGAATTCTAGGATGTGAGGCTTGGGGACTGATAGTTTTTAAAAGTTCCCCTGGCTGATTCCTATTGCTCTTTCTCTCCCTCATTCTCTTTCTTTTTCTCTCTTTTATTTTCTCTATTTCTCTTTCTCAATCTCCACACATTCCCTCCCAATACACCCACTTCCAGGCAAAACACCCAACTTAAGAACTACCTTAAAACCGTTGTTATCCCCTTAACAGAGCCCAGGCAGCGCTGGTGTGCGGTGGTGCTCAGGCTACATTTGTTTTTATCTCAGCTGATGGCATTTCCCAAGGAGGCCTTTGTGTCTGACATTTCTCTGGTCATACACGTCGAGACCCTGAGTGGACAATGGGCGTGAGTGGCCAGAGAGTTTTCTTAACAATTGAGTGCCACTGTGGATAAATTCTCCATAGTACTAAGTATTTCCATACATGTTAAGATTTGACACTCAACAAATCTTTCTGGGATTTTGAGACACACTTCCTATCAGGTCATCTGAAGTCAGTGGAGACTCACTTGTAAAAACACCAGAGACAAGAATTTCAAAGATGGCAACGGAATCTTGGTTATGTAACATGCACATTTTATTATTTTTGAGGTAGTGATCATCTCAGAAGATAATGTGAGAAAACAGTTTCTTTTTTTAATCTGTCAGATAAAATTAAGTTAAAACTAAGCCTAAGGGAGAACAAATATTGGTTTGAAAGATAGATTTTAGTCATTTAAAAACATTAAAATTCATGGTTATTTATGGGGCAGGGCAGATGAGAAACAAGACTGGGAGGAAAACATCTCTTCATAAGTTTTTATACTTACAGCTTTGTGAATAAATCATGTGCCTATTTGAAAAGGAAATAACAATAAATAGAATGTAATCAATTATACAGTGCATCAAGTGAAAAGAAATGGCATCATAAGATTAATGAATTGATTGCTTCGGTCTATTAGTATTTATTTTGCTTTTCAAGTTTAAAGTAATTAAGAACTAATGTCTTCCACATTGCTGAATGAGTTCACTGAATCACAAATTCTATGCCTTTTTTCTCTTGAAGTAAGTAGGATTTTTTTAAAGTCCCATTTTCTACCCGGGGCCTCTTTGCTGGCTTCCCAGGACACTGCCTGCAGGACTCCAGGAAGCCTGATGCCCAAGAGATGGGCCAGAGAGCCATCTAACAAGCCAGGAAAAATAGGAAAAAATTCAGAGTTAGATGGAAGAAACTCAGGTTGGGCAAGGAAGCACACCAGACTGGAAAACAATCGGGCTGGCATTTTCCTGACCAAATAGGCTTGCCTGTGAGCAGCCAGGCAATTGAGCAGAACAATCTTTAGGGGGATTAGAGAAGCCAACACAAGTGAAGAACAATTGTGTGGAGGCAGCATCCTGGACGGACCATGACCAGTCTCTTAAGGACAAGTGTAAGTGCAGCTCTAACCACGAAGTTCTCTTACCTGCCTCCTGAAACTTCACACTACTTTACCAGGGAACCAAGCCTTCCTTCCAGAGAAAAGGGCAGAGAGGAAGCCACTGACCTCAGATGGCACAGCTTAGGGGCTGGAGGGAGCAAAGAAGCCCATGGAATCTACAGGGAAGACAAGTCAGAGTGGGGAGCTGAGGAGAAGGTGGGCTGTGGCTGCAGCTTCTGGGGACCACCTTAAGGACTAAACTCCTACCTGACCAGGGCCATGGTCATCAAGAGATGGGACCAAGGTCACCACCTCTGTGCGTCACTCAGAAGATATAAACACTCAGAAGATAACATTGTGGAATGTTAAGCACAAAACTTGGAAACTTGGAATCTTAGCTCTCAGTGCACACTGATGAGCAGAGAAGCAGCAGCTCTTGGTCGACTCTTGGTGGGCCTTCTGGGCACTTGCAGTCCCTTCTTTCCATAAGAGGTTCGCTCAGAGGTGGCTCTGTGCTGTGCTGCCTCTGGGCACATTCTGGAGCCATCAGGAGAGCAAGCTCTGGAGCCAGGCTACCTGGATCCAACTCCCGGGTCTTCTGCTGACCCATACATGGTTATCAGTTGGCACTCAACAGCTACAAGTGACAGAATTTCTAACTCTAGCTCAAAGGAGATGCATTAGCTGGATGTTGGGTAGTGGCAAGGGAACCGGGACAGGAGCCAGGAGGACCCTGACATCTATGCCTTCTCGTCCCAGAGCTGCTGCTGGGGAGGACCCCACCCCCACCCATCAGTGTATTTCTCTGATGCCATGAAGAAGAGGAGCCTGGGGCTGAGGGCTCCAAAGTCCCGGGATGTGCACACTTGGGTAACAGTGTAGCTTCATTCAGTTCAGTTCAGTCACTCAGTCGTGTCCGACTCTTTCTGACCCCATGGACTGCAGCACGCCAGGCTTCCCTGTCTATCACCAACTCCCAGAGCTTACTCAAACTCATATCCACTGAGTGAGTGATGCCATCCAACCATCTCATCCTCCGTCGTCCCCTTCTCCTCCTGCCTTCAATCTTTCCCAGCACCAAGGTCTTTCCCAATGAGTCAGTTCTTCGCATCAGGTGGCTAAAGTATTGGAGCTTCAGCTTCAGCCCAAGAATACTGGAGTGGGTAGCCTATCCCTTCTCCAGGGGATCTTCCTGACCTAGGAATCTAACTGGGGCCTCCTACATTGGAGTTTCAGCATCAGTCCTTCCAATGAATATTCAGGGCTGCTTTCCTTTAGGATGGACTGGTTGGACCTCCTTGCAGTCCAAGGGAGTGTAGCTTATGCTTACGTTAACTTACCTTAACACAGGCTCAGTTTGCTCACACGTAAACCAGGGGCATCAGTAGTTTTACAAGAGGTGGTTAGGAGGACTCAGTAAAATCAGGAAGGTGCTTAGGCTCCACCTGGCACACAGTTAGCTCTCAGTACACCTCAGCCATTGGAGGTCTCATTCGTGGATGCCCCAAACCTGTGTTGCATTCCAGAGGGTGCCTCTCCCTCTGCCTGGCCATGGAGGCTGTCTCCCCGAAGGCTCTGGAGGGGCTGGGTGTTGTCGGGTGACCTGGATGATCCTGACTACTCGCAGGACCTGTGCCCCCCAGCCGCTGAGTGCCTTCCCAGCAGGGGCAGGGACCCTTCTGCTCTCAGGTAGCCCCTCCCCCCATCCCTCTCCCTCAGGAGACCCCAAAAGAGACCTCACAAATCCCTAGGAAAACTTTCTGTCTGCAAAAACATTTCATCCCAATAACTGAGTTTCAACTGTATTGATCCCCTGCTGTCAGCAAGAATAGAAAACATGATTTACCTCTGTCCCCGCAAACCGTCTCTTCACACACATGAAACTGTGAGCGCCCCCCAGCCTCGCCTCTGCCTACCACCTGTGACTTCCGCTGACTCTAGGCACAGTAAGCAGATCTCCTCAGCGGTTCCTCAGAGGTGTCATTCCTTCACTTCGTAACTCAGCAGCTTGAAAATCATTTATCTAAGGAGCACACAGTCACTTATGCTCTGCCCCAGTACACACACGCATGCATGCACACATGCACGCATGCGCGCACACACATGTATGACACCCACAGTCCCCCTTACTCACCGCCTGGGGAAATATGCAGTACCAGATTGCTTGCCTTTGGAGCATAGACATACATAACTTACTTAAGCAGTTTGCAGATTAGATCAGAATTCGTGCAGCTGTTTATTCAGTTAAAATTTTAAAAGCCTGTTAGGATTCTGGCCATGGCAGCAAAGAACGGACTGGATTTTTAGACTCTCCACATAAACACATCCAATCTACCAAAATCTCTAACCTCCAAGACTTGCCTCTGTCCTCTAGACTTTCTCTTGTCCAATCCATTCCCTTATTTCCAATACTGTCAACCTCCCAACTCTTTCCCGCATATGTCCCTCCGTCCCTTCCTCCAATGCATCCAGTGGCACTTAGCCATACCATCTTCTGCCTGAAACCTCTTCCCCAGCCCCTCAAGCCTGGGTCCAGGTCCCCGCTGTGTGCTCACACCAATCACAAGTTGAAAGCAGGGCCTGTGTTTAGCTCTCCCTCCAGCTATGAACTCAGCGTGTGGTGCCAACAGGCCCTCAATAATGATGGATCAAATTAACGTGTGTGAGTGAATACAAAGGATGAGGGGGCATCACTCAACTGAAAGCTGTCCCGTTTAACCAAAGGACTTGAGGTCAGTTTCCCTCGCATAGTGGGGCAAGCCCTCCTAGGAATTAATTATTTACGGGATATGGATATTATGGGAAAGGAAGCCAATAACAAATGAAATATATAAGTTTTAAGGAGGCAATAATGGGAATTGGAGTTAATTGAATCAACTGATTCATTCACTCAACAAACGTTTACAGAGCATTCATGGTGCGCCCAGCACCGCACTAGGTCCAGGGACAAAAGAAAACAGGAAACAGTCCCTACCCCTTAGGAGCGCAGAGTTTGGAAGAAGAGCGATGTTTATAAGAAGAAATAATAAAAATAAATCACACCGACGGTAATAACAACAACTACCTTTGTCAGGCATCCCCAACATTCTGCTTCCTGTCCGGGGCATTTTACGTTGTCTCATTCTCATTTTCCAGCACAGCACTGAGAAAGGTGGGGAGAGGGAAGAAGGGCCTTCAGGTGGGGGCTGCAGAGGGAGCTGAGACTGGGCACTGCAAGGCCAGCCGCCTCTTGGCTTCAGCTGCACCCCTCGGGCAGCCCTGAGCTGGCCAGCGGGGCCTTCCTGCAGCTGGGCCTGGATCCCGAGCCAATCAATCTTGCAGTCCAGGCTGCTGCAAGGGGGCCTCGGCAGAGCCCGTAATTAATCTGGCTGGAAACAGAACTTATTTTTACACCTCCTCACATCAGTCCCTATGGACCAGGCTCCAGCACAAAGTGAGAAAACGAATTGATCACAGCTGTGAGACCATGGTAATTAGTGTGAAGTGCTGAAACCCTCGTTTCTGTGGATGGAACCCCTGGCTTCATGGCCACAAGTGATTAATAACACAAATACCTCTGCCCCAGCCTTCCAAACCTTAGTGTCCGGGCACCACCAGCAACCCCCTGCCCTCTCTTGTTCATCGACCATTCAGCTCAAGTTCTAGAATGGGCTTTAGAGTCATTAAATGGAAGGACTGTGCCCAAAATTGCTGCAGCCACAACCAGAAGCCAAATGATTGTCAAGGAGGTGAGGTACGGCATCTCAGGGCTCACGCAGCACGGTCCCTGAGAACTTAGACTTGAACTCAGGTCACCTAATTCAAACCCCAGCATCTACTCGCTAACTGTATAACCTGGAGCAGGTAATTCATCTCTCAACTATCTGAAGTAAAGGACCAGTTTTTGGTTTCTGGGTCCATTTGTTTTTGTCTTTTTTTCCCCCAAACTTGGAACTGATCCTTTTGTAAAATACAAAGAAAATAAACTGCTAGAACAATGATCACATGGTTGGAAGTTGCAACAATCTCCAATTGCTATAAAAATATTTAAAAGCTAATTTTCCATTCCTATACTCAAAATCACCATGGATGGTGACTGCAGTCAAAATTAAAAGACTCTTGATCCTTAGAAAGAAAGCTATGACTAACCTAGACAGTGTATTAAAAAACAGAGACACCACTTTGCTGACAAAGTTCCATAGCGTCAAAACTACGGTTTTTCCAGTTGTCATGTACAGATACAACAGTTGGACCATAAAGAAGGTTGAGTACCGAAGAATTGATGCTTTTGAACTACTGTGCTAGAAAAGACTCTTGAGAGTTTCTTGGACTGCAAGGAGATAACACCAGTCAATCCTAAAGGAAATCAACCCTGAATATTCATTGGAAGAACTGATGCTGAAGCTGAAGCTCCATTACTTTGGCCATGTGATTCCAAGAGTTGACTCCTTAGAAAAGAACCTGATGTTGGGAAAGATTGAAGACAAAAGGGGAAGGGGGAAACAGAGGATGAGATGACTAGATAGCATCACTGACTCAATGGACATGAATTTGGGCAATCTCTGAGACATAGTGGAGGACAGAGCAGCCTGGCATGCTGTGGTCCATAGGGTCACAAAAAAGTTGGACACAACTTAGCAATTGAACAAGAGCAACAACAAATTAACAAACAGATCATGGATCAGCACTGATACACAGATCACACTGTGAACAAGAGTCTGGCACCAGGTAAGTGTGAGCAAGTGTTAGCTGCTGTGATGATGAGTCACTTTCTACATGCCCAAGGCTCAAGTCCACCCTCACACACACAGCAGTGGTCAACTCTAGAGAGGCTACTGGACTTTGGAAAATCTCATCGAGCAAATGCATTGAGAAAGAGAAAAATATAGTCTTCTGAGTAATATTATTATTTGTTTATTTACTTTTTCTGGAAAGGCTCTTACTAAAATTTGTTGTTTAAATTTATTGCCCCTTCTGTTTAGAATTGTTTATTTAATTTCTACATTTTTAGTGGTCTTCTTAAGAGATTAATTTCCATTTCTGAGGACCCCTGGATAACAGGGCTGATTCAGCTCTGAGTGGGTTTCTAGAGGCCTATTATGTGGCCTGATTCCCTCTTAGTGCTTAAGAGCTCCGTGGGGGTTATATAAATGACCCAAAGGTGGCCTCTGTATATTGACCCCTAGACTGTTTACTTCTGCAGAGATTAGGCCAGAACCCTTTAACTCCCACTCGTAACAACTTATAACTCAAATCTGTACACTTCCAATTGTCTTAAACATAGCCCAAATAAGCAAAGTTTTAGCCATTTAGAACCTGGGTGCTTTGCAAAGCCTGTGAAACCAGCCACAGGTAAGATAGACCCTGTGGCTATAAAGCCCCTGAGCCATTACTTCCCTTCCAAGTTCTCTGACCCAGAGATTCCTGAGTGACAGCACCTAGACATGTAGGCACCTCTTCTGATCCCTTCTCCCTGGGGTCTCCCTTGTCCTTCTCCCTGTCTGAGTGGAAGCCCCACGCTGCCCTTGACGGCCTCACATGGTGAGGAGTTTCCCCCACTGGCCAACTGGGTAAGCATCGCCCAAATAAAGGCCGAGTGTGCTGCTGCCACCTCGTGGTCGTATCTGTTTCTTGATCAGTCCCCAAACCCTTCACATCGCCTACACTGGGAAGACAGTCAGGCTTCTTTGCTTTGAACTTCAGCGCACAGTGCTTGAGGCAGTGAGTGATGTGTAAAGCTGACCCTGAGCACAGCTGTGGTAAAGGGGAAAATCTATTGATTGTTCCTTCCTACAAGAGGCTGGAATGCGAAGTTGCAAAATCTGCCTTCAAGTCCTTACTCTGAATCTTACAGGCTGTGGAACCATGGACAGCTAGCTGCCTTTTCTGACCTTCTGTTTGCTCAGTAAGGAATTAAGAAATATAATATCCACCGCAAAGGTCATGAGAATTAAATTAATTAATGCATGGTATGTATAACACACAGGCTTCCCTTATGGCTCAGTGGTAAAGAATCTGCCTGCAATGCGGGAGATGCGGGAGACATGCATTGAATCCCTGGATTGAGAAGATAGCCTGGGGAAAGAAATGGCAACCCTCTCCAGTATTCTTGCCTGGGAAATCCCATGGGCAGAGGAGACTGGCAGGCTACAATCCCTGGGGCCACAAAAAGTCGAACATGACTTAACAGCTAAACAAAAACAACAGAAGTGTAACAACATCACAAATAGTAAAGATTCAACAAATGGTCACTACCATCATTATTATTACTGTAATTTCTCCTTCTGTAGGCACTCTCTCAACATCTAGGCCTGGCCCATGAGCCTACCTCCATCCCTAACACACGTCTTCATTTATTCATTCACCCTTTCAACAAATAGTTAAGCACATACATACCTGGTTGTGCTTTATGATCAATCATGAAGATATAGAAAAACTGAATAGACCTGTAACTAGTAAGGAGATTTAATTAATGTCAAAAAAATATCTCTACCTGAAAAGCCCTGGGTCAGACTGCTTCACTAGTGAACCCTACCAAACTTCTGAAGAACAATTAACACCAATCCTTTTCAAACTTTTACCAAAACATGAAGAGACGGGAATACTTCCTAACTCATTCTATGAGGGAAGGCCCAGCCTTGCCCTGACACCAAAGCCAGACAAAGATAGAAAATTAAAGAAAGCTGTAGACCAATATTTCTATGAATATTGACATAAAAATACTCAAAAAATACTAGTAAACTAAATTTAGCAGCATATTAAAAGTATCATACACCATAACCAACTGGGATTTATTCCTGGAATACAAAGATAGTTACAACACATAAAAATTGATATAATATGCCACATCAATAGAATTAAAGGAAGAAATCACATGATCAGTTCAATTCTGTAGCAAAAGCATTTGACAAAATTCAGCACAATTTTATGATTTAAAAAAAGCACTCAATAAGCTAGGAATCAAAAAAGATGCCCTCAAAATTTAATAAAGTGTGAAAGTCACTCAGCCATGTCCAACTTTTTGTGACTCCATGGACTATACAGTCTGTGGAATTCTCCAGGGCAGAATACTGGAGTAGGTAGCCTTTCCCTTCTCCAGGGGATCTTCCCAACCCAGGGATGAACCCAGATCTCTCGCATTGCAGGTGGATTCTTTACCAGCTGAACCACAAGGGAAGCCCCAATATAATAAAGGTCATATGTAAATAACCCACAGCTTACTCAGGGAAAAACTGAAAATTTTTTTTTCTAAGATAAGGAATGGGACAAAGATGTCTGTTTTCAGTAAGTCTATTTAACAGAGTGTTGGAATCTCTAGATAGAGAAATTTCACAAGAAAGAGAAATGTAAAAAATATCTATATTGAAAAGAAAGAATAAAATTTTTCTTTTCCCAGATGACAGGATCTTATATGTAAAAGACCCTAAACATTCCACAAAAAAAAAAAAAAAGCCGTTATTACTAATAAACAAATTCCGCAAAGTTGCAGGATAAAAAATCCATATACAAGTCAATTTCATTTCTGTACATTCATATTGAACAATCTGGAAAGAAATTATGAAACAAATTCCATTTACAATAATATTAAAAAGAAGAAAATATTTAGAAAGTCACATAATCAAGGAAGTAAGAAACTTGAACACTGAAAACTATATTGAAATTAACGAAGACATAAATAAGTGAAAATCTATCCCATGTTCATGGATTGAAAGACTTAATACCATTGAATCAACAAATCACAATTGTTGCTGTTGTTGCTGTAAGTGACCTATGATTCAATGCACTCCCTATCAAAATTCCATCTTTTTATTTTTGCAGAAATAGAAAACTCCATCTAAAACTTAAATGGAATCTCAAGAGACCTCAAAAAAGTCAAAATAATCTTGAAAAAGAAGAACAAAGTTGAAGGACTCATACTTCCTGATTTCAAATTTTAATACAAATGTATAGTTATCAAAAGAGTGTGACACTGGACATAGCGTGGATCAGGGCAGATAGATAGACCAGCGGAGTAGAACTAAGAGCCCAGAAATAAACCTTCACAGGTAAGGTCAAATTATTCTTGACATTAAATGAATCCAGATCATTAAATGAAGAAAGAACGGTCTTTTCCACAAATGATAATGAAAAAATTAGACATTCACACACAAAATAATAAAGATAGATTGGAAAGAATTCAGAATAAGCCTCCCTAAAATGTGTCACTTTGGCACGTAGACTATTTTGATCTGAGCGCAATTAAGACTTAGAAGACAGAAGAACTTGTGTCATGTCTGACTCTTTGCAACCCCATGAACCGCAGCACACCAGGCCTCCCTGTCCATCACCAACCCCCAGAGTTTAACCAAACTCATGTCCATCGAGTCGGTAATGCCATCCAACCGTCTCATCTTGTGTCGTCCCCTTCTCCTCCTGCCCCCAATCCCTCCCAGCCTCAGGGTCTTTTCAAATAAGTCAGCTCTTCGCATGAGGTGGCCAAAGTATTGGAGTTTCACCTTCAACATCAGTCCTTCCAATGAACACCCAGGACTGATCTCCTTTAGGATGGACTGGTTGGATCTCCTTTCAGTCCAAGGGACTCTCAAGAGTCTTCTCCAACACCACAGCTCAAAACCATCAATTCTTTGGCACTCAGCTTTCTTCACAGTCCAACTCTCACATCCATACATGACCACTGGAAAAACCATAGCCTTGACTAGATGGACCTTTGTTGGCAAAATAACGTCTCTGCTTTTTAATATGCTGTCTAGGTTGGTCATAACTATCCTTCCAAGGAGTAAGCGTCTTTTAATTTCATGGCTGCAGTCACCATCTGCAGTGATTTTGGAGCCCAAGAAAACAAAGTCAGCCACTGTTTCCACTGTTTCCCCATCTATTTGTCATGAAGTGACTGGACCGGATGCCACGATGTTAGTTTTCTGAATGTTGAGTTTTATGCCAACTTTTTCACTCTCCTCTTTCACTTTCATCAAGAGGCTTTTTAGTTCCTCTTCACTTTCTGCCATAAG
>NW_011495045.1:3931417-3939733 GCF_000754665.1 Bison bison bison | reverse complement strand
TCAGGCATATCTGAGGTTATTGATATTTCTCCCAGCAATCTTGATTCTAGCTTGTGCTTCTTCCAGCCCAGCGTTTCTCATGATGTACTCTGCATATAAGTTAAATAAGCAGGGCAACAATATACAGCCTTGACGTACTCCTTTTCCTATTTGGAACCAGTCCATTGTTCCATGTCCAGTTCTAACTGTTGCTTCCTGACCTGCATATAGATTTCTCAAGAGGCAGGTCAGGTGGTCTGGTATTCCCACCTCTTTCAGAATTTTCCACAGTTTATTGTGATCCACACAGTCAAAGGCTTTGTCATAGTCGATAAAGTAGAAATAGATGTTTTTCTGGAACTCTCTTGCTTTTTCGATGTGTAAGGGTGGGAAATTGGATGAAGTTTGTCAAAAGACACAAACTTCCAGTTATAAAGTAAAGAAGTACTAGGAATGTAATGTACAACATAATGACTACAGTTAATGCTGTGGTATGGTTTTTCCACATCACATGTACAGATGTGAGAGTTGATCTGTAAAGAAGGCTGAGAACCTAAGAATTGATATTTTCAAACTATGGTGCTGGAGAAGACTCTAGAGTGTACCTTGGACAGCACAGAGATGAAACTAGTCAACCCTAAAGGAAATCAACCCTGAATACTCATTGGAAGTATGATGCTAAAGATGGAGCTCCAATACTTTGGCCACCCAATACAAAGAGCTGACTCACTGAAAAAGACCCTGGCACTGGGAAAGATTGAGAGCAGGAGGAGAAGAGGGTTACAGAGGATGAGGTGGTTGGATGACATCACTGACTCAATAGACATGAGTTTGACCAACTCTGGGAGACAGTGAAGGACAGGAAGCCTTGTGTGCTGCAGTTTATGGGCTTGCAAAGAGTTGCACATGACTTGAAGACCGAATAACATCAACATGGTATATTTTAAAGTTGTTAACAGAATAAGTCCTAAGAGTTCTCATTACAAAGACACAAAAACCTTTTTTTAAAATCTATGTTTCTTGGTTGTGTGTGTAGAGATAAGTGGTTTTTCCAGGGATTATAGTATGGCTTCTTATCACATGATTAATACTATGCCTTTTCACATATTCCTGGATCAGGAAGATCTGCTGGAGAAGTGATAGGCTACCTACTCCAGTATTCTTGGGCTTCCCTTGTGGCTTAGCTGGTAAAGAATCCACCTGCAATGTGGGAGACCTGGGTTCGATCCCTGGGTTGGGAAGATCCCCTGGAGAAGGGAAAGGCTACCCATTCCAGTGTTCTGGCCTGGAGAATTCAGGTCGCAAAGAGTCAGACACAACTGAGTGAATTTCACTTTCACACATAATGAATGAATATCACAACAGTGTTACTTTGAGAACTCCCCTCTCATCATCTGTGTAACCATTTTCTGAGTTTCCTCTCCCCAAGCTTCCCATTTTCTACCTGTCTTCTCTTTTCCTATCTTTCCCAGGACCTGATGATCTAACAGTAAGGCCAAGTTTTAGCCCCATCGTACAGACTTGAGCATGTCTATTACTGCTGGGTTTTTTTCATGAAGAAACTGAGAATTTGCTCAAGAGTTAATCTGTTTAGAGAAAAGTATGAGCTTGTGGCAGCATCACCAGAGCTCAGATCAGTCAAGCTGGGAAGGACTGGGTGATACAATCAAACCCAGAGTACAAAGGCACAGAGAAGAATGCAGGAGTGGGCTGGTTGGGGGTGCTGCGAGCAGGGCTAGGGGCCAGTGAGGCCTGACGTCAACAGAGCCCCTGGACCTCCTCACAAGGACCTGGATTTTATTCTGAACAAGATTTTTAAACTCATTAATGGAAATTAAGCAGGGGAGTGACATGACATGATTATTGTTTAAAAGATCACTCTGGCTGAGCTGTGAAGAGCCTGCTTTGCAAGAGGATACAAATGGAAGGAGATTAAGAGGCTGCAGCCTTAATCCAGGAAGAGCTGATGGGAAAGATTGATTTCTCTGAACTTCCTTGAAGCCCTGTTTTAAAACTCTATTTCTCTGAATCAGTATGTGTGCTTAATAAGGGAGCAGTCTCAGACCGTGAGATGAAAGAAATGCCCTGCGTGCACCACAGATGCAGAGCCTGCTGCCAGATGCAATAAACTGCATTTACCTGCTTCTTAGCAGGGCTTATTCTCTATTGCCTGTCACCCCTTGAGTGGACTTGGGCATGGCTGACACGGGTAAGGCCAAATATTCTGGGTTCTATCAGTTGCCTTGACAATAGCTCATTCCAGTTTTTCTAAAGTTGAGGAAATCCTCTTCCAAATGGGAAACGTGTTTGGCTTGCAGTGTTTGGCTAAACTGCAAACTGTTCTGAAGGCCCTGAGACAGTTTTTCATGTGTGTTTGAAGGGAAAACCTGCCCCTCTGAAGATCTCCTGACTTTTTTGGGGGGGAGGTCAAAACTAGTGGCCCCAGGCATTTTCTTTTCAGGAACTCTCTTCCCAGGCCTCCATCGAGAGCAGACATTGGGAGTCTACAAGGAATGAGGAGTGAGGGAAGCAGTCTAGCCACCCCAAGGATTAAGGGCAGCAGGAACCTGGCAGAAATAGTCCTGCCGTTCCCTCAACAGGCCTCACCTGTCAGCCCAGTCCTACACCACTCCCACGTATCCCAGAGCAGAGAAGATGGCCCTTACCATCAGGAGGGTGGCAGCCATGTGACTGGTTAACTTAGGATGTGCTCAAACAGACCAGCACCAGAGAACCTGTTTTTATGCAATAGTTTCTGTGCTATGTGCTGAGATACCGCAGATGACAACATTATGTGTGTCTGCTCTCATGGAACTTACATTCCAGAAGAGGAACAGGAGAAGAAAAGTTCCCCAGGAATGAATGATCCAACACTGGGCCCCTCCTCAGCCCCGTTCCTCCTGCAGATGGACTCACCACATCATGCTCTTCAATGACTCACTTTGTGGGTGTCCTAACCTGATCCTCAAGTGCCCAAACACTGCCTGGGTTACAGTCTGGCCTCCAGCCTCTCCCTAGACCATGCTGCTCTGAGTACAGATACTAGCCAGGAGTCTTTCCAAATTTCCCAAGCCCTTTGGGCCCCTGGTTGCCATGTGAACTAATCCAGTGTCTCCTGCCTCCATCCCACCATTTTCTCTGGAGCTATGATGAAGTTCACGCCCCAGTATGTGTCTTGCTTGAGCTTATAATAAAATCGTTCTGGCCCGTGAATATGGTTTATCCATACTAGGCTATCTATCTTGTTTTCTCTTCCCTTTGATTGTCCACAAATAATAACAATAATAATTAATTTGATTAGAACTTTCATTCTGAAGAATATTTCTCTCTCCAAACACAACTTGAAATCCAGCCACCATCTCCCAGGCAATGGATCTCAAATTTGACTACACATTAGAGTCACCTGGAGAAGGGGATAAAAATGGTGATGCTTTACCTAAGTGTTCAGCGACAGAGGAATGGATAAAGATGTGCTACATATATACAATGGAATATTACTCAGCCATTAAAAAGAATGAAATAATGCCATTTGCCACAACATAGATGGACCTAGAGATTTTTATACTGAGTAAAATAATTCAGAGAAGAAGAAATATCGTATGACATCCCTTATGTGTGGAATAAATGATACAAATGAACTTACAAAACAGAAAGAGACTCACAGACTTAGAGAACAAACTTATAGTTGCCAGCGCAGAAGAACAGGGAGAAAGGATAGTTAGGGAATTGGGGATAGATATGTAGACACTGCTATATTTAAAATGGATAAACAAGGACCTATTATATAGCACATGTATGCAGCAGCCTGGATGGGAGGGGAGTTTGGGGGAGAAAAGATAGATGTATACATATGGCTGAGTCCCTTTGCTGTTCACCTACAACTATCACAACATTGTTAACTGGCTTTATTGTTTTTGTATAGCCATTGTTATTGGGCTATACCCCAATACAAAATAAAAAGTTTTTAAAAACCACTGATGCTTTTAACCCACTCCAGACTAATTAATTTAGAATTGCGGGGGATAGGATCCAGGCATCAGCATTTTTTTAAGCTTCCCAGGGGATTTAATGTGCCACTAGACTTCAGAACAATTTCCCAAGGACAGTGTCACAGCTGAGTGAAGTGCAAAGGCTGACAGGAATGCACAGCTAGGGCCAATCCACGGATTACAAGACAACAGGACAAAACTCAGCCAGTAATTTAACCAGAGCCTGATTTTCCCTACACACATGTGCACTGTTTGCTCTGCTACTGATTTCTTTTTGGCAAGGTTTTTGTAGATATCTCAGTCCGATACAGTAAGGATTGAGTTCCACACTTTGAAGTCCTCACAGAGAGCAGAGGACCAGTGTCCCCGCAAACCAGGAAGCTCCAGAAGGTGCCCACAAGGCACAGGAAGGAGGGAAAGGGAATCTCCCTGTCCGTCCCCCAGGGCCCCATACTCCACCAGCTGGATGGGGGTTCTAACCTGGGGAGACGTGGGCTCACAGGTATCACAGATAGTTTCTCCTCAGATCTGGAGCTTAGAGGTAGATGACCTCAGTGGTCAGGCAGCACGCTCAGTCATGTCCAACTCTTTGCAACCCCATTGGCTGTAGTCTACCAAGCTCCTCATCTGTGGGATTTTCCTGGCAAGAATACTGGAGTGGGTTTCCATTTCCTCCTCCAGAGGATCTTCCTGATCCAGGGATCGAACCCACATTTCCTACTTCTCCTAACCTGTAGATGGATTCTTTACCACTAAGCCACTGGGGAAGCCCCTCTTAAACCTGGCAGTGCATTAAAATGTAAAAGACCAGAAAAGACGGGAAAAAATTCCCAGTTCCCACTCCAGACCAACTGAAAGAAAGACTCTAGAATGAGGCCCAAGCAACCATGTTTTTTAAAAGTGCCCCAGATATACAAACTATGAATAAAATACACAAATAAGAACCTACTTTGTAGCTCAGGGAACTCCACTCAGTGGCCTGAGGTGATCTAAATGGGAAGGAAATCCAAAAGAGGGGATATGTGTATACATGTATCTGATTCACTTTGCT
The DNA here is from genome assembly GCF_000754665.1 of Bison bison bison. NCBI lineage: Eukaryota > Metazoa > Chordata > Mammalia > Artiodactyla > Bovidae > Bison > Bison bison. The sequence continues at coordinate 3,934,714 of NW_011495045.1, read as the reverse complement.
ATACAGTAGTACAGTAGAACAGAGAAGGCACTGGCACCACACTCCAGTACTCTTGCCTGGAAAATCCCATGGACGGAGGAGTCTAGTAGGCTGCAGTCCATGGGGTCGCTAAGAGTCGTGTCACTTTCCCTTTTCCCTTTCATGCATTGGAGAAGGAAACGGCAACCCACTCCAGTGTTCTTGCCTGGAGAATCCCAGGGATGGGGGAGCCTGGTGGGCTGCTGTCTGTGGGGTAGCACAGAGTCGGACACGACTGAAGCGACTTAGCAGCAGCAGCAGCAGCAGCATACAGTAGAAACTAACAAAACATTGTAAAGCAACAATAAAAAACAAATTTTGAAAAAAAGTTTCCTCAGGTGATTCTAATGTGCAGTAAGAGTTGAGAACCACGTCTAATCCAACATACTCATTTTGCAGATGAGAAAGCCACAGCCCAGTGGACTAGAAAATAAAAGACACTGGGCCAGTATAGGAGCAACTTTGTTGTTGTTCAGTGGCTCAGCTGTGTCTGACTCTTTGCGAACCCATGGACTGCAGCACGCCAGGCTTCCCTCTCCTTCACCATTTCCCAGAGCCTGCTCAAACTCATGTCCATCGAGTCAGTGATGCCATCCAACCATCTCGTCTTTTGTCGTCCCCTGCCTTCAATCTTGCCCAGCATCAGGGTCTTTTCCAAGGAGTCAGTTCTTCACATCAGGTGGCCAAAGTAATGGAGCTTCAGCTTTAGCATCAGTTCTTCCAATGAATATTTAGGACTGATTTCCTTTAGGATTGACTGGTTTGACGTCCTTGCAGTCCAAGGGGCTCTCAAGAGTCTTCTCCAACACCACAGTTCAAAAGCATCAATTCTTCAGTGTTCAGCCTTCTTTATGGTCCAACTCTCACATCCATACATGTCTACCTGAAAAAACCATAGCTTTGACTAGATGGACCGTTGTTGGCAAAGTAATGTCTCTACTTTTTAATATGCTGTCTAGGTTGGTCATAGCTTTTCTTCCAAGCAGTAAGAGTCTTTTAATTTCATGGCTGCAGTTACCATCTGCAGTGATTTTAGAGCCCAAGAAAATAAAACCTGTCATTTTTTTTTTATTGTTTCCCCATCTATTTGCCATGAAGTGATGGGAATGGATGTCATGATCTTCATTTTTTGAATGTTGAGTTTTAAGCCAGCCTTTTCACTCTCCTCTTTCACCCTCATCAAGAGGTTCTTTAGTTTCTCTTCACTTTCTGCCATAAGGATGATGTAATCTGCATATGTGAGGTTACTGATATTTCTCCCAGCAATCTTGATCCCAGCTTGTGCTATATCCAGTCGGCATTTGGTATGATGTACTCTGCATTTAAGTTAAATAAGCAGAGTGACAATATACAGCCTTGATGCACTCCTTTTCCAATTTTGAACCAGTCCATTGTTCCATGTCTGGTTCTAACTGCTGCTTCTTGACCTGCATACAGGTTTCTCAGGAGACAGGTAAGGTGGTCTGGTATTCCCATCTCTTTAAGAATTTTCCACAAGAGCCATTTTGGAAGAAATCAAATCAGATCCTTATCATGCACTACACATCAAAATTAACTCCAGAAACTTAAATGTAAAAAGAAAAGAAAAAATATCAATCTTTAAAAAAGAAAAATAGAAAAAAAATGTGCATGCTTATCTGCTAGAAAAGTTATAAAGAAATGCTCAGGTTCTTTGGTTAGAAAAAGAAATGTAAATTGAAGCAATACTGAAATGTCCTTTTCCATATAGTATATAAAAAGGATTTTTAAAAGATGAATGCTGAGTGGTGTGGGTGAGGCAGACACACACTGTATTTCTTCTCTTTTCTGAATGTCAGCTTGTGTCTTCTCATACATTACTGGAAGGAATATTCATTGTTCAGCATTCTGAGAAGCAGTTCAAAAATAGCTATCAAAAACTTTGAAAATAATCTAGCAAGAGAATGTTCTATTAGTCAGAGCTTTCCAGAAAAACACAATTGATAGAATGTGCAAAAAAAAAATATATATATATATATATATGTAAAGAGATATATTCTAAGGACTTGACTCATGCATTTATGGAGGCTGAGAAGTCCAAAATCTTTACAGGATGAGCTGGCAGACAGGAGACAGAAAAGAGACAATGTTGTAGTTCAAGTACAAAGGTCATTAGGAGACTCAGAAAAAAGTTAAGGCTTGCAGTTCAAATCTGAAGACATCTGCTGCAAAATTCCCTTTGCTTGGAGTAGGATTGTTTTTTTTTTTTTTTCCAGGCCTTTAACTGATTGGATGAGACCCACCCACACTATAAAGAGCAATCTGCTTTACTCAAAGTCTATGAATTTAAATGTAAATCTCATGCAAAAACACACTCATAAAAACATCCAGAATAATGTTTGACCAAATATCTGGGTATTGTGGCCCAGACATGTTGACTCATGAAATTAGCCATCACAGATGTATTTTAGAATTAGACCAACCAGTATCTAAATCCCAGTTTTGCCACTTAATAGCTGTGTGACTCTCTGAGCCTTCTTTTATCAGTAAAATGCAAATAATAATACAAATCATGCAGGATTATGAGCATTAAATTATATAATAAAGTGCCTAGCATATAGTAAGTGCTTAATAAATGACAGACATTTTTATTATTGTTACTCATAGATTCCTCTTTTGGTACTCTGTACTTTAATAAATAAACTTATATATGAAAAAGTTTTATCATCAAAGATGTTTATTACTATACCAGTTATATTGAAAAAACAGGAAATAACCTAAATGTCCACCCATTGAAGAATGGCCAGACAAACTACAAAGAATATTAAGCAGTCATTAAAACTGATGGATGCAAAGTATCCTCAACACTACAGGAAAATATTCATGTCATATAAAGTAATAAAAGCAGGAAACAAAAATCACATATATTGTATGTGCTCAACTATGTAAAAAAAAAGGATAATGAAATATTCATTATTAAAATATTAATGATTTCTTCTTTCTTTATTTTCTAACTCAACAATGAGCTTTCATGTTTTAATAATTAAGCAAAATTAAAATAATATATCTTTAGCTGGCCCTCAGTGATGAGCTGTATTTGGTGTGGTAGCAGAGTGGTGACCAAGAACACGTTCTCCCTAGCCTGATCTCCCTCAAGCTGGGCCTGAGCTGTTCATGGGCAGACAAAGTAGGCACATCCCAGGCTGGCTGCCGGTTTCTTTGGGTGGTTTAGAGCCAAGCTGCACTTTCACTTTTCACTTTCATGCACTGGAGAAGGAAATGGCAACCCACTCCAGTGTCCTTGCCTGGAGAATCCCAGGG
>NW_011495045.1:3931211-3931317 GCF_000754665.1 Bison bison bison | reverse complement strand
AGCCTGCCAGGCTTCTCTGTCCCTGGGATTCTCCAGGTAAAACACTGGAGTGGGTTGCCATTTCCTTCTCCAGGGTCATATTTTAGGTTTAGGTTTAACTTTTTAA
>NW_011495045.1:3904866-3931111 GCF_000754665.1 Bison bison bison | reverse complement strand
ATGGGGTCACACAGAGTTGGACACGACTGAAACGACTTAGCAGCAGCAGCAGCCCCATAGAAATGCTCCAAATATTTTTTCATCAATTGATTCTCTGAAAGAATAAAGCCACATTTCCTACTCTACAGGTGACATAGTAGTAGTTCCATTTTCTTGATTTCTTAAGAAAAAGTGAGAAGGTGGCCATAGGCATTAGAGCTGACTCCAGTCTCCTAACCTCGCTGGTGCAGTTAGCAGACAAAAGTTTGACACCCAGACTCCTGAGAAGAACTCAGGTGACCTGGGAGTCTTAGTATGAGGAAGAGAGATATCCAGCTAAAATTACCAACCTCTCCAGGCAACAAAGAGTTGGCTGACCGGAAACCTAGTGCCCAAGAACTGAAATAACACCTTGCATTGCTTCATCTCATGAGCTCATGTGATCAGGAAAAAATTACTTACTACAGAAATCACAAAGTAAGAAGAGATTAGGAAAGGAGAAACCAAGGAGGTAGTCTGCTCTCTGCAAGTAAACATATGTAACTAAAGCATAAACTGGGCTTCAAATTCTGTCACTGTGACCAAAACTGAATTTCTGCTAGGGATGGAAAGTCAGGAAATGCTTTGTGCATCATATTAATAATTTAATCTTGGTCTCTGCAATAATCATCATGAATGAGCAATGCCCTTTTGCACTAAGGTTCCCTTTTCTCCACATTCTTACCACACTTGTTATTTCCATCTTTTTTATAATAACCACTCTAACAGTTGAGGGTGATACTCACTATGCATTTCCTGATTTGACCAGTGATGTTGAGCATCTTTTCAGGTATCTGTTGGTCATCTGAATGGCTTCTTTGGAAAAATGTCTATTCAGATGCTTTGCCTTTTTTTTAATTGAATTCCTTAAGGAAGAATTGTCTGATCTTACAAAAATACTTTTAAGTCCTAGAAGAAGTAATAACAGTTAACATGTATTGGGGTTTCCCAGGTGGTGCTGGTGGTAAAGAACCTGCCTGCCAATGTAGGAGACATAAGAGATTCAGGTTTGATCTTCCTGGATCAGGAAGATTTCCCTGAAGGAGGCCATGGCAACCCACACCCTATTCTTGCCTGGAGAATTCCATGGAAGAGAAGCCTGATGGGCTATGGTCCATAGGGTCACAAAGAGTCAGATATGACTTATTCTCATTCAATATGTATTTGATAGTGATATGCCAGGTATTATTCTAAATGTTCTGTATTTATTACATTAACTTATTTGGCCCTCACAGCAAATTTTGTAAAAATACTACTGATTTCACTGCCATTGTTAGATAAGGAAACATGGGCAGAGATGGTGAGTAAGTTGCTGAAGCTCCTAGCTAGGAAGTGGAATACAGAGCCACAGTCACTTTGGCTTTAGAACTTGGGGGCTGAACCACCATAGGATGGATGGTAAGACTCAAAGTTTGAACTGGAGTCAAAAGTTCAGAGTTCAGAGATAAGGGTAGAATTGCTCATGAGATGAGGAAAGACACATGTTGTTGAAGCAAGAAAAGGTGGTGGGAAGAAGGAATGGGAGGGGAGGAGAGCAGAGTCTAAGGATGATGTAGGAAAGCACCAGGAGAAGACCTACCCATGGTGAGGAAGCCTAAAACGGATCTCTGGAGAGCAGGAATGTTTATAATTTTTTTTAACAACAGCTTCATTGAGGTACAATTGACATAAACTGTACATATTTAAAGGAGACTATTTGATAGTTTCAGTTTCAGTTCAGTTGCTCAGTTGTGTCCAACTCTTTGAGACCCCATGGACTGCAGCACACCAGGCCTCCCTGTCCATCACCAACTCCCAGAGTTTACTCAAACTCGTGACCATTTGATAACTTGAAACTATCACCACAATCTAGATAGTGAAAACATTCATTACCCCCAACGTGATCCCCAACCCCCTACCCATCCAGTCAACCAAGACCTCTTTGCAGTCATTATAGTTTGCCTTTTGTGGAATTTTATATAAATGAAATCACATAGGAAGTACTCTTTTTCTGTCTGGTGTCTTTAACTCAGTGCGATTATTTTGAGATTCACTGATAATTGATACCAGTAGTTTATTTCTTTTTAATGGACAAATGCATTTATTCTACTAGAAGTAAAGTACCTGGGTCATATTTTTGCTGTTGTTAGTTGTTTAATCACTAAGTCATGTCCAACTCTTTGCAACCCCATGGACTGTAGCCTGCCAGGCTTCTCTGTCCATGGGATTTCCCAAGTAAAACACTGGAGTGGGTTTCCATTTCCTTCTCCAGGGTCATATTTTAGGTTTAGGTTTAACTTTTTAACAAATTGCTTTCAAAAGTAGTTATACCAGCAGTGTATGAGAATTCCAATTCCTCCACATCCTCAAGGATATTTGGTATCATTAGTCTTTTTCATTTTAAACATCCTGCCATGCTCCTCTGTCCATGGGATTTCCCAGACAAGAATACTGGACTGGGTAGACATTTTCTTCTCCATAAAGATTCTAAAAAATATGTATCTCATCTAGTAGCATCTTATTGTCATGTATGGATGTGAGAGTTGGACTGTGAAGAAGGCTGAGCGCCGAAGAGTTGATGCTTTTGAACTGTGGTGTTGGAGAAGACTCTTGAGAGTCCCTTGGACTGCAAGGAGATCCCACCAGTCCATTCTGAAGGAGATCAGCCCCGGGATTTCTTTGGAAGGAATGATGCTAAAGCTGAAACTCCAGTACTTTGGCCACCTCATGAGAAGAGTTGACTCATTGGAAAAGACCCTGATGCTGGGAAAGATTGGGGGCAGGGGGAGAAGGGGACGACAGAGGATGAGATGGCTGGATGGCATCACTGACTCAATGGACGTGAGTCTGAGTGAACTCCGGGAGTTGGTGATGGACAGGGAGTCTTGGCGTGCTGCAATTCATGGGGTCACAAAGAGTCAGACACGACTGAGTGACTGGACTGAACTGAATAACAAATGAGGGCTTCCCTGGTGGCTCGGACAGTAAAGAATGCGCCTGCAATGCAGGAGACCTGGATTGGGAAGATCCCTGGAGGAGGACATGGCAACCCACTCCAGTACTCTAAAACTGGCTTAAAACTCAACATTCAAAAAATGAAGATCATGGCATCCAGTCCCACTACTTCATGGCAAATAGATGGAGAAACAATGGTAACAGTGACAGATTTTATTTTCTTGGGTTCCAAAATCACTGCAGACAGTGACTGCAGTTATGAAATTAAAAGACGCTAGCTCTTGGAAGAAAAGCTATGACCGACCTAGACAGCATATTAAAAAGCAGAAACATTACTTTTCTGTCAAAGGTCCATATAGTCAAAGCTACGGTTTTTCCAGTAGTCATGTATGGATGTGAGAGCTGGACCATAAAGAAAACTGAGAGCCAAAGAATTAATGCTTTTGAACTGTGGTGTTGGAGAAGACTCTTGAGAGCCCCTTGGACTGCAAGGACATCAAACCAGTCAATCCTAAAATAAATCAGTCCTGAATATTGATTGGAAGGACTGATGATGAAGCTGAAGTGCCAATACTTTGGCCCCCTGCCATGAAGAACTGACTCCTTGGAAAAGACCCTGCTGCTGGGCAAGATTGAAGGCAGGAGGAGAAGGGGACAACAGAGGATGAGATGGTTGGATGGCATCACCGACTCAATGGACATGAATTTGAGTAAGCTTCCGGAGTTGGTGATGGACAGGGAAGCCTGGCATGCTGCAGTTCATGGGGTCACAAAGAGTCGGATATGACTGAGCAACCGAACTGAACAGAATAACAAATGATGTTGAGCATCATTTCATGTATTTATTTACCATCTACATATCTTTCTTTATTAAATATCCATTAAAATATTTCCCCATTTCTCTTATTGAGTTGTTTTACTGAGTTTTGAGAGTTATTTATACTGTTGGATACAAGTCTTTTACCAGATACATAGTTTACAAATTTTTTTTTCACTCTGTGACTTGACTTTTCATTCTATTTTAACAGTGCCTTTTGAAGCAGAAGTTCCCAGTTTTAGTGAAGTCCAATTAATTCAGTCTTTTCTTTCTTGCATGATGCTTTTGGTGTCATAACTAAAAATCCTTTGCCCAACTCAAGGTCCCAAAGGTATTCTCTTATTTTTCCTTCCAAAAGTTTTATACTTCTGGGTTTTACATTTAGATCCAAGATCCATTTTGAGTTCATTCGTTTGACATTTAGCAAGTATGTAGCACAGATCATATTTTTGCATATGGACATTAATTATTCCAGAACCATTAGTTAAAGAATGTATTTCTTCCACTGAATTGCCTTTATACCTTTGTCAGAGTCAATTGACCATTTATGTGTGGGTCTATCACTGAACTCTATTCTGCTCCATTGATACATACATATCTATCTTTATACCAATATCACATTATCTTGAAGACTATAGATTTATAATACATCTTATACTAAGTCTTCAAACTTTGTTCTTCAAATTATTCAGGCTATTGTAGGTCCTCTGTATTTGCATATGCATGTTAGAATAAGCTTACCAATTTCTATATAAAACCTCTTAGAATTTTGAAAGGGACTGTGTTGAATCTATAGATCATTTTAGGGAGAACATTATAACAATGTTGAGTCTTCCAATTCACAAAAGTAGAATATTTCTCCATAAAATGGATTTTTAAATGTTGTCTGCTAACTTCAGTGAAGTCATAAACTTATAAACATATGCTCATAAAGTTCCGTGGGGTCTATGTGTGTGTCTGAAAACTGCTGAAAGAGCTAAGTTTCATGTTTTGATAACACGGTGAGGACCAAAGCAGTGTGTGTGGAGCCAAGGGCACAGGGCTATGGGAGAGTGAGTCCCCAAGAACTGATGGAAACTTGACAGTGCACCTCCACAGGCAGTGAAACTGATGTTATTATGTTATGTTAATATACTAGTGAAAGATATTACTGAGATCTTAGGGGTCAGAAGTGCTTCTGGTAACATCCGGGTCATAGACTGAAAACCCCTTGCAGGAGAAAGAAACCCCCTCATCATGTGACCTCAGATTCTGCCCCTCCTTCCAGAGTAATGAAAAAGTCCCACCATAGCACTTCAGAAGATCTGTTCACCTCTACTCCCATGACACAAGGCTCCATAGCATTGTAATTATACATGAGCACTCAGCCACCCACTCACACCCTGCGCAGGTATGGCAAGTTGCTAACTATAAGTTTAAAAACTCTTTCTCTCTCTTCCTTCTTAAGTCTCTTTTGAGAAATAAATAAAAAGTCTTCAGTCTCCCTAATCATCCTCTCTCCAAGATTCTGGAATGCCTTTGAAGGGTACATTCCTCTCAATCTCTCATTTATCACTCCCAGAAAGTTGATGCAGCAGGTGGAAAGTTCACCTGTTTTTACTTGCTCCCCCGGCTGTAGAAGACTACTGACTTGGAACTGGTGCTAGAACTTCCCTGCCTGTATTGTTTACATGGCCAGTGTCAGTTCCACAGTCTGGATCTGCAGGGCAGGACAGGGATGCTATTTTATTTTTCAGTAGTTCCTCTACTACCTGAAACATTTTCTGTAGCTGCTACCTTCTTTGTGTTCATTAGGAACGGAGCAACAGATGACAAAATGCATACTCCAGCTGGGACTTGGAAACCTACCTCGACAGAGGAGTTAAAAATGAGCATATGAACTTCAGCCACCAAAAAGAGAACGGTGTTATTTTCATAGTCCCTTCCTTCTAGGAATGATGTGGGTTTCTTACAAAAGAACAGCATTCTTCTTGCCCTGAGCAGAATACCATTCCTTCAGAACTAGGACCCTGATGTTTCCTGAATGTCCTTCAGCCAGGACCCAGAACCTATCCTGAACCCCACGGTGGAACTGGATATTTGGGGCGTGAAGAATGGCTTTCTCTGAACCAAAATACAAGGGGGAAGTCACTTCACAGTGCATTCATGGTTCTTGTCCTGACTTTATTCAACATTTTTGTTGGTGATTTGCTAAAAAACACAGAAAATCATGGAATTATGACAGCAAATGTAATACAGAATATCAGTGCTCACCAGATATTTCATGTTGCCCAGCCTCCCTTGAAGGTGGGCTGGGGTCACATAACTAATTCTGGCCAATGGGCTAAGAGCCAGGAACCTCCTCCATCCTTTCCTTTCCCCGTAGCAGAGACCCTGGGATCCTTGTGTTCAGACAGCCCTGCCTCCAGGTAGAGGAGGGGAGGGGAGAGGCAATGAGTAAATGAGAAATAAACCTTTTTGGATTAAGTCACTGAGGTTTGCCATTTTGTCTTTTAGGGCAGCTACTGCTATTATTTCGGTGAACAGAGCCACAGTGCAATTGAGAACCAGTATCTTGGTCCAATCCTGAAGAGGATGAGTAGAGCTTTCAGGCATCAGGTGCTGTTAGCTAAAATGGAGGGCATCACTAGAGCCTCCTTTTGCCTTAGAATTTTCTGAACTAGCAGGGAAGCTTAAGTCAGAGACACCATTTCAGAGAACTATGGCCAAAGGTGGTGGAAGCAGCCTTTCCGTGGATACATTTAATGATGTGTCTTGAAACAGGAATTTCAGTAACCTCTAAATGAGGACATCACTTACTGTTTTCTGTGATCAAATGGCAGGCATGCAGGTGTAGAAACCTCTGCCAGCCCAGAGGCAGAACCCAGATCAAGCTTTCCTTCCTGGGACCAACCAGCTTCCTATTCGTGCCAAGGGCTGACATCAAAACTTTCTTGCAACAGAAAGAAAGCAATCTGCCTCCTCACCTCTAACAACCTCCAGCTCATTATTAGGAGGAAGGAGAAGCCTTCCCTCAGCAGGACGGGGGTGGTTTTTATCGATGCATGGTTACATAATGCTGTCTGCCTCAGAAGTTACAGTGTAATAGGAATACTGGCATCACTACAAAAAAAATAAATGGTAAATAAATAAAGCTCTCTCGCTGGCTCCAAGCTTACCTTTGATTTGCCTTATATTGATCACAAAGAATACCTTAGGAGATTCCGTCAGGATTAGAGTCTCATTCAAGAGGAACTGGTATTAATCTACAGAGAGAATTATGAAGTGGCAACTTGATCATATTTCCCTTTTTACAAGGATTGCTTTTTTTGTTTGTTTTTTTCTGTAGCCGTGGTGAACCGGTCTATTTAGAGCTCATTGCTTAAGTAGGAAAGTGAACTCTGGGGGAAAAAAAAGAAGAAAAGAAACTTTTAAACAGCACATTAGTCTCAAAATGGCAGAGGCATCCATGTCTAAAAGAAGGAACACTCAGGACAGTTATCTGCTCACCACAGAGCTCAGGTATTTTAGAATTCCTTCAGATGTGGGGACAAAGAACTTTGAAAGATCAGCCAAAATGATAGCCTGATGTGACAGGACCAAGTGACAATTTAGTCAAAGTGGGCTTTCCTTTTGCTGTCTGTGCAGCTGCTAAAGCTCACTGCTGTTACACAAAGGATACCAGTTCTAATGAGGTCTCAGTGGCCCAGAACCATCCCCAGATGAGCACCCCAGTTTCTTCTAAGCAATTAAGGGAATGTGCCATGTGGACAGAGTTTTAAGTCTGAAGGCAGATTTATTCAGGGAGAGCCTGGTTTGGCTGTGGTCTGAACCAGTCATTGCAACCATCCTTATCGAGCTCATGCACACAAAGCCCAGAAAAAGAGATGGTTTTCCATGATGCTCTACACCAGCTGCCTTCTCACTTGGCGAGCAAGAGTGCTAAGCCTCATTCTTTCTCTAACTTCAGGGCCGCCTGCGGCCTGATGTGGTATCACTCAGCTCACGAGTGTGGGCTGTGTGGTTCAGAAGTTGAAAGACAAGAATGGCAACAAAAACAGGAAAGGCGTTCAACTGTTTCTTGTCCAGAACCCAGGTTGTTTACTTAGATTAGAATAACTTCAGATGTGGTGAAGCTATCAAAACATTATAGAACATATCAACATTCTGTCTGGGGTCTGCATGAAAATAACCAGAGGGTAGGGTTGGAGAAGGCAATGGCATCCTACTCCAGTATTCTTGCCTGGAAAATCCCATGGATGGAGGAGCCCGGTGGGCTGCAGTCCATGGGGTTGCTAAGAGTCGGACACGACTGAGTGACTTCACTTTCACTTTTCACTTTCATGCATTGGAGAAGGAAATGGCAACCCACTCCAGTGTTCTTGCCTGGAGAATCCCAGGGACAGGGGAGCCTGGTGGGCTGCCATCTATGGGGTCGCACAGAGTCGGACACGACTAAAGCGACTTAGCAGAAGCAGTAGCAGCAGGGTTGGGGTAGGAGAGTCAAATAAAGAATGTCACTGGCCACCCAGTTCGATAAGAATCCGGACATTAGGCTCTGCACTCACTGACCTGCAACACACCCTGGAAAGAATTCAGGTGAACACCAGCCATGAGGCACTCTATGCTCTGGGAAAACTGACAGAAAAGGCTTTCCGGTAGATATTTTCAGGAGAAAAAATTTCATGAATCCAGATTCTTGCATCTCCCCATACGTAGAAAAGCACTAAAATCATTAACTGAATGTGACTAACAGTAACCTTCTACCAAGATGCGTGCTTGACTGCACGTAACCCTTCTCCAAAATCATGTTTCTACTGACCTCCTCACCCCCACCCTCTCCGGAGCAGCTCCTCAGAGCTCTCTGGGAGGTGTCTCCCTACCTCTAGTCCTCAATAAACCTCCAAATAAACCCCAAACTCACAGCTCTCACATTGCACATTTTTATTTCAGTTGACAGGGGCCTGGAGGGTAAGGTTGGAGGGGTTGAGGTTATAGAAGAAAGAGTCACGAGTGGGAGTTGGCACTTGTTGAAACTGGGTGATGGGTAGATGGGGGTTATATGCTTATAGGATAGTTGTTAGGATCATACAAGTTAATGGATGCAAAGAGCTCAGCATATAGTGAATGCTTAATAAAAAAGCAGCTATTAGCTCCACTTTACACATGAAGATGTGAAGTTCAGAGAAACTAAGTAACTTGCCTGAGGTCATAAATCTAAGACCTGGTAGACAAGGTCTCTAAACCACACCTACTGCATCTGAAAGCCCGGGCTCTCAGCCTCTCTCCTGTGTCTCTCTTCCCCCCTCCCCTCTTCAGGTTTCCATGCTTTCCCACTATTTGGCTCCTTTCTTCCCTTTCAAAGTTGCATTCGCTTAATCTCCCCTCCACTCAGAGTTCTGCCTGGACCCATGCCTGCTTATAAAGTCAAGTTTCTCAATGATTCATTCAACTCACATTCAAGTGGCTGGCATGAACAGGGTGCTGGGGTGGTGGAGGTGAAGGCCCGGCTTCAGGAACTCCTAGTCTAGCGCAGCAGAGGTTAACAGAGTTATCAAGGGCCTACCACGTGCCAGGCTCTCTAGCGTAAGTGTGGGCTGCAGAACCCGAGAACCATAAAACATGCCAAGTCCCTTGCACTCAAAATAAGAAGTCTGAGGCAGAGGTGAACTGAAGAAAGTAGGAAATGGGTTTCTGGCAGGGAAACCACTGACTAATAAATACTGGGGCTCTTCCTGTTCCAGCGAGAGCTGGGGGCTCAAGAAACACAAGGGATACCAGCCCAGAGTCCTAATGCTGAGCCTGGTGAAGGGGGCGAGCAGCATGGGGCAGCGGGCAGAGCATGAGGAAAGGCGCGGAGGCATGCCATAGCACGGAACACGTGAGTCGCACATTGCCACTGCTAAGTCACTTCAGTCACGTCCAGCTCTTTGTGACCTCATGGACTGTAGCCCCAGGCTCCTCTGCCCATGGAACTCTCCAGGCAAGAGTACTGGAGTGGGTTGCCACGCCCTCCTCCAGATGAATATTCCCAACCCAGGGATGGAGCCCACCTCTCCTCTGTCTCCTGGGCTAGTGCCACCAGTGGGATGGCTGGAGCCAAAAGGGCGCATAAGCAATGGCGGAATCAGCGCCAGAGAAGCGGGTCTGGGGGTCTAAGGTGTCTGCCTGGGCTCTACTCTGTTGGTCTGTTTCCGAAACATGCCTGATAAGAAATCAGCCAGGTGCTTGTTAAAGGCTGAACCAGGCCTGCTACACCAGGGTCTTCAGTGAGGCTCTGAATGAGACCTTTCAGCAAGCCTTCAGTGGTTCTTATGACCAAGCATATTTGGAAACAGCTTGCAGGCAATGTTGAGCAATGGAAGCTAATTCTAGACCAGCTCATAACAAAATGCATCCTTACCCCTCCCCTTGCAGAAGTGCACACCCTTGAATCTCTGCAGGGTAAGCAGGGGTTGGTCCGATGACCGAGCCTGCAGACTTCCAGATCTCATGACCTACTGAGGCTGGGTGTGACCTTTGCCACCAGCAGCATCACTGCAGACCAGTACATTCCCACTGGCAGAAATCAAACAGCAGACAGAAAAGCAACAGAATATTGTCTGTATCTTCTTTTCACTGTTGTTGTTTTCTTTTCTCTTTATCAGGTGATGAGATCTTGTGTTTGCAGTGTGCACTAGCCATAGACTGTCTGAATACTGCAATTGAAATGGAGTAGAATGGAGAGGATGAATCCTGGAAGAAAGGTTGGAGTAGTGAAGAGAAATTTTTATGGGTCAGAGAATGAGGTTTGCAGCCATTTGGCCAAGTGTAATAGAACATGCCTTAATGAAGAGACAAATGATATCTCCTCCTTCTAGCATTCTCAAGGAGTGCTGGCAAAAGCTTCCTCTGAGAGAGTGGTGAGTGATTTGACAATACAGATTCTATACATGCTGTGCGTAAGTGGGCTAGGGATTAGATTTCCTAATACCAAGTTAGTGTTGCTAAAGCTTCCCGTGATGGAAAAATGCTCTCGATGCTAAATATCTTGGCTTCAGACAGTTCAGAAAGGATTAGTGAGAAATCTTATTGCAATTCATAGTTGATTCAAAAAAAAAAAAAGAGGGGGTAGGAGAATAGAGAGAAAAGCAAGACAATGCCAAAAAATGAAAACTCATTTTAGCTCTTCTATTAAAGCCAGATGTTATTTTAGGTCCTGTTTCTAGGCAACTGCATAATGGTAATATTCCTGAATCTTTTTTAAAGACTCACAACTGTCAGAGTCAGTAAAGGTCAGAAGGTAATTATAAAGTAATAAGGATGACATATGAGAGGCAGAATCACTCCAAGCAGTGACATTTTGTATTTCGCATTCATTTTCAGAAAATCTAAGAACTTCCTTGGGGCACTCAGACCTGCCCCTCTGGGAAGACCACTGACTCAATGAAACTTGAATGTGACATCCCCTGCCCACACTATCATCACACCTCTCAAATCATCCTTGAGAAGGATGGAGTCCCCACAGTGGGCACCAGCTGGTTGCTAAGGGGGGGTGACAAGCCTCTAAAACAATGTAGAACCAGTGAAGAACTTTCTAACTGCAAACTGGCTGAGAGAGAAGTCCAGGCTCCATACATGGACAAGAAAACCGCACCCAGAGACAGGGCGGGAAAAGGAGAAAGAAGGAAACTAAGACCCAGGAAGTGCATGGCCTAGGCTCTGTGAGTGCCTTACATCTAGCGTGTTGACTTTGTCCTTAATTGTGGGTGCCATCCGAGGACAAAGAAGATGAACATTCGCTGTGTTCCCCAAGCACTTTGCTAGGCCTTTGATATACACTAGCATTTGATTTTCACAACAGCTGAGGGGGGCTGATAGGTATCATTTCTATTTCACAGGGGACGAAGCCAGGGCTTGCACAGAGGTTAAGTCTCCCTGATCCTGTCCACTTACTGCAGGTGTGACTTTGGAAAAGGTCATGCAAGCTCTCATCTGCAAAATGATGATCAAGTACCCTGTGGGGTACTTTACAAGATTGAATGGGTAGTTTATGTGAATGTCTAGCACAGAAAGCTGGGTGGTCAGAACATCACTGACTCACCAGTCAGAACATCACACGGCTTTTCTCAAAACCTTCCAGCAGCTTCCATCCCACAGGAATAAGCCTCCTGGGCCTGCTCCCCCTGGAAATACCCCTCCACACACAGATCTTTTAACCCCATCCTGATCCTCCTGGCTCCTGCTGTGCCTGGGGCATCCACCTGAGACCACCTCACTTAAAATGCAGTTCCTAACTCCCATCCTCTCCTCAACGCCATGGCTCTCCTCTGCTTTTTTGTTCTCCAAAGCACTTACCACCATCTAAAATATCCTATGTATTTTCATTTATTTCTAACCTCCCTTGGCCCTGGAAAGTTAAGCTGTGAGGACAGGAATTTGGTTTATTTTTGTTTGTTTTTTGTGCTTGCTGAATCCCCAGCGTCTACTAGATGCTCAATAAATATTTGCTAAATGAATACATGGATATTATCCTTTCTCCCTCGTTTCCTTCCTCTTTCAAAGTCACACAGCCTGCCCTTCCAAAATATGAAAAAGGCAAGAAAAAAACTTAACCATAAGTAACTATAAAACACATTTAAAGGGCTCCAAGACAAAGAACAGGTCCAAACCAAGGTTTGGACCAGGTGACCAGGGCTAGTGTTACCAGGGCCTCTGGATTCATACTATAACTCCTTGCTGAGTTTGCGATATTTGTGCCTTCACAGTTTTTTTGGTTTTTAGTGTTCAGGTGGCTTGTCCACCTCTCATGGAGGCACCCGCTTGCTGCCTTCCAACACTTCAGAACAAGCATCTGCTGGCTGACAAGTGTGTGTCGGACACCATGTTCTGGGCATTGTTATACACAGGATGGGGCTCAGTCGGTGGCAGACCAACACCAACAGCCAACCTCAGCACGTTCTAATACAGCAAATGCTAAGATGAGAGTACACGCTAGGGGTCCCAGAAAGGGGGAAGTTAACCCCAGTTGGGAATTCAGAGATGACTTCCAGAGACATCCGGAAGAGATCAAGCCATCCCCAGGCCAAGAAAGGGCAGGAGGATGGTCCAGGGGCCACTCTAAGTGCAGCTGCCAAACTTTATGATGTGTTTGGGGAACTACCGGGGGTGCGTGTTACCAGGACATAAGATACGAGGCTCAGAGTCTCTTACATGCTATATGCAGGGCACAGACTTCACGTTTAGAATGTGCAATGACTCCATTTTCTTGCAGACTGATCATTTGAATGGAGGATAGTTTTAATGCAGGCTTGTGAAAGGTTCCTTAGGTCTATGAAAGCAAGACTTGGTGAGATCTTGGATGACACATCTGGTCTTTTTCATACGGTAACAGAAGATACAGACCCTTCAGAAGCCACTGTAGCCGGCAGTGGTCTCCAATCTTTTTGGCACCAGGGGCGGATTTTATGGGAGGGTGGGGAGGGATGGTTTCCAGATGATTCAAATGCATTACATTTATTATACACTTTGCTTCTATTGTTATTATGTTAGCTCCACTGCGGATCATCAGGCATTAGGTTCCAGAGGTTGGGAACCCCTGGCCTAGAGGATTTCTTATTAATAGAATTAGGCAAAATGCCTAGAGAGGCTGGGTGATCCACTAAAGTACACAAGTCAACCTACAGGCTCACTCTGTCTGTTGAGCCTCCTAAAACCAGAGAAGCAAGTGAATCAACTTTGAGGCTTCTTGAAAATCAGATGCATTGAAAAAGACCCATGTTGACATTTCAGAGCCTTCCAAGTGTCATGAAAATCCTAACAATCAGGACTCAACCAACTCACTTCTCAGGGATTCTCTAGACCAGAGGTTGCAAGGTGGCAGCCACTTCATCTGCTCAAGGGTCTTTTATTCATCCCATGTAATATTAAAACCAGAAGCTAAAACAACTTAAAATCCATGCAGAAATATCACAATCAGGAGAGTTCACATGAAAATATGGGTCCCAGCTTTCTTTGGAGAAAATAATCTGAAAATACTGGCCTGCCTTCCTGTGTCGCAACAACTGGCTGGAGGGAAACAGCAGCTGCCACACCGCCCTGTCTTCCTCCTCCCCCTAGATGGGGCGTGACCACGTGCCAGTCCCTGCCGGGACCCTACAGGGGACTTCTGAATCTTCAGCAGTGGACCCTAAACATTCTTAGGTGTCTTCATCTTAGTCAAGATCATAGCCCCTCATCTCTATCTAGATTTATTAGGTGATCAAACTGAAAAATTCCTTCAAGACTAATGAGCATTACCCACAGCTCTCTCTGACCAAGTCCTCGGTGCTATTACTGGGTTAGATGTGGAAGATACCTTAGTAAAGGAGGACATAATGGGCACTAACAGAAAGGAAGAAAAAGACAAGGTTGGGTCAGGTAGGAGTCAGGGCAGGCAGAGCACCCTGATGGATCAGAAGGGTTTATGGAGCTGATTCAAAAGATAATAAATAATAAGAAAACCACAAAAAGAATGGAATTGGGTCATTTGTAGTGATATGATGGACCTAGGATCTATCTTCAAGAGTGGTAAGTCAGGAAGAGAAAAACAAATATATTAACACATACGTATGGAATCTAGGAAAATGGTACAGAAGGACCTATTTGCAGGGCAGGAATAGAGACGCAGATGTACAGGACAGACGTCTGGACATGATGAAGGAAGGAGAGGGTGCAACGAATTAGGAAAAGTGCTGGTGGTGGTGGTTTAGTCACTAAGTTGTGTCCGACTCTTTGCAACCCCATGGACTGCAGTCTGTCAGACTCCTCTGTCCATGGGATTTCCCAGGTAAGAATATTGGAGTGAATTGCCACTTCCTTCTTCAAGGGATCTTCCTGACCCAGATCAAACTTTCGTCTCCTATATTGCAGGCTGTCTCCTGCATTTCAGGCAGATTCTTTACTGCTGAGCCACCAGGGAAGCCCGGGAAAGTGGGACTGACACATATACACTGCCCTGGACAATTTAGTGGGAAGCAGCTGTGTAGCACAGGGAGCTCAGCCTGGTGCTCTGTGATACCTGGATGGGTGGGATGGTGGGGGAGGTTCAAGAGGGAGGGGATACACACACACACACACACACACACACACACAGAGCTGATTCACTTATTGTACAGCAGAAACTAACACAGCATTATAAAGCAATTATACTCCAATTTTTTTTTTTTTTTAATTAAGAGAGAGCTTGCTTTCTCTCTCTGCTCTCCTCCAGGTGAGGACACAATGAGAAGCTGGGAGTCTACAACTCTCAAGAGGGCTCTTGCCAGAACCTGATCATGCTGGCACCTTGACCCCAGACTTCCAGCCTCCAGATTGTGAGAAATAAATTTCTCTTGTTTACAAGCCAAAAAAAAAAAAAAGACCTAAGTGTGGAGAGGGGCAGGACAGAGGTGGGGGGAGGAGGAAGTAAAAGGGAATTAGTATCTTGGCAGAAAGTGTGAGTGGGACAGGGAGGGATTCCTCTACGTCTCAAGCCTCATGGTCAAATGTTTAAAAAAAAAAAGCATTAGGAGCCATGCACTTCTAAATTTTATTACTAATTAGAATTTAACATGCTTGGGGGTTTGGGATGAGGTGTTAAGTACCAAGTATGTTACCTTGGACAGGGTGAGCTTTTTCCAGTTCAGAATTAATACCCCTACAGAAAATAAGAGCAAGGGGATGCTTCACCCAGATGGTTTTGCTCTTTGGTATCTACACACATTCTGAAAACACCTAATGTACTTTTAAACTTTTCTGTGCACTGGCATTAGGTGATGACTGCTGGCTTTCTTTCCTTTTCAGTTTGCCCTTTGCTCTCCAAACAACTTTTAGTTTGGAAGGCTGTAGTCAGCCCACAAATCTGGACTAGTGGCATAAAAAAAATTGTGTAATAGCGGGGACACATGAGTGCCAACAGGTGGTTTTGCAATCTAATGTCTTATGATAAGTTCTGTCATCCCACTGCTCAGCATGAATTCTGAGCCTGATGATGGTTGTTTTGAGGTGTGTACATTAACCACATCAAGATGAGGCTTTCACCCACCCAGGATAGGGTTTCATGGGGGCTTTGGAAGGAAGGGCTCCAAGTCTGAACATGAAGTGAACTCAAATTTACTCAGCCACATCTGACTCTTTGCGATCCCAGGGACTGCAGCCCACCAGATGACTCTGCCCATGGAATTCTCCAGGCAAGAATACTGAACTGGGTTGTCATGCATGACTACACAAACATAACCAGCCTGAGAGCTGGTACAACAGTTAGACATTCTAGTCCCTGGTAGAGGAAGGAAAAAGCCAAGGAACTCAGCTTCTTACTACCCTCTTTGTCCTCTACAGTAAGAAGCCTGCATCTCCTGAAGGTGTGCTCACCAGGCAGGACACCCCAGACAGCAGAAGCTGATAGAAACGGGTGCCAAGTCAAAGTATGTCCGCTCCACTGCTGGGTACATGAACAATTCCAGCTTTGTAAATTCTGGCAGCGCCCTTAAAAGAAATAATCATCTTGTTCTTCCGAAGAGTTCAACTGTCTGGCAAGAGTAATAAAAACACTTGAGAGTTTGTCTCCTCCTCATCCTGGTGATCGCTGTGTGTGTGCACTCAGTCGTGTCTGACTCTATGCAACTCCATGGACTGTAGCCCTCCAGGCTCCTCTGTCCAGGGAATTTTCCAGGCAAGAATACTGGAGTGGGTTGCCATGCCCTCCGTCCAGGGGATCTTCCCGACCCAGGGATTGAACCTGAGTCTCTTGCACCTCCTGCGTTGGCAGGCGGATTGTTTACCGCTGAGACACCGGAGAAGCCGCGAGAACAGCTATATCCCAAGACTTTACCCCTGAAAGCTGTTGATAGTATATAAACTTTTTGCTTTCCTTTGGTTTAGTGGACTCGTTTTAACATAATCACACTTACTTAATCCACACCCCTAACCTGAGATTTTCTCCTCTCGAGCCCCTCCCACTTTACCCCTGAAGCCGTTCAGAGCACAGTGGTGGGCAAAGGAAATGGGTCTTTTCATAGGAATTTCATTCAATAAACTCAACCAATATTTAGTGACCACCTACTACATGTCACACACTCCTCTCAAGGCATTTGGAACATAACAAGTCAAAGACTGAATGATTTACCTTATCATGAGCAATGATTATGCTTTAAAATATTTGGGGTGTCAAGAAATGTATAAAAATTTTTTGAGCTGATTTTAAAACTCATATGTATATCTTACTTTAGTGGGAAGGGAGTAAGCTGATCACAGAAGTGCTGCTATTCTTTTCAAAACATGTTTCCACTAAAAAAATAAAAAACAAGTTTCCATATAGCAATTTGTATTAATATTTTAGTGTATGAATAAATGTGTGGTTTGAAAGAACTCACATTGCTCTAAAAAGTAAACAACTTATTCTTTCATTTTCAGCAATGGGGCCCTCACTTCTGTCACTTGTATTGAAAGTTGCTCCTTGCTTTTTCTTTCAAAAAGACAGTTATTTCCAGTTCAGACACAGCTGTATTATCTTATTTGCTTCCTTTTGTAGTTATTATAGCCTAGAAATTTTCAACTCGTAACTACTTCTTGAAAATTTAATATATGTGGTTATCAATGGAATATGTCTAATATAAAATATTATAATAAAGCACTATAATAAAACAAATTTTAGTGCATTCATCAGATGGGTAGTAGGCTTAAGATTAATCCCTTTGCACATCTGCTTTTCAAAAATAACATTCTGAATATAAAAGTCAAAGAATCAAGTCTCAGTTTGCAATTCATATGCAACAGGAATTTCATGTTTTAATACCTAAGGGTTAGATTTTGTCAAGAAGCAACCAACAATCACACAGTGCTTTACAGTTAACAAAAAATGTCTATATGCATCATCTTAAATAATTACTAAACTGTGTCCAGCAGAGACTACTACACAGATGACAAAGCAGTTTGGTTCAAGTATGGGTATTATCATCTCTACTTAACAGACATGTAACCAGAGACCCCACAGGGTTAAGTGACTACCTCAAGATGGAACATTCATGAGGAGGCATAGCCAGGCCTCAAGTGGACACTGTACAGTTTTCTGCAAATTATAAAAAGCTCTCATACAAAGGTATAGTGACCACATGTTTAACTCATTAGCAAGGAGATAAGCAGAATGACAAGACTGATTCAAAGAAAGACATGAGAAACTGATACACAGACACACACGTGCGCATGTGGAAGGAAAAGAGAATGCTGTTTTAAGACTGCAGAGATAGAAAACTGGCTGCCTTACAAGGCAAGAAAACCATAACTCTTAAAGAGTTACCTTTTCTACCAAACTATTCCTTTGCAACTTACCAGTCTTCTCTACATTATCTCACATCTAACTTTAGAGGGACCAGGCCCTAGTCAATAGTAAGGACCAAGTTAGCTTCCTCCTCCGGAGCAGGAGTCAGCAAATTTTCTCTTGTGCAGGGCCAGACAGCAAATATATATATACACTTCAGGCATTCTAGGCCATTTGGTCCCTGTCACAACTACTCAACTCTGTTGTGGCAGCATCAAAGCAGCCATAGGCAATGAATAAAAAATGAGCGTGGCTATGCTGCCGTTAAGACATTACTTACTAAAACGGGATGGGCTTGATTTGACCCACAGGATACTTTGCCAACTCCCTTGCCCTAGAGCTTCAGATGATCCTTGGGTGGCCCAGTTAGACAAGCCACTTCACAACTTTGAAGTGACCTGCAGTAATCTTTCTGCTTTATTTCCAAGTTTTAGATAATTTTTTTAAAATGGTAGTACCCAGGCTTTCAAACAACTTTTGCTGTGCTTTTCCTGCACAATGTAAGACAGCTTACTTTGCTGTCTCTCTAAGGCTCATTCAGACTTTGGACTTCTGTTACAGAACAAAAGGCTCTCATTAAAGAACATTAGGGGCTTCCTCGGTGGCTCAGCAGTGAAGAACTTGCCTGCAATGCAGGAGACATAGCACAAGCTGTGCTTCAATTCCTGGGTCAGGAAGACCCCCTGGAGAAGGAAATGGCAACCCACTGCAGTATTCTTGCCTGGAAAACCCCATGGACAGTCCATGGGGTCACAAGAGTCTGACATGACTTACTGACTAAACAGCAAAAGAACATTAAAACAAAACCACTGAGTTCTTTTTAATGTCTTTGCTTGCTTGGTTTGAGGAGATTCTGACTTCCTATTCTTTTTCACAGGCCTGAAGAAAGCTAATCAGAACCGATGGAAAACCCAATGCTAATGATAACTCACTGAAGGCTACCATAAATACAGGATGCCAAGGCTTTCCTGGAGGTCCAGTGGTCAAGACTGTGCTTCCACTGCAGGGGGTACAGGTTCAATTCCTGGCCAGGGAAAGTCACGCATGCCAAGCGCTGTGGTGAAAAAAATTACAGGATGTCAGACACTTCTAAGATGAAGCACCACTGATCTGCAGGCATGGTGGTAACAGTGTCACATGACTCAAGAGAATGGAGTCCATGTATCACCTATAGGACCTCAGCACTCAGACTTCAGGAACCACTGACATCTAAGACCAGCAGAGGGATCTGCATTGACCTCATTCAAAACTGTTTCGGCCAAAATGTTAAAAAAAAAACAAAAACCCTCATTCTTCTCATGGCTGAGTAGCATTCCATTGTGTATATACAAATCTCCTTATCCATTCGTTTGTTCATGGGCATTTAGGTTGCTTTCGTACTTTGGCTATTATAAATAATGCTGTTCTGAACATTGGGATACACGAATCTCTTTGAATTAAGTTTTCATCTTTTCCAGGTATATGCCCAGGAGTGGGGCTGCTGGAACATAAGATAGTTTTGCTTTTACTTTTCTGAGAACGCTCCATACTGTTTTCCAGTGACTGCATCAATTTACATTCCCACCAACAGTGTACAAGGGTACCCTTTTCTCCACATCCTTGAAAACATTTGTTGTGTTCTTGATGATCAGCATTCTGATAGGTGTGAAGTAATATCTCATTGCAGTTTTGATTTGCATTTCCCTGGTAATTAACAATGTTGAGCACCTTTTCATGTGTCAGTTGGCTATGTCCATGTCCTCCTTGGAAAAATGTCTACCCAGGTCTTCCACTCATTTTTAATTGGGTTGTTTTTTTGATATGATGTGTAAAGGATGTTTGTGTGTTTTGGATATTAACCCCTTATCAGTCATATCATTTACAAATATTTTCTCTCATTCAGTAGGTTGTGTTTTCATTTTGTCTATGTT
This sequence comes from Bison bison bison, assembly GCF_000754665.1. Lineage (NCBI taxonomy): Eukaryota > Metazoa > Chordata > Mammalia > Artiodactyla > Bovidae > Bison > Bison bison. Next base: position 3,911,139 of record NW_011495045.1, on the reverse strand, counting down.
TTCCTCTGCTGTGCAAAAGCTTTTAAGTTTAATTAGGTCCCATTAGTTTATTTTTTGCCTTTGTTTTCTTTGCTTTAGGAGACAGATCCAAAAAATACTGCAACAATTTAAGTCAAATTTTGTCATTTACAACAACATGGATGGACTTGGAGAGTATTATGCTAAGTGAAATAAGTTAAACACTGCATGACATTACTTATATGTGGAACCTAAAAAACACAACAAACTAGTGAATATAACAAAAAAGAAACATGTACAGATATAAAAAAACAAAAGTGGTTACCAGCGGAGGGAAGGAGGGGACAATATAAGGCTAGGGGGTTAAACAGTACAAACTGTTACATATAAGCTACAAGGATACAACACAGGGAATATAGCCAGTATTTTAATTATAAATGACTATATGCTTTAAAAACTGTGAATCACTATACTGTACACCTGTAACTTACATAATATGGTATATGAACTATACTTCAATTAAAAAAAAAAAATCTTAAAGTTGAACACCATCCTTTTAAATATAATGGAGATTATCTAACCTCAAGAAAATACTCCTATGTATCTGACTCCCGTTAAGTTGGAGTTAGGATGCAGGCACACTATAAGGCCTGTACTGGGCTCATGTAATCCCATCAGTAACAGGTGACTGCTGACGAGCAAAGCACCAGAAGCACGCTCCTTGTAAGCCCAGGTTTGACTATTCACCTATGTACTGTATACCTTGTTGTTTAGTCGCTGAGTCACATCTGACACTTCTGCGACTGCAATGGACTGTAGCTTGCCAGACTCCTCTGTGCATGGGAACTCCCACAGAGAAATACTACAGTGGGTTGCCATTTCTTTCTCCAGGGGGTCTTCCCAACCCAGGGATTGAATCTGCAGCTTCTGTACTGCAGGCAGATTCTTTACCACTGAGCCACCAGGGCTCCCCACTGTATAGCTACTGTAGGCTAAATACCACAACAGAGACTGCAAAGCTGAACACAACGTAGTCCTTACCCCAGAAGTGACCAGCAGACAAAGGGACAGAGGGAGCCAGAAAGGCACAATGGCTTTTCTTAATTTTATATTATTATCAAATCAAGTCTAAAAATTAAATGACCAATAATACATCCAGATAATAAGATAAGCAAATGGGATTCAAAAGGAGAGAAGAATAAGACATTGATCAGGTGATTTATTACTAACAGTTTTTGCAGAAGTAACACCTCTCACTGTAAAGATCTTTCCCATCAACTTCTCAAGTTGCTTTGAGTAGATTTAAATTATCTTTTAACTTCCTGTTTCTGTTGTCATAGCCACATTTATTTCTGTCTGCTGGTGATCATGTCTTCCTCCTGCCAGCTGGCTGTCTAGTTTTTCAGTTTCTAGCAACTTTGAAACAGAAGAAAATCTGATAAAAGTAACTTGATATCATGTGATGTGTTGATATATTAAAGGAATCCTGTTGCTGCTTCACAAAGATCATGCTTCTATTCTTCAAAACTTTTCCAACAAGAAACAAAGTTTATATGTAATTTCTGAGTATCTATGAATGGTTTACACTTAGAATAAATTTTCACAGGCTGTTTTTAGGAATATGCATACAATTATTTTGGTTTTTTATTTATAGTGATGTTATCCTACAAATAAGAAAGTCATCAAAGAAATTCTGATCCCAAAATGTGGTTTACCACAAAATTTCAAGTAGCTTAAATAAAGGAAAAGCAATTATAAGAGCTGTAAAAAGGAAGAAAAGAAATAGGAAAACATATACTGAATCTAAATTTACCTCAGAAAACATTTTTCCAAGTGAAATGTAATTGTTCTATTGCTTAATGACCACAAAAACCACATGGACCACCATGTGATACTGAAGTAGTTATTTAAAAAGGAGGAGAGTTGTCCTTTAAGACAAAAGTTTGACAGTATTTTTCACAGTGAAACTTAAGCAAAAGGTTTTGGAAATTCTTAGAAGTGTTCACTTAAATTCAGCAGTTCTGAATTATTTCCATATTACAGGATGGTTTTATCTGTGAAAACCAAATTCAACATTTAGTATTAGCACATAACCAACAATTCTATAGAGTACTGTGCCAAAGGAAGGTGCATTTCTTGATGGCAAAGTGACAGAGAAATGTAAACTGAAAATTACCCAGCTTTGCAAGGAAGCCTATCTTTCTTCTCCTGGCTTTAAACCATCAAGAAGAAAACTATGAGGAGTCAGAATAAAACAAACGAACCATCATAATAAAGGAGACATAAGAATCTTTTGAAACACAATTCAAGAGTAAAACCTAGCCCTCTTAAAAAGTTTAGAATACTGTTAATTAAAAGGCTAATCTTCACAGGCAATGAAGTGCTAGTAAATTAATCTGAAAGTAATGGTTACTGTGATGGCTTAAAAATGTTGTCTGCAAATTCTCTGAAATCCCACAATGCAAATGATGGGTCAGACTTGATGTCTCACTTCTAATGAAACAAACAAGCAAAAGCAATACTCCATGACTTTCAGCTTCTGCCTAGCAATGCTTATACGCCTCTTAGGGCACTGGCTCTCAGAAACCACCTACCCCATTGTAAGGACACCCGGCTTACACGAAGGGACCGTACGTACATGAGGGTCCTGCTAGATCCCCAGCGGACACCAGCATCAACTTGCCAGTCACATGAGGGAATCATAAGCCTTCAGATGATTCTAGCACCTGGCTTCTAATGCTCAAAGTGCACAGATATACTTGAAGCTAACTCAACTTTACAATTCACTTTGCATTAATTTTTTTCTGCCCTTCCCCATTAGTCCAAAATAGTTACTGTTTCATTATACTTTCAAGAGCATACTTCATACCCTTTTATTGTCATTTATCAGTTTATTCACAATAAAGATAAAATACAAATGTCTGCCATGCATGGATGGTGATCTGAAGGGCTCAAGCCCCCCGTCCTCCAGGACCCTGCCTGCATGCTGACTGCACACCACGTGGCTGTCCTGGCCGAGGGGATGGTAGCCCCCTCGTTCCCTTCTTAGGACAGAGAAAACCTAATCCGTAAGATATCCATTCTGTCACAGGGAGAAATTTATAAATAAGCATTACTTTTTAAAGATTACAAAGACAGACCATTCTGATCAAGATTAAAAAAAAAAAAAAAAACACATTTAATTTTTAGTTTACTCCTCCACCTCAGTCAGAATTGAGACCAAACATCTTTGACAGTGCTTTATTATCTGTGCTCAGATTTTAAATGAGATCCCTAATTTCCCCAGTTTCGATCTAAACATGTACAGTTCTAGTACTGACCTTCTAATTAGCAGTATGACCCTAGACAAGCCACCTTACATCTCTGCCTCCACCCACATCCAAGAGAGATAATGACACCCTTTTTTAACCTACTTACTTATAGGTAGGTAGGCGTAAGATTTATGTTGCTGATCAATCACAGGTAAAATATATAAGGTTTTTCATACTAACTACTTTCTAAAATTTTTTTATAATTTAATCAAAATAAAAATGGCATACTTTCAGAACTACAAAATTCAGCAGTTGTATCAGATGAATTTAGTAAATCTAGTCATAATGATAAATCCATTCATCCATGTTCTCATTTAATTACATTAAGAAATAATAATTATAAAAATAGGGTAAAATGTTGTGAAAATATTCCTATTTATTCTATCTTTGAGGAGTTCATGCCCATATCAATGGACTCTCTGGCATCAGACACGGCATCAGGTACTCGAACAGTCATATTGTCCATAGCCTTTGTCAAACAGATCTGGCAGCCCAACCGCGATCTGTATAAAAAAGGGGGAAGGTACGGTTTAGTATTAAGTATATCTTATTCACAAGGCAACGTAGTTAATACGACCTTTTCTTACCCAGAACACTGGGATTTATTTACCTTTTAAGTTTTCATTAAGGCAAAAAAGATACATCCAACCCTTTCAACTAGAGAATAACAGAATGTAAACATGAAAACAAAAAGGTTGATATGTCAAAGTTTTATTTTAACCTCTAGCTTCTATCTTCTACTAATTGTTTCATCAGAACTACTGATTTTTGGTGACAGGAACGACAGGCAATGAAACAATGAGAAGACACAACACTGGAGAAGAGAACTGGGGTTTTAGCAATGCCAAGAAAATAATTACCTTACAGTCACAACTACACTGGGAGGTGACAGGCACATCAGAGGTATCCATCCCTTCAACTGAGTTATGGGAAATACGTTAATACTATGTACTGAATTTCATTACCATTCAAAATAATTCCAGCCCCAAAAGATTACACTATGGCTGATTCATGTTGTTGTTTGCCAGAAACCAATACAATACTATAAAGCAATTATGCTTTAAATAAAAATAATTTCTAGAAAAAAAAAAGACTACAAAACAAAAATTAAAAATACAGAAACAGCATAAATTGATAAAAGGAAAGTAAATATTTATCACTGGAAGAATAACTGTAATTCCATTTTTTTCACAGAATTATGACCAATTTTATGTTTAAAAAGGAATCTTAAACAGTGATGTACAAATTTATGTCTTCGTAGCTCTAAATCTAAGTATAAACAAATCTTTCAACAAGCATAAAATGTTAAGTTATAAGATCATTTTACACCATATTTTAATTAGCAGAGCTTTTTCTTTCTTAATGGCACATAAAAATAAATACTATATTTGTCTCATACTCCAACTGCCTTCAAAAAATTTGATGGAATGTGATATGCAGGTCTTGATTTCATCAACATACTCATCAAGCACCTGCTGAGCATCTAAAGGGACAGAACTAAATGTCAGTGGGTTTGCAAAGAGCAGTTCACTTCGATCCTTACTAAACACCTCTTACATGTCGGGCACCACGGACGGCAGGAGGAGGCAGCACGGGGGCTAGAACCACACAGACTGAATGTGGTTCAGATCCAGCACTGAATGTGACGTGTTCACAGGCAACTTTCTTAATCCTGACAAATATTAGTTTCCGAATGTCATCCTAAAGATGGATAATAAGTGAGTTCCTCACAGGACTACTGTAAGGATTATTTGCTAATATCAGTATTAAGGCGTGAACTTTAAATCAAATAGAAGGGCTGAGACACATTCACAGGTAATTAACATGTGAGATTGTGACAAATGTCATGAGAGAGAAAGCTGTAAGGTCTGAGGAGAAAGCACTGACTTCTAGCTGGGGAGATGGTGTTTCTAATGGGTTCTGAAGATTGGATAGGATTTAATACTTAATAAAAGATAAAGAAGAAAGGCATTTGAGGCAAAGGTAATAGGGGTTCAAGGCATGTTTGAGTTAATATGGATTTCTGACTTGGCTGCTGTGCAGGCCAGACAAGGACAGGAAGAGTGATGGGCTAGAAAGGTAGTCAGGCCACGGACAGCTCTGAACATCAATGAAGGGGTGGTTCATGTTTTCACTAGTGAGCAATGAGGGACTCTGGGAGGGGCCCTGAAAGGGAGTAAGTACTACAGTCATTGGCTTCCCTGCTGGCTCAGTAGTAAAGAACACACCTGCCAATGTAGGAGACACAGGTTTGATCCCTGGGTTGGGAAGATCCCCAGGAGAAGGAAATCAGCTCCAGTTTATGGGGTCAAAAAAGAGTCAGACACAACACAGTGACTCAACAACAACGAACAACTACAGTCATGGAAAACATTGACTGCTGATAGAAAAAAATCCCTTTCTGCCAGTAGTTCCTATTTGTTAAATTAGAAAATCTTGAGCAAAGAATGCTCAAACTACCGCACAATTGCAATCATCTCACATGCTAGTAAAATAATGCTCAAAATTCTCCAAGCCAGGCTTCAGCAGTACATGAACCATTAGCTTCCAGATGTACAAGCTGGATTTAGAAAAGGCAGAGGAATCAGAGATCAAATTGCCAACATCTGCTAGATCATCCAAAAAGCAAGAGAGTTCCAGAAAAATATCTACTTCTCCTTTATTGACTGTGCCGAAGTCTTTAATTGTGTGGACCACAACAAACTCTGGAAAATTCTTAAAGAGATGGGAATACCAGACCACCTTACCTGCCTCTTGAGAAACCTGTATGCAGGTCAAGAAGCTACAGTTAGAACTGGACATGGAACAAAAGACTGGTTCCAAATACAGAAAGGAGTCAGTCAAAGCTGTACATTGTCACCATGCTTATTTAACTTACAGGCAGAGAACATCATGAGAAATGCTGGACTGGAGGAAGCACAAGCTGGAATCAAGACTGCCAGGAGAAATATCAATAACCTCAGATATGCAGATGACACCACCCTTATGGCAGAAAGTGAAGAGG
>NW_011495045.1:3903347-3904766 GCF_000754665.1 Bison bison bison | reverse complement strand
CTCCAAAAATCACTGCAGATGGTGACTGCAGCCATGAATTAAAGACGCTTACTCTTGGAAGGAAAGTTATGACCAACCTAGACAGCATATTAAAAAGCAGACATTACTTTGCCAACAAGGTCTGTCTAGTCAAGGCTATGGTTTTTCCAGTCGTCATGTATGGATGTGAGAGTTGGACTGTGAAGAAAGCTGAGAGCCAAAGAATTGATGCTTTTGAACTGTGGTGTTGGAGAAGACTCTTGAGAGTCCCCTGAACTGCAAGGAGATACAACCAGTCAATCCTAAAGGAAATCAGTCCTGGATGTTCATTGGAAGGACTGATGCTGAAGCTGAAACTCCAATACTCTGGTCACCTGACGCGAAGAACTGACTCATTGGAAAAGACCCTGATGCTGGGAAAGATTGAAGGCAGGAGGAGATGGGGACGACAGAGGATGAGATGGTTGGATGGCATCACCAACTCAATGGACATGAGTTTGAGTGAACTCCGGGAGTTGGTGATGGACAGGGAGGCCTGGTGTGCTGCAGTTCAAGGGGTTGCAGAGTCGGACGGACTGAGTGACTGAACTGAACTGAACTGAAAATCTTCAATTATGCATTAAGCTCTTTCAACAAGACAGAAAATGAGGCAAGCCAATTTCAAGCCAAAGCAAGTCAAGCAAAAATGAGACAAGACAAAGATTGTGGTGAGCCTGAGACAGACTATTGGTTATATTCTTGGTGTTCATATAAAATTAAGTAATGCTAGTCTTCAAGGAACTTGGGGAAGAGGATGGAAAAAGCTATCAATGATATAGGGCAGAATCAAGTAAGCACAGTAACAGAAGAACCAGAAGTACATAGGAGAACATGGGGAAACCCTCCTGGTTCTATAACCTGAGAGGTAAGGCAGTGGTGCTGGGACCGCTCTCACTCCCCTACTTTCTCCTGGAAGGTCTCCGGCTCTAAGGTGGATCAGTGTAGAACCTCTAGAGAAGGAGCCGGACTGCAAGTCTTCCTTGATTTCATTATTAATTAATTTTGGGAATTCCCATAATTTTTTTTTAAAGAAAAATACAGTTTATTTCAAGCTTAAAGAAACTTTCAGAGTGCTCCATTTGTCCATCTGTTTGTTTGTCCAAAGTAACAGGTTGTTGGGGTAGGCCCAGAAACTGCTCCCTTGTTGAGCTCTGAAGCTCAGCTCCCAGAAGGATGCTTCCAAAACTAAGTTTTGGCCACAGCAATCAGAGCAGAAAAAGAAATAAAAGGAATCCAAATTGGAAAAGAAGAAGTAAAACTCTCACTATTTGCAGATGACATGATCCTCTACATAGAAAACCCTAAAGACTCCACCAGAAAATTACTAGAACTAATCAATGATTATAGTAAAGTTGCAGGATATAAAATCAACACACAGAAATCCCTTGCATTCCTATACCT
>NW_011495045.1:3884610-3900113 GCF_000754665.1 Bison bison bison | reverse complement strand
ATAGGAAAAATTAAAAAAAAAAAAAAAAAAAAGAAAAAAAAACAATAAGAAAAAAAATAAATAAATAAAAGAAAATGCATATTAAAAAAAAACAAAACAAAACTACTCACAGGTCAAGCCACAGATTAAACAATAAGGTATTATTTATTGAGGTGACTTCGATGGGATGAGGTGTTGGAAAGAGGTTGGAGGAGACAGAAAACAAAGCCCAGGTCCCCTGAGCTCACTGCCTAGACAAGGTCTTAGACATCCTAAAGGAACCTAGGGCCAGACCCTGGGCTGCAGGAAGGAAACATCCCTGGGAGGTTCAGGAGAACAGAGCTGTTCTGTGTGGGGGTGGGGGGGCAGGTACCACAGCTACTTTCATATCTTCAACTAATCTCTCTTCTATCTGCAAGCTCATCTCACCACTCCTTAACCAGCAGGAATATTGGTTCTCCTGCTGGCTCTCCCCCTTCACACATTCACTTGCCTACTATCAACCAGCATTTAGCTTCTCCTCCAGTCATTCCCATAATTCCCATAATTAATTTTCATTATTAACCCCACAAAATCTCCCACTTGTGCAAACCCTGAAGACATTTTCTACAGCCACTTTGTCATATACACCTAACAGCGAAATATACTAGGTGTGTTAACTTGACTCCTAAAGTTTGGTTTTCAAAGCAAAGAAGGAGCTTCAAACTGTAAGAAACCAAGGGCTTTGGGGTCCAATGTAACTGACTGAAACCAGGGCTCTGTCATTCTCCAGCTATGTGGCCTTGGCAAATCTCTGAGAACGAAGCCCTGTCCCATAAGGTGGTGATAATACTGCAAACTCTGAAGGTTAGAAACAATCTTTGTTAAGATTGTAGGCATTACAGTAAATGTCTGGCATATAAGTTAATATTTTATAGTTAAAATGCCAACAACAACCACTGAGTGAATGCTTTTTCCATCAGACACTATTTAAGGAGCTGCACGAGCATGCATTACTGACATGACACAACAATCCTATGAGGTAGGTACTATTTTATTATCCCCATTTTACAAATATGAAAATGAGGCCTCTGTGTAGGTTATCCATGGAAACTGGTTGCAGGGAGCAATGACAACTATCAAAAATAGATTCACAAATCATTCCTGAAGCTATCAACCATTAATTCCAAAAACAGCTGGTGATGATGCCCTTTCTGAGTCAGGCACTAGAGATACAATGATGAAATATTGGATCATCAGTTTCCTTTCAACAAAAGTAAAAAAAAATTAATTGGAAGTATTAGAAGATAAGTTCTAGATCCTAATAAATCTTCTTTCGTCTATTTTTATTCAAGGAATTAATATTTGCCACAATTTAATGAGTTGAGATGAAATTTGATGCTTTTTATGATATTTTTGAAGGACAGATTTGATAATTGAAAGAAATTATAATGAAAAGTTTTACCTACTTGAGAGAATACAGTTTTTAGAAAAACTTAAATATAATAATAATGTTAAAATGAATAGTTTTAATTGTACATTAAAGAAAATTAATCAGAACTTATTCTTGTTATTAAAGGATCATCAGTCCATTATTAATCAAGGCTAAGTACACTCTCTAATAACATTAAAATGCTCTTCAATCTAAAAATCAAGGACACTTACATCGAACTTAATTTTAAAATAAACCTAGATCTAAAGACTGAGTTTCCTTTAATCTTTGGAAATATATAGTACCCTAGAAACAGAAGTTTACATGCAGTTACCATTTTTGAACAAAATTATTTTCATTCCATTTTATGAATGCTTTCTAAATCCTACCTGTTAAAAGCATTATACTCTTTACCCACACCCTACTTATTTAACTTATATGCAGAGTACATCATGAGAAACGCTGGGCAGGAAGAAGTACAAGCTGGAATCAAGATTGCCGGGAGAAATATCAATAACCTCAGATATGCAGATGACACCACCCTTATGGCAGAAAGTGAAGAGGAACTAAAGAGCCTCTTGATGAAAATAAGAGGAAAGTGAAAAAATTGGCGTAAAACTCAACATTCAGAAAACTACGATAATAGCATCTGGTCCCATCACTTCATGGCAAATAGATGGGGAAACGGTGGAAACAATGACAGACTTTATCTTCTTGGGCTCCAAAATCACTGCAGATGGTGACTGTAGCCACAAAATTAAAAGACACTTGCACTTTGGAAAAAAGTTATGAACAACCTAGACAGCATATTAAAAAGCAAAGGCATTACTTTTGCCAACAAATGTCCGTCTAGTCAAAGCTATGGTTTTTCCAGTGATCATGTATGGATGTGAGAGCTGGACTATAAAGAAAGCTGAGCACTGAAGAATTGATACTTTTGAACTGTGGTGTTGGAGAAGACTCTTGAGAGTCCCTTGGACTGCAAGGAGATCCAACTAGTCCATCCTAAAGGAAATCAGTCCTGAATATTCATTGGAAGGACTGATGCTGAAGCTGAAACTCCAATACTTTGGCCACCTGATGCCAAGAGCTGACTCATTGGAAAAGACCCTGATGCTGGGAAAGATTGAAGGCAAGAGGAGAAGGGGAAGACAGAGGATGAGATGGTTGGATGGCATCACCAAGTCACTGGACATGGGTTTGGGTAAACTCCAGGAGTTAGTGATGGACAGGGAGGCCTGGCATGCTATGGTTCATGGGGTCACAAAGATTTGGACACGACTGAGCAACTGAACTGAACTGAACTTTCCCCACAGAGCATTTCTACTAAAATTCTGTGCACATAAGAATACCAGCTATAAAATGTCATAAAAGCTATTTCTTGCTTTCCATTATTTTGTTCTAAAACGTCTAAATTTTACCATCAAAATTTTTGGCTAGCTTACATTTGCAATAGGTCTTATATCTTCTCACAGTCTTGTATCTCTCCTTTAATGAAGCTCTCCCTTTCCTCTCATTTTTTCTTTTTGTTCAGAGTATTATCTGTTACGTGCACCTATAAATTTTATCTGAATAAAAGAGCAAGCAGTTAGCTATGGTTTACCCCTCACATTGAGAGAAACAATTTTCAGAACCAAATCGACACAACCACTGAGTGTGTAGTGTGTGTTATCCTTTAGAACAGAAAAGGAGGTGTTGATAGAGAATGTGGCACCTGAAGATGTGAGGGAGACTGGTAGGTGGCAGCCACAATAAATACCAATGAACTAAAAACTTTTGTTGAAGATTACAGAGTTTACATCAAGGGTCTAAGAAAATGGTGGTTACATAATACACATAAAATAAAGTTTATTATTACTTTTTTATTGTTTTCAACTATTTTTCATTAGGGCCACAAAACTGGAGTTAAAAGTCAAAGCCAACCTGAAGTAAACTCTGATTATCTTGCCCTTTGAAACATTAAATTAACTCCATATCTTCCCTAACTCAAACCAAAAGACTAGATAATTAAAAGAAAAAAAGTATCACTTGATATCACTTACTACTATAAATCTTACCACTTCATTTTGATATATGGCAAAACCAATACAATATTGTAAAGTTAAAAGAAAAGAAAAGAAAAAAAAGAATAATTCTATTAATAACAAGAATAAGATCTGAGTTTCTTCAATGTACAATTAAAACTACTCATTTTAACATAACTATTATAGTTTCTGAAAACTGTATTCTCACAAGTAGGTAAAACTTTTCATTATAATTTCTTTCAATTATCAAATCTGTCCTTCAAGAATACCATAAAAAAGCATTATATTTCATCCCAACTCATTAAATGTGACAAATATTAATTCCTTGAATAAAAACAGATGAAAGAAGATTTATTAGGATCCAGAACTTATCTTCTAATACTTCCAGTTAACTTTTTTTTACTTTTGTTAAAAGGAAAGCTTCATGAGGGTTAAACTGTAGAATACATGGAGAAATGTCATATATTTGATATTCAAAGTTTGCGACTTATCTGTCTACACAGGGAGAACACTATTACATGCATGCAGATTACATGTCTCTGGTCAGAGACAGACATGAACAAATAAAACTTTCACCCTCCCAGATGATTCTTACAACAGAAATGGTCTGAAAATCTTACCTATCTGTTAGTCCATATGCCAGATCAAGCATGTCATTCTCCTCATCAGTGATTGCTTCCAATTTCTCAAATATGTGCTGTTCAAAGATGAGGTGACAGGTAGAACAAGCCAAGGTTCCCTCACATGCACCTACAAAAGCAACAAACATTGAAAGCACTCCTCTCTACATTCAGCAAGATTCAAAATCGACTGGAATTAAGTAATTTCTAAATTTAAAAATCAGCATTAGCACACATCAATGGTAGGACTTTATTTCTGAATAATAATGAGAATTAGGGACAACTCCGCATACCCAATACACACAGAGTTGGAAATCACTTTCAAATATTACTTTTAAGAGGTTATGGGTTAGATGCTGTGAGGGAGACTCAAAAATACAAATCCTAATATCAAAGAGTTTAGAAGTTAATGAGACATGTATAGATACAAAAATTTATGCCTTTTAAATTTATATAGTTAATAATTTACATACAGCTGTAGAAGTTACTTACCTTTTCCTGGAGACCTCAACACAATTTATAAGAGCTTTTGTGGTATGTAAGAGGGATCAGAAAGTAATCAAACTGATATCTAAATAAAGTTAAATATTCTTCCCTCTCAATCTTTCTTTATAATCAAGATTGCCGGGAGAAATATCAATAACCTCAGATATGCAGATGACACCACCCTTATGGCAGAAAGTGAAAAGGAACTAAAAAGCCTCTTGATGAAAGCGGACAGTGAAAAAGTTGGCTTAAAGCTCAACATTCAGAAAATGAAGATCATGGCATCCGGTCCCATCACTTCATGGGAAATAGATGGGGAAACAGTGGAAACAGTGTCAGACTTTATCTTTTTGGGCTCCAAAATCACTGCAGATGGTGACTGCAGCCATGAAATTAAAAGACGCTTACTCCTTGGAAGGAAAATTATGACCAACCTAGACAGCATATTAAAAAGCAGACATTACTTTGCCAACAAACGTCTGTCTAGTCAAGGCTATGGTTTTTCCAGTGGTCATGTATGGATGTGAGAGTTGGACTGTGAAGAAGGCTGAGCGCCGAAGAACTGATGCTTTTGAAGTGTGGTGTTGGAGAAGACTCTTGAGAGTCCCTTGGACTGCAAGGAGATCCAACCAGTCCATTCTGAAGGAGATCAGCCCTGGGATTTCTTTGGAAGGACTGATGCTAAAGCTGAAACCCCAGTACTTTGGCCACCTCATGCGAAGAGCTGACTCATTGGAAAAGACTCTGATGCTGGGAGGGATTGGGAGCAGGAGGAGAAGGGGATGACAGAGTATGAAATGGCTGGATGGCATCACTGACTCGATGGATGTGAGTCTGGGTGAACTCCCGGAGCTGGTGATGGACAGGGAGGCCTGGCGTGCTGAGATTCATGGGGTCGCAGAGTCGGACACGACTGAGCGACTGAACTGAACTGAACTGATAATCAGGACAGAATCAAAGAAGTCACTTTAAGAGTCACACTGGTTTAAAATAAAGAGAATATTTCTCCTGCTCCATGTTTTTAAAAGTCATTAATTTTACAGTTGTTTACTGAGTGCCTATTACACGCCAGGCACTATAAAAAGGGAACCGAAAAGTCATCTAGTCCAACCAAACTCTGACTGAATATGCTTTCCAACATCCTTTTCCCAGGGTTTACCCAGCTCCTGCTCAAAAACTTCTGACAAAGAAATCCTCCTGCTGAAGCTGGTCGATCTCACATTTGGCTGCTTCTGTGCTGAAATCTGTCACTCTGTAACTTTCCACCTACTGCTCCAACTCTACCCCATGGAGTCCAATCTTTTTTTCCTTCTGGTTCTACTGAGGTAAAATTAACAAAATTGTAAGATATTTAAAGCACACATCATAATGATTTGATATATGCATGTACTGTGAAAGGACTCCTCTCAGGACTCGTTAATACACCTGCAACCCCATATATGTCTATTTACTTATTTTCCATGAGAATATGTAAGGTCTACTCTCTCAGCAACAGAGTTATAGCCACCATCATTTACATTAGATCCTCAGTTCTTAATATTAGAGGTAAAATTTTAAAGCCTTTTACCTATTCATCTATTTCCGTGATCTCCGCCAAGCCCCTGGCAACCACTTTTCTACTTTCTGTGTCTATGAGCTTATTTAGTGAATCCTTCTAAACAACAGCTTTTCATATATTTAAAAATGTTCTCCAGGCTGAGCATACCCAGGTCCTTCAGGTTTTTCTTACATAGTAACATAGTTCTAAATCCCTCCTCTCAGTCTGGTTGGGTTTTCCTTAAAATACAGCATCCAAAAGATGACCCAATAAAACAGAATCATCCATAATCATGTTCTCATTAAATTCTACCTAAAAAAGTTATTCTGGTTTCCTTTTTAAATAATTTTTAAAGCCATTATACAATTGTAAAGATTATAGACTCTTGGAAGTAACATCAGTTGGATTTAGATTCTCTTGGTCAATAAGCATTATATAAAATATTAATAGAACTACTATCAATAGTTAGTGAATTTCTTACTTTTCCTGTGAAAAAATTTATCATTGTAACAAGAATTGTTCTTTCACAATTTAAACATTTGTTACTCATATTATTTTAAAACATAAAGAAAGAAGAGAGGCTTCCTTAAACATTTCTATTAAATTTCATTCAAAGCAGATTTTATTAAATCTCATTCAAAGCGAAACAAGATGAAGCAGAGACATACCATACAGTGACGTACAGGGGTCATAAGCATGTACTCTGGAGCCAGATTGCCTGGCTTCAATCTCAGCTCCACTTTTTACTAATGGCCTCACGTTGGGCTCCTCCACCCTCCATGCCTGAATTTCCTCAGTAGTAACTGTACCAACCTCACAGGGCAGTTGCAAGCATTACACATGAATGTGTGCTTAACATATGTACTTGCAACCATGGCTGACTGGGAGAGTAAGACCTATTCAGTATTGGCAATTATTATTATTTGGAAGTTACAAGAAAACTTAAAAGAATTTCAACTTTCTTATATATTAAATTATATGTATGTTTAGATATTAAATATATAAATATGTATATACAGTACATTTATGTAATATACAAATATATACCCAAACCAATTAGTTATTTGAACAAGCACTTTACTTTTCTACTTTTGCATAAATTTGAGGCTTTCCACACAAAAAGGTAAATGGATATATTTTACTTAAAAGGAAATGGGCTTCCTCTGCTTAAAAAAAGGTAGGCAAGTTGTTGTTTAGTCGCTAAGTTGTGTCTGACTCTTGCGACCCCATGGACTATAGCCCACCCAGCTCCTCTGTCCATGGGAATTTCTCCAGCAAGAATCCTGAAATGGGCTGCCATTTCCTTCTCCAGGGGATCTTCTCAATCCAAGAATTAAACACACATCTCCTGCTGTGGCAGGCGGATTCTTTAGCGCTGAGCCACCAAGTAGGTAGGCAGAGAGGTAGAAAGAAAGAAAACCTCTGCAGTAAAAGGAGAACTGGTGGAGTGCAACCCTGAGGCCAGCTGGGCTCTGGAGGAATCTGCCATACTGTCCGCTGTGTCCTGGGCAGGCGTCTCAAGGACCTCAATTTTCTTCTCATCTGTATCATGGGAGATTGAGGTAGATGATACCTAAGGGCCTATTCACTCTAATATTTTATGACTCCACAAAGAAGAGTTGTAGTTCTTAATGGATTTGCTTACTAGTATTCAATAAATACATACTAATTTTGCTTTCTGTTTTTATCTGATCAGTACCCAATCCAGACAAACTCAAACTAAAATGTCAAATCCATCTGGAGATATTGGGGGACAAAGTTCAGGAAATTCAGCATCTTTTGTCTTAAAATGTAAGTAAAACCCTCCCTAAAATATACCAAGCAACTACCCTAACTTAAAAAGCTTTAAAAAGCTTCAAATTTTTATTATTAAAAAAACAAATCCTGAGAAATGCAAGCAATGCGTAACAGAAGATACAAGAAAAACAAACTCACGATCCTGGGCAGAATGCGGAGTTGGGAGCTGGCTACAGAGGCAGATGGTGGACCAAGCACAGAGGCCTCCCAAGCTCTCCCAAGGACCCTGAGCGTGCGTTGTAAGCACACACACTGGGTGGGTAAACCAGCACACTCTCAGGGTGGGTTGCCTCCGAGATGTTTCTGGCTGGGGTTACCAGCAACTGTCACTCTACCACCCCTCTTGAATCCAGCCCCTGGAGAACAGTGGTTGCTGCTGAAGTTTTAGGAAGCTACTAAAGGATTCTGAGTAGGAAAGTGACATGGCATGTTTATTTTGGATAGATCCTGCTGGTGCCTGTGTGTAAAGGATGGGTTTGACATGGACAAGACAGAAGCTAAAGTCATGACATCTCACCAGAGAGGAGGGGGAAAAGAGGAAAGGAAGGATAAGAGACTGAGAGAGTCAAAGAGACACATCCCCCCACCCACCAAGAAAAGGGCTTAAAGTACAGATGTGTCAACTGGAAGACAGAGAACCAGAAAAGGGTGATATCAGAAAAGCCCAGGGAAGAAGCCAGTGCACACAATATGGTCTCAATCATCATGGAATTCACAGAAAAGTCCACATGCCAATAAATCCCTGCAGAAAATTTAGGACATTCTTTGTACCACCTGGTCAGTCAAAATGAAGAGTTACCATCCGTGTTCTAGGTCTTCACTTTCTTCCCTAGGAAAACTCAATTCTTTTAACCTTCTCTTAAAGGCTTTATTTTCATTCTCTAATAATTTTCATAGCTCCTCTCAGGAACCTTGCCAGCTGATTCCACATCTTGCTTAGGATGCCAAGTTCAGAGCTGAAGAGAGTATTCTAATAAGAATCTGACAAATGTTGAATATATACAAAAGATTAACTTTTGGTTCCTACACTCAAGTTCCTATTACACATTCTAGCCCCATATTTATTCTTTAGATAAACACATCATGCTTGGGATTCCTCCTGATTTTACAGTTTACTTCAAACTTTTTCTATCACAGGTTGTCAATAGATATGCTTTTCTTATTCTTTGTACTGGGAAGAAACTCAAATATAATAGAAACTTTAAGGTTCAGGATGAAATCAACTCAGCCTGTATAAAATGGCTATCACTGAACCAGAGACACATATGGTCATGTTGTGGTACAAATATCACTATAGGAAAAAAATCTGGAGCAAAGCTTTACAAACCCTGTGAATAGTACTTAAAAGAAGAAACAGTCTATCCTGCAAAACTTCAAAATAATACAACAATCTGAGCATTTTTGGGGAGGGTTTTTTTTCCCTTAAACCATACATTCTATAAAAAAAGAAAAAAATTAGAGAACAGTGAAGACATGTCTCTGATAAGGTGTCTGGAGGAAAAAAAGATTTTAAAAGACAGCCTAAAACTGAGAGAAGAAAACTTTAAGTTACTCCTTTTTAAATTTTTTTTTTCATCTCATGATTTCATGGTGGGTATTTCTGCCAATTTGTTTCCTGGTCTTGTAATTAGAGGTAGGCCCCCAGTCAATAAGCATCTGACTTTTGTCTTTTCGGTATACAGGTCTATGAATCTTAACACATGTATACGTTTGTGCACCCACTACCACAACCAGGACACAAAGCAGGTTCATCACCCAGAAGAAAATCCTCGTGCCTGCTGTGCTCTCGGAGGCACAGCCTGCATTTCTCCATTCAGGAAACAATTCCATTTACAATAGCATCAAAAAGAATAAAATACCCAGGAATAAATGTACCTAAGGAGGTAGAAGAACTATACTCAGAAAACTGTAAGACACTGATGAAATGAAAGACAATACAAACAGACCAAGATACACTGTGTTCATGGGTTAGAAAAATTAATATTGTTAAGATGACCACACTATCCAAGGCAATCTACAGATTCAATACACTTCCTATCAAATTACCAATGGCACTGTCCACAAAACTAGAACTAAATTTTTTTAATTTGTATGGAAACACACAAGACCTGAAAAAGCCAAAATAACCTTGAGAAAGTACAGCACTCTAAGTATCAATTTCCCTGACCTCAAACTATACTACAAAGCTACAGTAAGCAAAAGAACATGGGACTGGCATAAAAACAGACACACAGATTAACGGAACAGAATAGACAGCCCAGAAACCAACCCACCCATCCATGGTCAATTACTCTCTGACAAAGGAGGCAGTGATTTACAATGGAGAAGAGAGTCTCTTCATTAAATAGTGCTGGGGAAATGCTATTACATATAAAAGAATGAAATTAGAACAATTCTCTAACACCATAGATAAAAATGAACTCAAAATGGAGACAACACAGACTCTTCAGTAAATGGTGCTGGGAAAACTGGCTATTACATGTAAAAGAATGAAACCAAAACACTCTCTAACACCATATACAAAAATAAACTTAAAATGGATTAAAGACCTAACTGTAAAACCTGAAACCATGAAATTCCTAGAAAAAAACAGAATATTCTTCGACATCATAGCAGTATTTTTTTTTGGATCTGTCTAATAAAGCAAAGGACATGAAAACAAAAATAAACAAATGGGACCTAATTAAACTTCAAAGCTTTTGCAGAGTAAAGAAAACCATTGACAAATTGAAAAGACAACCTACTGAACAGGAGAAAATATTTGGACACAACTGAGTGACTTTCACAAGATATGAAGACAACCTAAGTGTATGTCTATGGATGAATGAGTAAGATATACATACACCACACACACACACACAATTATTATTCAGCAATAAAACAGAAGAAAATCCTGGCACTTGTGAGACAAGAATAAGCCTTGAGCAATTATGCTAAGTTGAAATAAGTAAGACAGAGAAAGACAAAAACAGTACAATCTCACTTATATGTAGAATCTAAAGTCAAATTCATAGAAACAGAGAGTGATGGCAGGGGCTAAAGGAAATGGGGAGAGTTGTCAAAGGGTGTAAATTTTCAGCTTTAAGATGAACAAGGTCTGGGGATCTACTGTAAAAGATGGTGACTATAGATACAACACTGTGTTATATATTTGACATTTGCTGAGAGTAATCCTAAATGTTTTAACTACCAAAAAAAAGGAACGATGTGAGGTTAACCCTATTGGGATAATCATTTTGCAACTGATATGTGTATCAAACCATTACATTGTACATCTTAAACTTACACAATGTTAGTTGTCAATTATATGTCAATAAAGCTAGGAAACAAAACCAATAGTGGTGATGGTTACATAACTGAATATTCTAAAAAAAAACACACAAAAAAACACAGTTTACTTTCAATGAGTAAACTATATGGTATGTGAATTAAATCTCAGTAAAGCTCTTCCAAAAAAAATCAACTAGATGTATTTTTTTTTGCTATTATTAGACTGCCTTGCTTACTGTAACATCAAGTTTTAATATCTGTACTACACATACTTCTTCCAACTTTATCCTTCTCTTCTAAAACTGGCTGTTGTAGTTCATTTTTCTGTAAAAAGTTCAGAATCGCTTGTTTGTATCCACAAAAAATCCTGCTGAGATTTTAACGGGAAATGTAACAAATCTATATTATCAATAAAAACTGACATCTTTACTATGCTGTCTTCCAATTCATGAATATAGTATGTCTCTCAACTACTTAAGTCTTTGCTTTCTTTCATCAGTTTTATAATTTTCAAGATATTGATGTTATATTGTGTTAAACCTAAAAATTTCATTTGGGGTAGGTACTGTAAATGTTCTTTTAAAAAACTTTTTTGGTTCCCAACTATTCATGCTGGTATACAGAAAGACAATTGATTTTCATGTGTTGATCACATACTAGGACCTTGCTAAACTCACTTAGGTCTAAGGTTTTTTTTTTTTTTAAGATTCCTTGTGATTTTCTATGTAAACAGCCATCTAAAAACCTTTTAAATCAGTATGCCTTTGATTTTTTTTGTTTGTTTGTTTCACTACACAGACTAAGACTTTCATCCTGATGTTATAAGATGGTAAGAACAGACATTCTAAGCTTGTTACTAATCTTAGGAGAAAGGCATTTCATCCTTCATTACTGGGCATGATGTCAGCTGTAGGTTTTCACAGATACCTTTATCAGCACCGGATCTACACCAGAGCTGATCCGGCACTGCCCACTTGTCTTCAGTTAAAATGCAGGAGCTGCCACCAATTCTGTATCCTATTTGACACCAAGTTCATGTCCTTACTGACCATCCCTGCAGCTCCAAACTCCACTAAAACCACAACCCGAACTGCACACGCTACAGACAAGAACAAAGTGAATGACGCTCCCCTTGGGCTTCATCTTCTAACTTATCTTCCGCATTATAGAATTCCCAGGTTCCTATCCACCGTGAAATCACCAGCATTGGAAATCAGCAGTAAATATTTTCCTACTACCAAACTAGGATGCAAAGGGGAGTTCCTATAGCATATGAGCGGGTACGTGCATTGTGCATATGCAGTAGGTGGGCCCAAGGAGTTTAGAAGTTCTTGATCTAGTATTAAAAGTTAGACATTAAAATGCAGTCTCTCATAGAAACCAGGGTATAAATGGTTAGTTAGCTATTAAGTTAGTTCTGTGGGTTGGCCTGAAAATTTAGCCATCATGTGTAACAGTATTTCCAGGGGAAAACAAATTCCAAATGCTAAGAAGTTGACCTGAAAATGAATCTGGTAAACAAAACCTATCCCAAAAATGAAAAGTGTTTGTTATTTTTTATGCTAATCACATACAATAGGGAACAAGTCCACAAAACAGTGGGAGACAATTTATCAAACAAAAAAGGATACACAAGCAGCAACTACTATAGAAACTTCAATCTAAAAATGATAATCTAAAATAAATTTTAAAAGTTAAAATGATAGCTGATCAAAATATGGGTATATTGATACAATAATACATGTGGAGAGATGGGAACTGAAAGTACAAAAGTTATGTGACTTATGCTTATATACAATCCCAAAGCAGTACTGACAACTGTTGGTTTTAAGTGTCTTTGTAAGACGTTGGCTATATAAAAGTAAATTAATAGATAAAATGTGTAGATATGTGTGTGTATATACACATGTATATCTGTATCTATATACTTATATATACAGATACATACTCACAATATATTAAACATAACATGATCACATTTTATGAGGAATACATTCTCAAAGATTTTGAAATTGTTAGAAGTCTCATAATTCGAGAGTTATATTCTCAATGAAACAAAATGGATTCTTACGGTCCATAAAGCTTTAACCTTCAAATCATTATTTTTGTTGCAAAATATACTTAAGTAGAACAAACATTTGAAGTGAAACTTTTTACACTACTATGTCCACCTTTCAAATAATCAAAAATACTCCATGCCTTACAACAGACGATAATCTGATATGACTCAGGGACACATTACAGCCTCATAAGCCCGTGGTACCAACATTTTACCATCGTCCAATAACTGTCATGAACTTAAAGATATATACGGTTCAGTGCTGCTGTAATTTTGCTGGCATTTTGCCTAATAATTCAGAGTTCTTTCTCCTAAATTAGCAGTAATAGAAATTATGACAGGTTTTTGGCTTCCTTCACTGCATTCTGTCACATTTAACTGCTGTTCCAAAATAATTCATTTTCAGATGCATTTTTCAGCATTAACACTTAATGAATGCTTGGCTGAAACCGTCATGGGCTTTAAAATGATATTAAACTATAATCACAGTTTAAAATATCAGCACTACAGTCAACAAAAATCACACAGACATCAGATATCTGGAAACAGCACAGTTTACATGATACTGACAAAAGCTGACAGATACTGGCTTGTAATTATAAAAGGTATCGAAACAAATATACAATTTGTAATTCACACAGTCTGCCAGCTTGAAATTATGGGATTCTTGACAAAAGTTTTGGGCTTCACAGTACTTCTGATTTTACTAGAGTAAGAAACTTAATATTATTAATCTGTACAATTTCAAATGTGTATAATTTTAAAATTATGTTAAGAATAAGTAAGATATTTTGTTAACTAAGGTATTTTGTTTAGTAAGGCAAGGCTATTGGCTAATTTCAAGGCTGATGATGAATAAAACTTTTTGTTTTTAACAAGACTAATACTAAAGATTAAAATTCCTGTCATAAAAAACTAATTCCCAGAGTAAGTTAGCTATCTGCAGACTACTACTCCTTTCATGTAACTTAAGAGTTTTCCACCAGGAACAGACTGTTTCATGGGTGTGTGAGTGTGTGTATATCTGTAGCTTATATTATATTAAAAAAACTTGGAGCTCTATAATGATGCTGACAAGAAAGATTGCTAACCCCTTTCTCAAACAAAACTCCAGAGGACAGCTATGCTGGAATATTATATCCTAAAAATATGAAATGATATATAAATATTAAAACCTAATTTTCTAAAGTAAAGCTTGATTTCAGAGCCATAAAGAATCAATTAACATGACATGAATAAATATTTATATGATCATTATCAGGACCACACAATTTGAATAATTTCCCTCAAAACAGTCACACAAAGGAAATACACAGTAAGAAAATATAAATAGTCTGAGATAATAAAGGAGGTAAATTTGATCAGAGAGGTGTAACTGCCCCCTAGTGACAGAATACTATAATACTGAAAACTTAAAAGATCATCCAAGAAAACCTACATTAACATAAAAGTTGGAAATAAGAATTTTTATAAATGTATTGCTTCCAAAATTTACTTTTTACTCACTGATCCATTCATTACTTCACTTCATATATGAAAATAAGAATCACTAAATCCTTCAATACAGTCCCCAGGGAGAAAGATGCAGAAATAAACAAATATATAAATA
Organism: Bison bison bison; assembly: GCF_000754665.1. NCBI lineage: Eukaryota > Metazoa > Chordata > Mammalia > Artiodactyla > Bovidae > Bison > Bison bison. The sequence goes on along the minus strand of NW_011495045.1, from coordinate 3,885,321 downwards.
GATTATGATGTGATGAAAGAAATGAACAGGATGCTGTGATGGAGAAAAACAGATTCAGGGTAATAAAAGAATTCCTATTTTGGACTGGGTGGTTGGGCAAAGTCCCTCTAAGGAAGTAACAAACTGAGACCAGAAAGATGAAAAGCAACACATAAAGGATTCTTCAGGAGGGAGAGGAAGTGTCCCAGGTAGAAAAAAATGTAAAGTGTATATACAAAGTCTTCAAGCTAGAAATTCTAGGTGAGCTCAGCTCTTGATAAATGGCAAGTGTGGCCAAAGTGACAGAAAGAACAATGAGAAGAGGGAGAGAGGAGGAAGGGCAGAAGGAGCCAAGTAATGCAGACGCTAGCATAAGGAATGTAGATTTTATCCTAAATGAAATGGGAATTTATTCATGGTTTTTAATCAGAGGATCTGTCTTATTTGCATTATAATGAATGACCCCAGCTGCTGGGTTCAAAAGCAGAAGTAGAGAAGTGCAGCTCCTGTAACACGTAACTGGCAGCCCAGACAGTGACTGCAGAAATGGTGAGAACAGGACCCACTGGAGACAGAGTACATCTGATAGGAACAGCTGACGGCCTGAAGGGAGAGGATGCGGAAGAAGGAAGAATAAAAGATGCTCTCCAGTTTCAGGTTTGAGCACCTGAGAGATGCTCACTGCTGATAGTCAAGATCCTCGGAAGGGGAAGTTTCAATAAGGGCGGTGTG
>NW_011495045.1:3871766-3884430 GCF_000754665.1 Bison bison bison | reverse complement strand
ATCAAAAATCCGTTTAAATATGACAACTTTTTTCAGTTCAGTTGCTCAGTCCTGTCTGATTCTTCGCAATCCCACGGACTGCAGCACGCCAGGCTTCCCTGTCCATCACCAACTCCCGGAGCTTGCTCAAACTCATGTCCATCGAGTCAGTGATGCCATCCAACCATCTCATCCTCTGTCGTCCCCTTCTCCTCCTGCCTTCAGTCTTTCCCAGCATCAGGGTCTTTTCCAATGAGTCAGCTCTTCGCATCAGGTTACCAAAGTATTGGAGCTTCAGCTAAAGCATCAGTCCTTCCAATGAATATTTAGGACTGATTTCCTTTAGGATTGACTGGTTTGATCTCCTTGCAGTCCAAGGGACTCTCAAGAGTCTTCGCCAACACCACAGTTCAAAAGCATCAATTCTTTGGCGCTCAGCTTTCTTTATAGTCCAATTCTCACATTTATACATGATTACTGGAAAAACCATAGCTTTGACTAGACAGACCTTTGTTGGCAAAGTAATGTCTCTTTTTTTTAATATGCTGTCTAGGTTGGTATTAGCTTTTCTTCCAAAGAGCAAATGTCTTTTAATTTCGTGGCTGAAGTCACCATCTGCAGTGATTTTGGAGCCCAAGAAAATAAAGTCTGTCACTGTTTCCCCTGTTTCCCCATCTATTTGCCATGAAGTGATGAGACCAGATGCCATGATCTTAGTTTTCTGAATGTTGAGTCTTAAACCAACTTTTCACTCTCCTCTTTCACTTTCATCAAGAGGCTCCAAGAAAAGATATAAAGTAGGAAGTTGTACAATTTCCAAGTAAAGAATTAAATAGGAAGTTGAATCTTTAAGTCCAGGGCTCAGAGGGACACTGTGAGCTAACAACACACAGTCTATGGACATCTAGATGGGATTTAACGTCACAGAAGGGATAAGATCACCCAGAGAGGAACCGTACAGACACTCTGAACTAGGCCAACCTCAGCTGTGTACAGTGTTCACCTGTTGAGTAAGACTAGAACAAGGGCAATATTTAAAGCATCTCCTGTATTCAGCTTTAGAAATGAATGAAATAGTTGGCCCTGCATACCTGCCAAGTCGCTTCAGTCATGTCCGACTCTCTGCGACCCTGTGCACTATACCCTGCCAAGCTCCTCTGTCCATGGGATTCTCCAGAGAAAAATACTGGAGTGGGTTGCCATTTCCTTCTCCAGGGGATCTTCCCGACCCAGGGATCAAACCTGCCTCTTTTATGTCTCCCGCACTGGCAGGTGGGTTCTTTACCAGTAGCTCCACCTGAGACGCATAGTTGTCCCTTACAATGTTATTATAATCGCTTCTTTGTAAACATGGTAGTTCAGACTTCTTGATTTCATTTCTTCCATTTTTATTCTAGAAAGTGACTTAGGCTTAACTCTTATCTTTTGTGAACCTAGTTTAGCTTATCTCAAATTTATATTTATATCCCAAAATTCTGGACACATTAGGATCCTTGATCTTTAAAGTATCTCTTCTATGTCCATGTAAACAAATGCAGAATTCTTACTGAATTACTAAAGACTGTGTTGGCGTTAAACTTTCGGTACTTACAGGAAACTAGGGGGAAAAGGACTCTTTCAGTGTTTATCTCTGTGTATTAAGACTATGGGAAGTTACAATTTTTTAATGTGCTTTTAAAATTTGTTATAATGAACAATGAACCTGTAGTAATAACTATGCTAACAAGAATAGCTAACATTAATTTAGCCTTGCTTAGATAAACTCATTTGATCTCTATAGCAACCTTACAAAGTACTTAAGTACTAACATTATTTCTATGTTACCCTTAAGGAGACAAGGTATGAAGAGGTTAGAGATCTAACTGAAGGTCACAAAGGTGACAAAGTGACAGAGCTGGGAAACAAACACAGGCAGGAACTCCACTCTTAACATTCCAGCCAACAGTTTTCCAAAAAGAAAATATATATATTTTAAATTGTGACTCATTGTATGAGTCCAATTTTACATTACAACCTGGTATACATATACTTTGTAAAATAGCTAAACAAGCATTTCATGGAATAATACAAAAGATGGTGTTGTTATATTTTCTTTTTAATTACTTTAACTGCTGAGAGCTACTAAACTGATTATATGACTAATGGTTGCAAACTGCAATGTGAAAAACAATGTTATTGCAATATATAGTCATGAATGATAAAAGAAAAAATACTTTAAAAAAATTTAAAGTACTTTCAAGTATTAAGGTCAAAATATGCTTTTATTTCAAAGAAATGGAAAGCAACTCATGAAAATTATCTACTGTAATAAAGTACAGTATTTTGAGAAAAATGTAGTCCCGTGTAAAACAGAGGTTAAGAGCCTTTCAAATAAATGTTTAAAATTAATTTTCATTAGTTTTTTTGGTCAAACAGCACATTTAAAGAGCCTTTGCTAATGGCTAAAAATAAATAATACCTCATCAGAAAAGCAGGCAAATAATTTGAGCAATTAATAAAACAAATTTTACTAAGTAATTCTTTCCCTAGGAATTTACCACAAGGAAATGACAGAACACAAACACAGAAAAGTATTCGTGGGGATGTTCACCTTAAGGGTATTTGTAATAGCTGAAAAATGGAAGTCCCCTAATGTTCAAAGAAAGAAATGGATTAAATATACCATGGAATTAAAAGCTTCCCTCCTGCTTCCCTACCAGTAGGTAACCACTGATTATTTGTTTTCAAGACTCCTTCCACAGTTTTGTTTTGTTTTTTAATGGAGTAATATAGTATCCCCTTGCATGACTAAGTATCAGTCTTCTATCAATGGGCATTTGCTTCTTTCAAATCTTTTGCTCTCAAATAACTCTGGAGTAAAGGGTCTAGTATATATGTATTTTCATAAAGCTGAGATTGAAGCTGTGGAGAACTGTATAGAAACAGATTTACTGGATCACAGCCTCCACATTAGCCGTTCCAGAACACAAAAGATTAGCTTTCTCAAGAACAGCAAAAACGTTCTATACTTCTTTAACAAACCCTCACACCCAGTGGTAACAAAGTCCACACATAGTGATGTACAAAGGCCAAAGATCATCCCCACATACCTTAAGTTCTCTGAACCTTGGTAACAGCTGATTCAACATTTTGTCTAGTAAGTCTAATAGCTGGGACTCCTCAGGGACAGCTTCTATTGACTGCTTTTCTTCCTGAGTATGGGCCATACTTTCCTGTTTCCTTAGGCATCTTGAATTTTTTATTGCAAAGTAGAATAATATAATATGGCAACTCTGGAAATCAGGGCTCACCACTGTCTCCCCTAGGTTTGTTGCTGCGGCTGGCTTTTTGGAGATTGTTCTTGCAGCTATTTATTTCTTTAGTGACTTTCCCAAACTAACTCTGAGGTCTGTATTCCCGGCAGCACGTGATCAGCGATGTCTCTGTTCAGTGAGCTTAGTGATCAGCTGAGATCACTATCTGGAGGTTTCCTTCAGGGCTTTGAACCAGTAAGGCTTCTACCCTCTGCTAAGGAGCTCAGTTCATGACTAGGCACACCTTCAACATTCAAGTACTCTGCATGTCTGTCTTGGCCTTCACCTGCATGAAAGACTCAAGATCAGCCAGAGATGCACAGATGGGAGACTAAGGCCCTATCGGGCCTTTTCTGGGCATAAATACAGTCCTGCATTTGTGCATGGCCTCCAGATCCCCAAAGTATTTCAAAGCCATTTCATACAGACATTTCATTCACCAGATTTTTCTTTTAGGCCTTCTGGCCAGGCTCCTGTTTGCTCCAAGAGGCATCACAGCCTCAGGCAGCAAAACTACAGGTCATTATTTCAGACGAAAGTCCTAGGGACAGAGCCTCCTCACAGAGCAATCTCTGAGGCAAATCGAATAACAACTCCTTGGAATGGAGCTTTTCTGGGAAGCTGCAAAATAAGTGATGACATTCTGGAGAATGCTTCTGAGCAAGTCAAATCAGTTTGTTCCTCCAGTGGCTGCAAGGCTGCCAGTTTTTAAGGCTACTGCTGAACAGGGAAGAGGAGGAGAGCAGACCAAGTTAAAATACCACAAATTCTACTGTTCTTACCAACGTAGCCACTGTGCTAAGCACTTCACTTCCAATATACTACTTAATCTTCAACAATCCTATGATGTTAGAACTATTACAACCATATTTTACAGAAGAGGAAACTGAGGCATACAGATATAAAGCAGCTTGCTCCAGATATTATGGCTAGTAAGTGACAATGTTGGTTTATGAAGCACAATTGGTCTGATTCTAGGGTCTATTCTCAATTACTGTGCAGTGTATTACTTTTCATTTGTGAGAGAACAATTCAGAGAAACCAAGCTTAGTCAACTAAGTGCTGCTGAATATGAACTCATGAGGGAACTCAATTATATATAAATTTTACAGAATATATATGGAATTACCCATGGGTTCTTTTACATAAATCAGTCAATCTATGGTATGGATCTGAATCATGTGAATTCAAAAGGATATCTGCACAACTTCCCACTCTCGCTATACTATCAGGACATAACATACTTTAATATTTCTACAGATTTCTGAAACTCAATCCCAGCCAAGAACCACCGCTTTAGAGTAAGAAATTCCTTAAAACTAGAACTCGGAGAAGGCAATGGCACCCCACTCCAGTACTCCTGCCTGGAAAATCCCATGGATGGAGGAGCCTGGAAGGCTGCAATCCACGGGGTCGCTGAGGGTCGGACACGACTGAGAGACTTTACTTTCACTTTTCACTTTCATGCATTGGAGAAGGAAATGGCAACCCACTCCAGTGTTCTTGCCTGGAGAATCCCAGGGACAGGGGAGCCTGGTGGGCTGTCATCTATGGGGTCGCACAGAGTCAGGACATGACTGAAGTGACTTAGCAGCAAAACTAGAACTATAGCAACTATGTCATCACCTAATTCCTGTAACAAGTGTTCACAAAGGAAAGACACTTCTTAAGAGAAAAATGGTTTCTTACAGGAAAAAGCCGAGGTTTGGGAGTTATGAGAAACTTAGGCTTGAATTTTGTAAGGCATTCTCACTTGTTACTGTATGATCCAGGGAACATTAAGTTTCTCTGAACTTTATTAGTTTCTTCACCTATAAACTGGAAGTTAAAAAAAAAAAAAAAAAAAACTGCCTCTTAGAGTTGTTAAAATAATAGATAACATATGCTGGAATATAGTAGGTCCAGTTATAGTTATCCCTGTAATTGACATTAGATTCAGAAATTTAGCAAATATTACTGAGTGCCAACTCTGGTTACCTGAGTGATAAGAGTTTTCCAAAAGCACACAATCTAATAAAGGGAAGGGACATTCTCTCTAAAAAAGAAAACTGAAATGAGTATTAACATATAGAAGTATATTTAATATATCATGGGAAAACAGAAGGGAAGAAATAATTCTGATCTGAAAAGAGCTCTTAAAAGTGCAATATGAATGGTCCCTTGAATGAAAAATAGTCAGCTGTGCTCCTTGGACCTGACTGCAGACTAGTGGTTCTCAAACTTTCGCATGCATCAAATCACATGGAGGGCTTGTTAAAATACACATTTCTGGGCCTATCCCAGACTTTCTGATTCAGGAAGTCCAGAGTGGGGCCTGAGAATGTGAATTTCAGCAAGTGGCACTGATGGAACCCTCTTAGAGAACTACCATTCTAGACTAGAGAGAATGCTCAAGCAAAACTGGCAAGTGACATACAGTGTATCCCTGAGCTCTAAGATGGCAGTTTCCTGGATATGGGCTTTCTGTGAATGGTTAAGGAATAAGGTGAAAAGTCTAGGAGTGAAAATTTCCTAAACAAAACACTCCCTTAATAAGAAATAGATTAACTACCCTTTCAAGGAAGGTGAGTTGACATCCCTGACTGTATAGTGCATGCATGCTAGGTCACTTTAATCATGACCGATTCTCTGAGATCCCATGGACTGTAGCCAGTCAGGCTCCCCTGTCCATGGGATTCTCCAGGCAAGAAAACTGGAGAGGGTTGCCATGCCTTCCTCCAGGAGGCTTTCCCACCCCAGGGATCAAACCTGTGTCTCTTAAGTCTCCTGCATTGGCAAGCAGGTTCTTTACCATTGGTGCCACCTGGGAAGCCCACCTGAGCCACAGAGATCTTCAATGTATGGTGATGAACGCTATTTGGACTTACTGTGATCTATGTCACTTTGCAGTACATACAAGTATCAAACCATTATGCTGTATGCCTGGAACTAATATGTCAACTACATCTCGATTAAAAATTAGTAAGTAAAATAAAACTCACTTAAAACAAAAAGAATGCATAAGTTCAATGTAACTAAGAAAATACCAGTCTGGGAATTCCCTTGGCTGTCCAGTGGTTAGGACTCTTGGCACTTTTACTGCCAAGAGCCTGAGTTCAATCCTTGGTTGAGGAACTAAGATCCCATAGCCTCTGTAATATGACATTATGACATTTAGTATCTCAACCTGGTATTTTTCTTTTTTTTTTTAATTTATTTAATTGGAGGCTAATTACAATATTGTGGTGGTTTTTGCCATACATTGACATGAATCAGCCATGTGTCCCCCATCCTGAACCCCCCTTTTACCTCCCTCTCCATCCCATCCCTCAGGGTCATCCCAGTGCACCAGCCCTGAGCATCCTGTCTCATGCATCAAACCTGGACTGGCGATCTGTTTCACATATGATAGTATTCATGTTTCAATGCTATTCTCTCAAATCATCCCACCCTCGCTTTCTCCCACAGAGTCCCTGGTATTTTTCAATTCCACACACTACTTCCAGCTTTGCATCACACATATAATCAATAAGGTAATGAGGCAACAGACTTTAGGGCATATAGCTAATTAAATGTTCAAAGAATAGAAACACGGTGCCACTCTTATTCTTCATAAGTGAGAATATAACACTAAAGCATCCTGAATTTTAATAGTTCACTTAGCATGCTATAGTTAAAATTCTTCAAAAAGAAAAAAACAAAGCTGAAACCTATTTAATAGTTTCACTTATACATTTTAAGGAATGTTCCATACTCACCAAAACCATCAATATCTAGATTATTTTGAACCACAACATCTAGCAGAGAGTCACCAATTTTTCCTTTGGTTGTTAATGTTTCACCATCACGGTTTATAAAGTGGACTGTTATTTTATCTTCTGAGCTGGAAAAGGAAACAGTTCTTTATTACTTTCAGTAATTTCAACATACTTTAAAATAGTTGCTTGAAGAATCCGTAAGGTGAAATAATTAGGTTGTGTGTGGGTTTGTATGCATGCAAATATGCTCCTTTATAGGATTTTCTTTTCTTTCTAAAGTTTATTTGGGAAGGAGACACCAGAAACCAGAGGTATAACTATCTACCCACCAACCGGAAGGGAAGTTCTGCCACCCTAAAGGAAATGGCGAGTACGTCACTATCAAGGCCACCTGAAGTATGTCTTCCCAGTGGTCACCATCAGTCACAGTTACATGAAATCATTAGCAATCATTATCACTTGTGAAGTCTGTTTTGCTCTCACACAGGTCCTCCGAAAACCAACATCTCTATGAATGTGTCCCTAAAAATTAGATGAGGGCTGTGGAGAGCTTTAAACACAAATCATCATGCTATTGATAAGGCAATTGTTATGCAAGTGTCTGACAAATACAGTCACCAAGAGGCAGCAGTTTGGTAGCTTGAGTAGCTGAACATTTCGTTTTGGTCAAAAACCAAAGGGACTAGAAAAAGGTTTTCTGTTTAAATCTGTGGGAAGATAAATATAACCCTCCTTGTATTTTTCATTATTATAGGATATCTATCAGTCAGTCATCAGTCTGCTAACTTACTTACATTTCTTACCCTTCTCTCAAACATGAGTCCAAATTTTGGGAAAAGAAATCATACTATCAACTAATTAGTCATTTAAATTTTTACTTCATAATTGAAAAGATGTACTTCAGCTTAAAATAATGAGTTGTAATTTTCACCACTCCCAATAGACAGTCATAGTCCATCAAAGAAAACTTTGTTTAATGTAAGTAAAACCTAGAATTGTACAATTTCAGAGCTATAAATATCATACAAATTACCAAGTACAGTCATGTCATTTCACAAAAAAAGGCAGCCTTATCAGATAATATCTTCCCTGATAACTCAAGGCCGAAAAAAAAAAGATTCTATTAAAAATTGATCAGAATTGTGTTGAGAAAGACAGAATGTCCCTTAAATGGGCCTGTACTCTCCAACTTCTTTTCACAGGGGAAAAAAATGCTTTAAAGCAAGTATTCCCAAACACACATGATTTTCAACTACGCAACTGACATTTTTTCAAAGAAGAATGACTAAGAATGAAGATACTCTGGAGGCAGGGAGACCTCGTTGGAGGTTATGAAAGGGCATAAATGAAGCAACAGTGTAGGAGATACTAATTTAAGAGATATTCAGGAGGCAGAATTAAAAGGTTCTGGAGAGGGAGGAAGTAATGCTGAAATTTCTTGCCTGGGCAATGGGAAATACAGGTTACCTGAGGATTAACTGAGGAGGAGAAGGAGTTTTGGGGAAGATCGGAAATGAGCTCAAGTTTAGACGTGTTTGATTTAATAATAGAAAAAAACATGCTTCGACACGTTTGAACCTTGAAAACATTTACACTCAAGTTATACAAGCCTGGTTATATATATATTAACACATAAATTTCCCAGGAAAGGCAAATCTATAAAGACAGAGAGCAGATGAGAGGTTGCCTGGGACTAGGGTTGGACATGGGGACCGACTGTAAAATGTCAAACTGGTGAAACAAAATTGTTCCAGCGCTGGATTGTGTTTATGGCTGGACAAATCTAAGATATGGTAATGGCAGCAGAACCCTAAAGATGTGCTAAAAAATCACTGAATTTTATATTTATCAGTATATTTTATGCTTTATGTTATACCTCAATTAAATGTTGTCCTAATTCTATCCGAAGTTATGATATGCTTAGCTAAAGATAGAAAACTCATGTGTCAACACTAGTGATTATTAAATCGCTTAAATCATTAAATTGTTAAATCTAGAAAATCTTTATTCCCAGTTCACTAAACTGTGTACTATTATCAGAAATAAAACTTATCTTGAACATAAAAATAATAATAGAAAAAACAAAGGTCCAAAAGCCAAAGGGAAATATATGTCTGAGACCCACAGAAGTCTAGAGATTTGACATCACAAAACACCTGGTACACTAAGCGACAGTAAGTACAACAGAAAGATTTCCATAGTTTACCCACACTACTGAAGGCTGGAGGTTTGGGGACTGCTGCTCTTCCGGGGCACCCTAGAGCTAAGCTTTGTTATTGTTGTTTAGTCACTAAGTTGTGTCCATGGACTACAGCCCTCCAGGCTCCTCTGCCCATAGGATTTCCCAGGCAAGAATACTGGAGTGGGTTGCCATTTCCTTCTCCAGGGAATCTTCCTGACCCAGGGATCCAACCCATGTCTCCTGCATTGGCAAGCGAATTCTTGACCACTGAGTCACCAGAGAAGCCAACAGCAAAGGAATTTCAACTCTGACACCAGATTTCTCTTCTTTAAAATCAGGGTAACATTTATCTCATAGTTTTGATAACATATGGAAAATTCCTAACAGAGTAGAGCTCAACAAACACTGATTGATAACTTTTATTTAAAGTCCCAGTCCTTTTGCTGCTAAGGAGCCTGAACTGCTGCTACATATTAAAGGTGTGCATGCGTGTGTGCTAAGTTGCCTCAGTCATGTTCAACTCTTTGCACCCTATGGACTGCAGCCCGCCAGACTCCTCTGTTTATAGATTCTCCAGACAACAATACTGGAGTGGCTTGCCATGCCCTCCCTCCAGAGGACCTTCCCAAACTAAGGAAAGAATCCATTAAAGGTGTTCAGTCCCAGAAAAAACTGCAGAATTAAGAGTAATAACAGGTTTACCAAAGGACAGGAGAGAAAGCAGAAATGAGAGTAAAAGTAATTGTGCAGTTGAGAAAGTATGGAATACAAGAGTCAGAAGACATAAATTCCAGCCCTGGTTCCAACGTACTCATTAGGTGACCATGGGAAGTGGCAATAACGGTGACTTCACTAAGCTGCTGAGAGAATTAAAGGAGAGAAAGTTTGTGGAAACATTTTATTCCCTAAAAAGCATCATACATGTGTACTTTACTCACCTAACTTTATTCATTATTAACAATTGGTACTGATGGGTTTCGTAGGTTTCTCTTCCCCAATTTTAAGAACTAGCAAAAAGTTTTTAGCTATTCCCCAGAAGATCAAGATTTCAGGTACTGGAAAATAACTATGATCCCTCTAAATCCTCTATCATCATCAATATATCAACCAGCACCACAAACAACTACTTCCTTCAACTGTTACCCTTTATGCACCATGCACTGCCATTTATTCTGTTCAGCCACAGCAGATATCTCAATCAAGTTGTCAGTGGCTGTTGTAGAAAAGCTTTTAACAGACTTCTGACAGACAAGGGAGTTATGGCTGCTGATGCTCACCCTTTCACTACCTGGGGCGGCCTGGGGCAGATGGTCCAAGAAAAGGGCCCCATCTAGAGCGCCCCACTTCCACAGCCACCTTAACTCTTCCAAATGACCCTACAGGCTAAAGAATTATCAACTCTAATGGTGCTCAAAAAACAAACAAAAACTATGTGAGTTCTAGTCCCAGTTTTGCCTGCTACTTAATATAAAATTTTTATTCTCATTTATCTACTTTCCCTGCCTCAGGAGATTTTCTTAAGGATCAAGTGAAATAATACACGTGAAAGCCCTTTGCAACCTAAATCACTACAACATGTAAAGTACTAGGACAGGGTATTTTGGAGTTAAAGTTTTTTGACTCTCAGTTACTGAAAGCTTACTTACATGTTAAACTTCAAAGTCAGAACTACAGCCTCTAGACTGCTCTGTCCAATTAAACTTGAGCAATAACAGAGATATTCTATAGCTGTATATAACTGATGTCCCAGACAGTAGCTACTAGCTATGTGAGGTTATTCAGTATTTGAAATGTGGCCACTGGAACTGGGAAACTGATTCTTTAATTTTATGCAACTTTAATTATCTTAAATGGCTACATGTGGTTACTGGTGACCATACTGGATAGCCTGGGAAATTTAGTTGCAGCTCCAAAGTCTGTGATGGCACAGGTCATCAACAGAAACTGTGCCAATGGGGCAGAAAGTAGGTTTAAGAGGGAACAAAACAGATGTGCTTCCCTTAAGACAACCTGATCTACCAAATCAAACAGTAACCTGGAGGAGATAATTCCCACTCACGAAAGCACTCATTTTCCTTTAAATATGTTACATAAATGTGTTCAATAAGAGTCCCAATTTATACACAATTTTTCAAGAAAGCAACCAACTTAGAAAATAAGGCATCCAGGTAGATGGACGTCAAAGACTGGAAAGTAACAAATAACCCCAACTTGCCTTCCCCATTATCTCCTTCACAGTTCATGCAACAAAAATTTAGTGAGCACCCACTACCTCACAGATTAAGGGGGAAAAGATGAGTAGGTCCCACACCCTATTCTCAGGAACTTCACAAAAAGAAACTAGAGAGGAACACAAACCCAACTGTTTTTCCCTGCTTCCTACTACAGGACAGCAGGTCAGAGAGCTGTTCAGAGACCTACATTATATTAAGGCTCCATCCACCACAGTGCTATACTCTGAAATTATGAGTTCATTTTATCTCTATTGTATCTAAAGAGGATTGTGTCTGAGAAACAAATCTACCCAAGAATATAAAACTGCAACATATTCTGGGCAAATTTTTTTTCACATCTCTTTCAACATTTAGTACACAAAACTCAACGCTGTGGGCTTAGGAGGCGGCTGAAGCTAACAGGTGGGATTTACTGAGCCCCCCAGACTCCTTGCAATATGTGTATGCTGTTATTTGTTTCTTTAAATAATCCTGTGAGGCCTACACGACTCTTATCCCCCAGTAACAGACATTAGACAAACTGGATAATAAGTGTCAAAGCCCAGTTTAAAACCCTGGCTTGCCAGTCCAACGCAGGGGACTTTTTATCCGACAGCAACCAGAAGGAGTGGAGAAGGGCATGGCATCCTACTCCAGTATTCTTGCCTAGAGAATCAGACGGACAGAGGAGCCTAGTGGGCAACAGTCCATGGGGTCGCAACGAGTTGGACACGCCTGAAGCGACTTAGCACGCACGACTTAGCACTTAGAGGGGAGCACACAGGGAAGCTCGGGGACAAGCGGGTGTACCCTAAATGGACAAGAACTTGGAGACAGAACGTTTCCAGAGCCGGCAGGAGGAAGAGGGCCCAGAAGAAAGCCCTGGCCGCGACACAAACTGGGCGCGAGGTTCACCGCGGTCTCCGGCAGGGCAAAGGTTAGATCCACGCCAAACAGCACGGAGAACCAGCAGCAGCAAAATGCCAGCTTTCCCGAGGGCACAGGAGGCGCTGGGACAGGGAAATCGGGGGTCCCAGGCCCCCGTTCTCCGCCAAGCGTCGATGGACCTGAGAAGCAACTTGGCAACCGGACGACAAGGAGGAAGCGACCGCAAGGGACGACCACCCTGGGGACATGGAGAAGGCAGCGGGACTGGGCTTGTGGCCCGCAGGCCGGCGCCCGGGAGAGGACGACAGACCTGGAAACCTCTGGAGATGACGGAGGCGCCGCCACCAGAGGACCCACGAGCTCGGCGCGCCC
>NW_011495045.1:3864271-3871391 GCF_000754665.1 Bison bison bison | reverse complement strand
CCCCGCGCGCCTTCCGGGTGACTATAAGGCCCGCGCGCCTGAGCGCAGCCCCGCCCCCTGCCGGCGCTCCGCCCCGCCCCCTGGCCCTGGCTTTAGGGGCGGGGCTCCGCGCCTCGTTTTACCTACTGACCAGGTTTTGTCTTGATCTTGCTGCTTCGTTGGCATCTAGGGTCCCCAAGTGAGAACATTAAATTTTAAAAGATAGCAGAATGTCTGACGAAAAGATACAATAAAACAATCCCCAGTTAACTATACCACTCTTTTTTTTTTCTGCACCTCCTTCTCCTGTCTATTAAAAAAAAGTGGGAGATGGCCATCTTGGAGTTCAAAAACTAGAAAAGAGAATTACAACAGTTGTTTAAAAAGGACCGTAGGAAATTTCAACATGCTAATAGGCAAACACAAAGAAGAATAAAGAAGAATAACTGTGACAATAAAACTATAAATAATCACAGTAATGAATGAACGCGGATACCGGAGAAGGCACGTGATGTTCCCAGACTTTGAGTGGCAAATAAATGCTCGTTGAGCAGCTGAAATCCACGAGCCTGAACAGGAAACTTTGATGAACTGAGAGCTTTTTAAGAGTTTTACAAAACTAGGAAGCTGAATTTAAAAATACACTTCATCGTGGTTAATACGTTGTGGGGAACGCATGGGCTTTGAGGTCAGAAATAGCGATGTTCAAATCCAAGGTCTACCACTTTTGAGCTCTTGAGACCTTGGATAAATTACTCTCTTAGAGGATCAGAATCCCCAGAACAGTTTTACGTGGAAAAGATGTTCCATCCTTCAGGGCCAGCCTGAGGGTTAGACAAACTAACCCGCACGATGGGGTAAGGATAGGATAGTGCGTCACAAAGAGCCATAACTCTTCCTGGGCCTTCCTGCCTAAGGCTACTCTTTAAAGGTTAAAGTCACGTGGCTCTTGCAAATATGCTAAACACAAGAAAAGATACACTAAAGAATACCCAGAACAAGAAAGTATAGGCCTAAGGAAAGCCTCTCTGGAGACAACGTACGGTGAGTATTGAACCGGAGGGCAGAGAGACCCGCAGTCTATCAGCTCCTGAATTGCCTCAATCTTCCGATAAAGAGAAAGACCTTCAAGTTGAACCGTTCTCAGCAAACCCTGAGAGTAGCCTGGGAGAGGAGGTTGCTTAAAAAAAAAACAGTTAATCATTTTTTTAAGATGAACTCTCCAAGGTCAGATGAATTACTTGTAGGAAAAGAAATGGAAACGAACAAATGCTCCAGAAACTTCTCAGGCCTCCTGTAAATCCAGCTTCAGCTCTGCGGAGGCACTTACAGATTTCTGCTTTGTGGAGTAGTTGTTTGTATACATACTTCCTTTTAGTAGCCCCCATGCTTCCAGGGCCATGGCCTTGAGCATATCAGGGTTTCAGTAAGTATCTGTAAATAAATGAATAGTATAATCTCCATTAGTTATCATCAGAATTCATGAATCATGTGCAGGAAGATTAAAGAAGAAAAAAAAAAGTTTTCCAGATTTTCAAAGGGCAGTAAGGGTAGATTCCGAAAATCACAGACATGCAGATTCAGCAGTATTCCAAAGGGAATTTATAAACATAGGTTCATAAACAGAGATTAAAAAGTAATATGGAATTACTGAGGACAAGCTTTTGCTGATGTATTTATCTAAAACTCCCACTCTCCCATCTGTTACTCCTGTCAAAATCCGCCTGTATTCTGAAAGTGTGAAAGTGAAAGTCTCTCAGTTGTGTCCGACTCTTCCTGACCCCATGGACTATATAGTCCACGGAGTTCTCCAGGCCAGAATACTAGAGTGAGTAGCTAATCCCTTCTCCAGGGGATCTTCCCAACCCAGGGCTCAGTCCCAGGTCTCCCACATTGTAAGCAGATTCTTTACCAGCTGAGCCACAAGGGAAGCTCAAGAATACTGAAGTGGGTAGCCTATCCCTTCACTCATCTCATATTTGATCTTTCCCATGAAGTCATAGCTACTAATCGCAAAAGATCATCCCTCCTTCTGCTAAATGCCTGAGACCTTTGTTTATTCCTGAAAACTTTATGGTCCCCATTGTTTCAAATAGGATAATGTTCATGAAAGTGTGTTGTAAACTGTAAAGTGTTATAAAAATTCCGGTTCAGTGTTTACTGAGCACCTACTCTGAGCTTCAGGGTACCGTGTGCTCTATCATAAATACTTTGTATAGCTCCTCTAGAGTGAAAGTATCAAAAGTAGGAAGGCTGTCTTAATCATCTTCATATTCCCAGCACCTGGCATAGTGCCTGGCACAAAAGCAACCATTTCATAGTATCTTTGTTAAGAACTGTGTTACAGACTTTCACAATATTTTAAAATTAAAGAGTCCTTGATTTACAATATTATGTTTCAGGTATACACCAAAGTGATTCAGTTACTTTTTTTTTCAGAGTATTTTCCACCATATGTTATTACAAGATACTGAATATAGTTCCCTTTACTACACAATAAATCCTTTTTTCTTATCTATTTTATGTATAGTAGTTTGTATCTGTTAATACTATACTATTTATCCCACTCACTTTCCTCTTTGGTAACCATAAGATTGTTTTCTATGTCTGTCAGTCTGTTTCTATTTTGTATATAGATTCATTGGTGTTACTTTTTATATTCCACCTATAAGTGATATCACATAACTCTTGTCTTTGTCTGTCTTACTTGACTAAGTATAATAAACTCCAGGTCCATCCATGTTGCTGAAAATAACAATATTTCATTCTTATTTGTGGCTGAGTAATATATACACCAGCATCAGCCCCATGGCCAGACCACAGGACCTGATAAGCGCCAGAGACTCAGTGCTGGCAACGCAAGGCACCTATAGAATGCTGTACATGTTGATGCCTGGCACCATCTGCATGCAGTATTGGGGGAACCTTGGCACGACCCCACTCGAGATGACTGATACCCCTCCCCTTCTAGCCCTAGAATGCCCACCAGTGATGTCTATAATACTTATCTCACATCTTAAGCCACTTGTCTTTTGATAAGCACTTGGATTGTTATGTCTTGGCTGTTGTAAATAGTGCTATGAACGTGTATGTTTTTGAATTTGAGTTTTCATCTTTTCTGGATATATACTCAAGAGTGGGATTTCTGGGTCATATGATAGCTCTCTCTTAGTATTTTAAGGAAACTCCATACTGTTTTCCATAATGGCTGCACCAATTAACATTCCCATCAACATTATAGGAAAGTTCCCTTTTCTCCACACCCTCTCCAGCATTTATTTGTAGACTTTTTGATAATAGCTATTCTGACAGGATTGAATTGGTATTGCATTGTGGTTTTGATTTTCATTTCTCTAATAGTTAATATTGTTGATCATCTTTTCATATGCCTGTTGGCCATCTACATGTCTTCCTTGGAGAAAAGTGTTTATAGATCTTCTGCTCATTTTTTGTTTGAATTGTTTGTTTTTTGATATTGAAGTGTAAGAGCTGTTTGTTAGAAATTAAGCCCTTGTCTGTTGCATCTTTTGCAAATATTCTCTCCATTCCATAGATTGTCTTTTCACATTGTTGATGGGGTATTTTTGCTGAGCAAAAGCTTTTACATTTTATTAGGTCCCATTTGTTTGGTGGCACTAGTGGTAAAGATTCTGCCTGCCAATGCAGTAGACACAAGAGACACCAGTCAATCCCTGGGTCGGGAAAATCCCCTGGAGAAGGGAATGGCTAATCACACCAGTATTCTTGTCTGTAAAATCCCATGGACAGAGGAGCCTGGCGGGCTATAGTCCATGTGGTCACAAAGAGTCAGACATAACTGAGCAAGAAACAGGACATGTTTATTTTTACTCTTATTTTCTTTGCCTTGCAAGACTGAGCTATGAAAATATTGCTACAATTTACATCAGATAATGTTTTGCCAGTGTTCTCTTCTAGGAGTTTTATGGTATCATATCTTATGGTGGTGGTGGTGGTTTAGTCGCTAAGTTGTGTCTGACTCTTGCGATCGTAGCCTGTCAGACTCCTCTGTCCATGGGATTCTCCAGGCAAGAATACTGAAATGGGTTGCCATTTCCTTCTCCAAGGGATCTTCCCAACCCAGGAATTGAACCTGGGTCTCCTGCATTGCAGGCAGATGATTTACCAACTGAGCTATGAGGTCTTTAAACCATTTTGAATTTATTTTTGTATATGATATGAAGGAGTGTTCTAATTTCACTTATTTACATGTGACTATCCAGATTTCCCAACACCACTTGTTGAAAATCTGTCTTTTCTCCATTGTATAGTCTTACCTCCTTTGTCATAGGTTAATTGACCATAGGTATGTGGGTTTATTTCTGGGTCTCTATTCTCTTCCATAGAAGATCTATATGTCTGTTTTGAGCCAATACCATACTGTTTTGATTACTATAGCTTTGTAGTATAGTCTGAAGTTTGGAAGGGTTATACCCCTAGTTTTGTTCCGTATTCCTCAGGATTGCTTTGACAATTCTAGGGCTTTTACGATTCCATATAAATTTTAGGGTTATTTGTTCTAGAAACTTCCATAATTTTTATCTCATACCTTTAGCTCAGCAACTCTGTAGAGAAGACATAAATATTTACTGACATTAGCAGTGTGAAAAATCATGATGCTAGTGCTGAGGACACAGCAGTGAACAAAACAATCCCTACCCTCTTATTTTACAGATGAGCAAACTGAGGTACACATTGGTTGTGACTGTCTTAGAATTATACTGCTATTAAGTTGTGAATCTAAAATTTAAATCCAGGTCTTCCTGGTCCCAAGTCTGGGGCATAAGCCTAAGAAATGACCATTTTATTATATATATTTACACATAAAATTTTATTATTATATTATTGTACATTATATTATTATGAATATGTTTATATCACATGTATTTTTCACATCTACATTCAATAGTAGATGCTTTAGAGGCTACACAATCCATATAATTTAGAAATAGGATCAGAAATTAGCATTGCCTAAAATTTTAAAAAGTATGAAATTAAGTATATTTCACTCCCAAGAAATTACTCCACCCCCAGGGATTTATTAATATGGCTGATAAAATTGGTGAATTTCCTAACTTTAAATTAAATCACCAGTATGTAAATAAATTGCTGTCTTTGTCTTAATTGATCTTCCTGTCTGCAGTTAGCATCCATCATACTCCCTGGCTCAGATGGTAAAAAACTGCCTGCAATGCAGGAGACCCAGGTTCAATCCCTGGGTGGGGAAGATCCCTGGAGTAGAAAATGGTAACCCACTCCAGTACTGTTGCCTGGAGAATTCCATGGACAAAGGAACCTGGCAGTCTGCAGTCCATGGGATTGCAGTTGGACAGAACTGGGCAACTAACACTTTCACTTTCATACTACCAGTAGGCTAATCCTATTAACATATTGATATGATCAAGTTACTTTTGTCAGCCTTAAAAATAAAATAGCCAGTTATTCAACCACCAAAATGAGATTATTCAGGAACAGCAGAGGAATTGCCACTCAGGCCATGCAAACTATGGCAAACTACCGGCCAAGATCAGAAAACAAAAAAAAGGCGGGGGGCGGGGGTTGCTTTTATAGAGGGAGGGGCTGTTTTGAACAAAAATTCACTGGAGGCCAATGAGAGTCCAATACTTTGGTCACCTGATGGGACGAACCGACTCATTGGAAAAGACCCTGATGCTGGGAAAGATTGAAGGCAGGAGGAGAAGGGGATGACAAAGGATGAGATGGTTGGATGGCATCACCGACTCAATGGACATGAGTTGGAGCAAACTCTGGAAGACAGTGAAGGACAAGGAAGCCTGGTATGCTGCAGTTCATGGGGTCGAAGAGTTGGACTAGGCTGAGCGACTGAACAACAACAAATGAGATTTCAGGGTGGTAACGGCTTTTCATTGACTGGGAGTGTAGTAGTTTCTCATTGGCTGGGTTGTTGCTGGCAACAGCCTACTGTTGGGTATGTAAAGTAAGCTGCTTCGTGTTAGAGAGTGAAAGATAGCTTCTTCCTGATGGAGTCTGCAAAAGGCAGTTAGTGATAGTATGTGAGAGCTCCCCCTTCAGAACTTCCCAACTCCATTGTATTTTTTTTTTTTTAATATGTATGTATTTGGCTGCACCAAGTCTTAGCTGCGGCATGTGGGATCTAGTTCCATGGTCAGGGAGGGATTGAACCCAGGCCCCCTGTAATGGGAGCGCTGAGTCTTAACCGCTGGACCACCAAGGAAGTCCCCTGACTCCATTTTCAATGAGGTTTCCTTTATTCTCACTTTCAGTATGAAATCCTTGAATGACATTCCATCATCATGTGCTGTTCCGTCACCCTTGAAGTGACAATCATCATTTATTAGTAGAATAAAACAAACTGCTGAACTGGACCCACAGTGTCCTTCAAGCTCTTTCCAACACCCATCCGTCCTGCCTCAAGCTTTTCTCCCCTGAATTATGTTATGTACTCTTCTGCCTGTGCCTGGCTGAAGTGTATCCAGCCTCCAGGACTCAGTTCAGCCCTTGCAAGAAGCATACTCTGACATAAATAACTTTTGTGAACCTTACAACACTACAAATCCCTCTGTCATTGCTGGCAGTTAAATCATTATGTGCAATAGGAACTTGGACCAAGTGGCATGTGCAGTTTCAGTTCCATTTGTTCAAGTTTACTTTCTAGGTACATCTAAACTTTTAAATATGACCCTCAAATGTTAATAGTTGGTTGTCTCTTTTTGTGATCTTAGCCAGTCCTGATGAACAGTTCATTTGGGCATACAAAATGAGGTATTCTAATTCAGACAATCCTTCGTCATTGATTGCCTAGGCTACTTCTGCAAAGAGAGATTTGCCCTCATCTTCTATTCAGATATTCTGAGGTAGAGCCTGTATGGGAAAAGCAGAATACATGTTTGATTGCCTCCTTTTATTTATCTGTCATACTTACAAGTCTATTCTTATTTTCCATTTATTCAAAAGCTGGTTTAGAAAGTGATACTTTTCTAGCAAATGGTGTATTTTACCTAATTTGCAGTACTTATTGACATAAAAATTTTCCTGTTATTTATCTTTAAAAAATCTCTGATGTGTCTATAGCTATACTGACAATTATATTTCATATGTTATTTTCTGGTTCATCTCCCTA
>NW_011495045.1:3846981-3864171 GCF_000754665.1 Bison bison bison | reverse complement strand
CATCTCCCTATTTTTTTTCAATAATCTTGCCAAAAGTTGATTTTATTAAGCTTTTCAAATAATAACTCTGGACATTGGTCTGTGCTGTACCTTTATTTTCTAATTTTGTTTATTCATTTATATTAACAACTTCTTTCACTCTAAATTCCTTAGATTTACTTGGTGGTTCTTTTTCTAACTTCTTCATCCAGATGTATAGCTCATTAATTTTCAATTTTTTTTTTAAGTATTTAAGCTTCTCTATTTAAATTTTCCCAAGTTCTATGTTTGGCTGCATCCACAATTTGAAACAGAACACTTTATTGTTTTGTTTAAGTATTTTCAAATTTCTACTCTGTTTATTCATTGACAGTCAGCCATTTGGAAGTATGTTTTGATGTCTAAATGTACAAAGGTTAGAAATCAATAGCATGGCAGAATCAAAGATCAGTGAGCCTGAAAACAGCAATGTAAGCTCTCCAAAATGGCATCCAAAGATTAAAAAAAAGAAAGCTGGGGAAAGAGAAAGAGCATGGCATCATTGGCCTCTGTTACAATATCAGGTGGCCTAACATACTTCTATTTGAAGTCCCAGAAGAAATAGACGAGGCTGAAATAGAGACATTTTAAAGCCAACAAAAATTAATAGAGGTATCGCCCTCAGACTCTCACTAGAATTCACAAAAAGGACGTTAGTAGTAGGCAGCTTCCAACCTGGCTCCCACTGATCCCCACCTACCGGGGTTCATGCCTAGGTTTAATCCCCTCATCTGGAACATAGATTGGACCAGGTGATTTGCTTCTAACAAATAAATACAGAAAAATTGATAGGGTGTCCCTTCTGGTATTAGGTTACTAAAAGACTGTAACTTCTGTCTTGCTGAGTCTTGTTCTATTATACTCCAGGCTTCAATGATATGAAGAAGCTGCCATGTTTGTGAGGCTCACTAGGCAAATAACAGAGAGTTGCCTCTAGAAAACAGCCAGCAATGAACCAAGACCTCAGTCCAATTGTCTACTCTCAAAGAACTGAATCCTGTCAACAAATATTTGAGTGAGGTGGAAACAGATACTTCCTTGGTTGAACCTTGACATAATCACATCCCCCATTGATTGCAGCCTGGGAGAGACCCTGAAGCCGCGGGCTCAGCAAAGACACACCAGATTCTGACATCCAGAAACCATGAGATAATAAATACTATTTCAATTCACTACATATTAGAGCAATTTGTTATGCAACAATAGACAATACAGTGTTCTTCTAAAATAGCAAAGCTGAATGCAAAAGGAAGGACTAAGAGGTAAGAAGAAATTATAAGCAAAAAAATTAGCAGCTGTATCATGCGTGCTCGGTTGTGTCTGACTCTTTGTGACGCTATGGACTGTATAGCCCACCGGGTTCCTCTATCTGTGGAATTTTCCAGGCAAGAATACGGAGTGGGTTGCCATTTTCTGCTCCAAGGGATCTTCCCAACCCGGAGATCGAACCCCAGTCTCTTGTGTCTCCTGCACTGGCAGGCGGATTCTTTACCACTGCTCCACCTGGAAGCAACTGTATGGGTAAATTTAAATAACAATAACTATGATCTCATCAGAAGACACAGATAAAAACAGAACTATATAAAGTGTTATTGGTAGGATCCTTTTCCCTTTTCTTCCTTTTAGGAATAGAATACCCTGAATTTTAGCTAAACACATGACTTAGCAGCCAGAGGCCACATTTCTCGGCTTCTCTTTTAGCTGGGTGTGTCCTTATTATAGTTTCTGCTAGTTGTACACAAGTGGAAGTGATGTATGCAACCATATAATCTTTTTTTTTATGAGGAAGCGTTCTCTATTTTCCTTTTCCACAGGTTAAAAATGGCAGCAACCAGAGTGCTCACATGAGATTCATTAAAGCATGAAAGATAGCAGAGTGTCAGAACCAACCTACCAGCCTAAGCTCCTGAAGAACCTCATGTAGTGGAGTTGCCTGCCTATGTTTGCATGGCAGCGCCTCTCCCCACCCCACCACCATCTTGGCTCACATAAATGTCCCATGAGAGAGAAGTCAACATTTATGCTCTTTAACCTACTTGAAGTCTTTTCGTTATCCTTGCAGTTTAGCATCCATCCTGATAAGTACATCATTGAAGCTCCAAAAGAAAGAATAAAATGAGGGGAGAAACATTTAAAAGACACATATTTTAAGAGTAAAATGAAATAGTGAAAGTAAGTTCCACTATATCAAAAGCAAATGGACTAAATACACCAATGAATAGGCAGACTTCTATTTAGGAAGCAAAAATTCTATACTACCACATTTAGAAACAACTCATCAAAATTATAAAGACAAAAAGATTGAAGCTAAAAGGTTAGAAAAACAAATACTAGGTAAAAACAATTCAAAGAAAGTTAATTTTTTGTATTGCTGTTTGATTAAATGGACTTTCAAGGGGAGAAGCATTATAAAGAATAAATGGAGCCACTATCTAATGCTAAACATTTAAATTAACTTGCAATATTTAGTAATTCCAAACCTACAAATTTCTAAGGACATGGCCTATGTGTTTGTGTATTTGTGTATACATAATATTTATTAGACAGAATTTCATGGGAAATGGGCAAATATGTCATCATGTTGAGAGACTTTTTTTTAATGTATCTCTTTCAATAATGAATAGATCAATCCATAAGAATATCATAGATTTCATACATTAGTAACCTGTACTTAAATAATCCAATTTTCTAATAAGTTTAGAGAGAACGTTTGACAATATACTAGGTAATAAAGTGTCAGCACGTTTCAGAAAAATGATATCATAGAGAAAAAAATGTAGTTGATGTAAGTTAAAATGTGTAATTTACATATCTTTGTTCTGCAATATAAGTACATCAGAAGATAGAAACTTCCCAAATGAATTTATGTTACGTTAATGATCCCTGAGATATCAAGTCCTGATATTTCACTGTTGGCATCACTGGTTTGCAGGACTGCACGGCACTGAGTCAGTAACAAACCTCAGTAGTCTTCATTCACAGTGTTGCTATTGTAAAAGATGAACGGCACAGTATTGATTTATTTTCATTAAGCTTTGTCAGACAAAAGAGTCTGAAATTCCTTCAACTCTACAATTTTATAAACGTAGTGTATGCCATATTTTCGGAGAAGGCAATTGCACCCCACTCTAGAACTCTTGCCTGGAAAATCCCACGGACGGAGGAGCCTGGTTGGCTGCAGTCCATGGGGTCGCTGTGAGTCGGACACGACTGAGCGACTCACTTTCACTTTTCACTTTCATGCATTGGAGAAGGAAATGGCAACCCACTCCAGTGTTCTTGCCTGGAGAATCCCAGGGACAGGGGAGCCTGGTGGGCTGCCGTCTATGGGGTCGCACAGAGTCGAACATGACTGAAGCGACTTAGCAGCAGCAGCAGCAGCATGCCATATTTTAAATTTCTGAAACGTAGACCAAACTATTTCTTGCCAAAAGAGTTTCCAAAAGGTCCAATTTCACAAGCATGACAAAACCACTCAGTGCATTTATACATCTTTATGTAAATGTTCCAACAGAGATGGATTCAGCATTGCCCTGAAATACCAGTGATTTGACTTTCTTGCCAGTTCCTCAAAAGTCCTCTTGCAGCCTCAGGTCCAGGCTAGGCCATCTCAAATGTTGTAGAACAGCAAACTAGCATATAGTGTGCCTAACTCATCTGTGGTTCAAGCCAGTGGAATGTGTAGTTTTGGTACTATTTGTTTATTCATGGCACAATTCACTCAATTTTTTTTTAGCACAAAACATGTAATAAATGGAGTTAAGCTCTACGTTCTTGCAAAAGATTGCTACCTTGATGTTGCCAACTAAGGAATGTCACTCACCACCTAGCTCTACAAGAATCCAGTCATTAGCCACTGCTCCCACTGACCTGCAACACACCGAGAGAATTTAGGGTGAAGATCAGTGATGAGGCACGTTGTGCTCTGGGAAAACTGCAAAACAAGCCCTCAGATAGTTAGATATTTTTGGGAGGAAATTTCATAAATCCAGATTCTTACATCTTCCCACACTTAGAAAAGCACTAAAATCATTAACCGAGAGACCCATGCCTCATGACTTACAGTAACCTTCTACCAAGATGTGTGCTTGGCTGCACGTAACCCTTCTCCAAAATCATGTATCTACTGACCTCCTCACCCCCAACCTTTCCGGGGCAGCTCCTCAGAGCTCTCTGAGGGGCGTCTCCTAGGCTTTAGTCCTCAGTGAAGTGAAGTCGCTCAGTCGTGTCTGACTCTTTGCGACCCCATGGACAGTAGCCTACCAGGTTCCTCTGTCCATGGTATTTTCCAGGCAAGAATTACTGGAGTGAGTTGCCATTTCCTCCTCCAGGAGATCTTCCTAACCCTGGGATTGAACCCAGGTCTCCACATTGTAGGCAGATGCTTTACCATCTGAGCCACTCAGTCCTTAGTAAGTCCCCAAATAAAACTGAAACTCATAGCTCTCATACTGTACAGTTTTTTCAGTAGACAGTTTATTAGTTCTCTTGTTGCTGTAACAAATTCATTATCTCACAATTCTCTAAGATGGATCCAAACTGGGACTCACTGGGCCAAGTCATGTCCAACTCTTTGAGACCCCATAAACTGCAGTGGGCAGGCCTTCATTCCTTTCTGGGTGCTCAAGGAGAGAATCTGCCTCCTTGCCTCTCCTGGCTTTAGTGGCCACCTGCATTCCCTTAGCTCATTTCTGTTTTTCAGAGCCAACTATAGCTGGTCTGCTGGGTGAGACCCCACATCACATCTCCATGACTTTTTAACCAACATCATCTCTCTGACCACAGCAGGTTCTTGCTTTTGGTGTTAGTCGCTCAGTCCTGTCCGATTCTTTGCAATCCCATAGACTGTGGCCTGCCAGGCTCCTCTGTCCTTGGGATTCTCCAGGCGAGAATACTGGAGTGGGTAGCCATTCCCTTCTCCTGGGGATATTCCCCACCCAGGGATTGAAGCAGGATTTCCTGCATTGCAGGCAGGTTCTTTACCATCTGAGCCACCATAGAAGCCCTCTCACTTTTAAGGACTCATGAATAGTTTGGACTCATCTGGATGATAATAGGATAATCATTTTCAAGGTTCCTACCCCTAATAACATCTGCAAAAACTCATTTGAAATATAAATGAACACTTTTACAGGTCCCAAATATTAAGAAGAGAGTGCGTGCATGCTAAGTCACTTCAGCCGTGTCCGGCTCTTTGTGACCCCGTGGACTGTAGCTCGCCAGGTTCCTATGTCCATCATATTCTCCGGGCAAGAATACTGGAATGGATTGCCATGCCCTCCTCCAGAGGGTCTTCTTGACTCAGGGATGGAACCCATGTCCCTTTTATCTCCTTCACTGGCAGGCAGGTTCTCTATCACTAGCGCCACTGATAATAGCTAATATTTATTGCGTGCTTACTCGGTGCAGCACTTGCTTTACATGTTTGACTTTTTAAATCTTCATGAAAAATCCTATGAGGTGACTATCAGCATTATTACTATTTTATTTGATGAGTAAGTTGAGGCAAAATTTATATTTAAATGAGGTGTGCAGTGTTACACCTCATTAAAAGAAATGATACTAGATGACCTTCAGTACAGTAGTTTTTATAACATACAAATAGAAATGTATACTCTATTCTATAATATGATAGGGGTATATTACATTCTACCCCCCCAAAGGCATTTATTCCTTTCCTCCCTTGGAGTCTAGGGGAAAAATAGACAGAATCTATACATTTCTGTCTTATTGATTCTGAAAGAATTGCCTCCACTGGGATCATGTGTGTGTGTGTGTGTGAGAGAGAGAGAGAGAGAAAGAGAGAGAGAGAAAGGGAGGGAGAGGGAGAGATTGACTTACTATCAAAAGGGATTTCCTCCAGTTCTATTCTGCATTGTTTGTACCAGTTTTGCTCTGTGATATCTGTTCAAGACATTATATGTGTATTATTTTGCCTTTGGAGTTATTAATATGCAGTTATTAGAGTTACTGTATGCAGGCTGTATTAGAACTCAGCAAAAAATAGAATTCACTTAATAGGGCTGTGGGAGAGCTCAAGGCCAGTTTCTAGGAATGCAGCATTTGATCTTTCTGGATTAAGATTGAGCAACTACACAGCAGTTGCCAAATTTCCTTGAACTTCCTC
This sequence comes from Bison bison bison, assembly GCF_000754665.1. NCBI lineage: Eukaryota > Metazoa > Chordata > Mammalia > Artiodactyla > Bovidae > Bison > Bison bison. The sequence continues at coordinate 3,858,026 of NW_011495045.1, read as the reverse complement.
GGCCTAAAACTCTTGAGTTACAGAAAAATATTTTTTGTTTTGTTCAAGAGTCATTTGTTATGTGTTAGTCTGTTGCAAAGCTTCAGACTTGGGGCCTCTGCTTTGAAGAATCCATTTCTACTAAAATTTACCTTGAATTTTGACCAGCATTTCAACTTCCCAACTCTTTTCTAAAAGCTATATCTTCCTGCAAATTAAAATCACCCTGCATACCATTTTCCCTGTCAAATTACTTAAAAATCCACTGTTTAGACAGCACAATGTTGGTGGGGCTGTGGGAAAGCAGGCACTCTGATATAGTCCTACTTGACGTGGACAATGGTCCGACTTCTATGGGGAACAGTATAGGCTTCACAGGTGGCGCTAGTGGTAAGGAACCCGCCTGCCAATGCAGGAGATGTGGGTTCGATCCCTTGGTCAGGAAGATCCCCTGGAGGAAGAACTGGCAACCCACTCCAGTATTCTTGCTTGTAAAATCCCATGGAAAGAGGAGCCTGGTGGGGTGCAGTCCACGGGGTCACAAAGACTCAGACACAATTGAGCACATGTCAGTATTTACAAAAGTTACAAATTCATTTACTCTTGAACTCAAGAATTCCACTTCTGGGAATTTGTCCTTCTGATACAGATGTGTATAATATGAAATGGTATGTGTATGGTTTTATTTATTTGTAGCATTGTCTATAATAGCAAAATATTAAAAATGGCCTTCAAGTGTCCTTCATTAGGAAATCAGTTAAATAAACTGTGGCATTGTCCCACAATTCAATAATATACAGCTGGAAAAAATAAACGAAGGTCTTTGTGTGTACTGCTGTAAGGTAATTTCCAAGGTACATTGTTAAGAGAAAAAGACAAGGTGTGAACTAGGGAGTTGTTATTGTCCAGTTGCTCTGTCACATCCGACTCTTTGCAGCCCCATGAACTGCGGCATGCCAGGATTCCCTGTCATTCACCATCTCCCGGAGCTTGCTCAAACTCTTGTCCACTGAGTTAGTAATGCCATCCAACCATCTTGTGCTCTGTCATCCCCTTCTCCTCCTGCCTTCAATCTTTCCCAGCATCAGGGTCTTTTCCAGTGAGTCAGTCCTTTGCATCAGGTGGCCAAAGTATTGGAGTTTCAGCTTCAGCATCAGACCTTCCAATGAATATTCAGGATTGATTTCCTTTAGGATCCACTGGTTTGATCTCCTTGCAGTCCAAGGGACTCTCAAGAGTCTTCTTCCATACCATAGTTCGAAAGCATCAATTCTTTGGTGCTCAGCCTTCTTTGTGGTCCAACTCTCACATTCGTACATGACTACTGGAAAAACCATAGCTTTGACTATACAGACCTTTGTTGGCAAAGTAATGTGCCTGCTTTTTAATATGCTGTCTAGGTTTGTCGTAGCTTTTCTTCCAAGGGGCAAGCATCTTTTAATTTCACGGCTGCAGTCACCATCTGCAGTGATTTGGAGCCCAAGAAAATAAAGTCTGTCACAGTTTCCATTGTTTCCCTATTTATTTGCCATGATATGATGGACCAGATGCCATGATCTTAGTTTTTTGAATGTTGAGCTTGAAGCCAGCTTTTTCACTCTCCTCTTTCACCTTTGTGAAGAGGCTCTTTAGTTCCTCTTCGCTTTCTGCCATTAGAGTGAGTTGCCATTTCCTTCTCCAGGAGATCTTCCTAGTCCAGGGATTGAACCTGGTCTCCTTCATGGCAAGCAGTCTCCTGGACTGCAGGTGGATTATTTACCGACTGAGCCGCCATATATACTTATAATGTGTGTGTAAGTATAGTATATATAGAAGCAAACAAAAAGTTTATAATGATGTGTAGTGATAGATGTTAACTAGATTTATTATGGTGATCATTTTGGAGCATATGCAAATATATAATCATTATGGTATACACTTGGATATTATTTTTTCACATTTTTATAATACAAAAATGTTTTACTGAATTCTGCATAATGTGCAGAATTTGTAAACATGTACATATTTACAAAGGAATGATCTTATATACATTTGCATGTGTAAAATAGATAACTAGTGCTGTGTAATACAGGGAGCTCAGCTTGGTGCTCTGTGATAACCTGGAGGTGTGGGATGGTGGGGTGGGGGGTGCGAGGGAGGCTTACAAGGGAGGGGACATATGTATACTTATAGCTGATTCGTGTTGTACAGCATAAACCAACATGACATTATAAAGCACTTATACTCCAATTTAAAATTGTTTTAAGTTAAAAAAGAGAATGATATACACAACTGCAGGGAGAAAAAAGAGAAAGAAGCCAAACACAGAAATTGTATATTGTACGATTCCACGATATTAAGTCTGCATGCTTCATGCTAAGTCGCGTCAATCATATCCAACTCTACAGACCATGGTTCACCAGGTTCCTCTTTCCATGGGATTTTCCAGGCAAGAATACAGAGTGGGTTGCCATGCCCTCTTCCAGGGGATCTTCCCAACCCAGGGATTGAACCCAAGTCTCTTCTGTCTCTTGCATTGGCAGGCAGGTTCTTTACCACTGTGCCACCTGGGAAGCTGATATTGTCTAGAACTGGTTAAACCAGTGATGTTGGAAATCTGATCAGTGGTTGCCTGGGTTTGAGGATGAGAAAGCACTGATAGCAAGAAGTGTGAGGGAACTTTCTAGGGTGATGCAAATGTCCTATATGTTCACTGTAGTAGTAGTAACTAGTTAATGTACATATATCAAAAACTCATAGAAGAGTATACTTAAAATGTAAGTATTTATTATACTGTGTATAAAATACACCTCCATGGAGTTGGTTTAAAGACACACCTCCCTTCAGCCACTGTTCTTTGTTCCCTGTTATAGAAAAATTCCTCAAAATAGTTCTGTGTGTTCTATGTTCGTTTTCCCTCCTCCATTCTCTCTTTGACCATTAAAGTCAGACTTCTGTGTCATCACTTCACTGAGATTGCCTGAGTCAAGATAATCAACAATTTCCATGTGGTAAATGTCATGGCCAATTTTCAGTCCTCCTCTTGATTCATCAGCAGCATTTGTCATATCAATTACTCTTTCCCTCTACAAATGCTTCCTCCCCTTGTCTTTAAGAACACAATTTTTTACATTGAAGTGTAGTTGGCTTACAATGTTGTATTAGCTTCTTGCATGCTAACACAGAAACTGTGTGTGTGTGTGTGTATATATATATCCATATATATATGGAATCTAAAAGTGGTATAAATTAATATATAAATATATACATATATTCTTTTCCAGATTCTTTTCCATTATAGATTATTACAAGATGTGGAATATAGTTCCCTGTGCTATAGAGTAGGACCATGTTGTTTGTTTATTTTATACATAGTAGTTTGTATTTGCTAATCCCAAACTCTTACTTTATCCCTCCCCCACCCACTTCCCTCTTTGGTAACCATAAGTTTGTTTTCTATGTCTGTGAGTCTGTTTCTGCTTTGTAAATAAGTTCATTTATATCATTTTTTTAGATTTCACATAAAATGATATAATATGATCTTTTTCTTTCAGACTTATTTCACTGAGTATGATAATTTCTATGTGCATTTGTGTTGCTGCAAATGGCATGATTTCATTCCTTTTATGGCTGAGTAGTCTTTCACTTCAAGGACAGGGAAACCTGGTGTGCTGCAGTCATGGGATCACAAAGAGTCTGACACGACTTAGAAACTCAACAACAACAACAGTATTCCAATATATGTAACATATCCATTGTGATTCATCATGTCACGTTTTCATCCATTCATGTATTGATGACACTTAGATTGCTTCAGTGTCTTAGCTATTTAAATAGTGAGGCTGTGAACACTGGGGTGCATGTATCTTTTTGAATTAGAATTTTCTCCAGATACATGCCCAGGAACAGGATTGCTGGATCATATGGTAACTCTATTTTTAGGAATAATTTCTATTTTAAGGAACTTCCATGCTGTTCTCCATAGTTAGTGGCTATCCCCATTTACATTCTCATCAACAGTGTAGGAGGGTTCCTTTTTCTCCCAACTAGGAGGGTAGCAACTTTAACATACTCCCAACAAATATATTACATACTTTGATTTAAATAAATCAATGTTCTGTCCATAGTAAGCATTCAATAAATATTAGTTGAAAGAATTAATGAACTAAAGATATTTATCCTTGGACTTGAGAGTAGAAGTACTGTGAAACAGCCAGAAATGAAATTCAAAGTGCTAGAAATATGTGGATAACCTGGTGGACCAGATTTTCCTGAGATAAGGAGGGCAAAGGGATTGGAAAGTCATATAAACAATGCGTTCACTTAGAACCCAAGACCCAGGTCAGTTCCTGTGATTCTAATAGAAGTAACAATTATCAACAGAAGATCTTCCATAAAGGGAAATTTTGCATATTGAAAATAGTAATTGAGAATCACTGAAAATGAATAGAAGTTTCCAGTTTCCATAAGCTCCTGTTAACCCATTATTGACTGTTAAGGAACATGGGAATGTTCCTCCAAAGAAGGAAATGTGTCCATGAGGTATGATCAAAAACTATTTAAACTCCTTCTGTCCAGGAATAATAGAGTTTCACAGAGTCACATTTAAGTATAATGTTAAAGTAAGATATATTAGAGTTCTGTTTAATTTGAAGATTTGCAAGCAAAACCACAACGGGGAAATTAGGCAAGCACTGGTCATTTTTGTCCAATAGATGGAGCCAGAATAGAAAGGAAGCAGTTTTTGGCAGATTGTGAAATCACACAAAGAAGGATTGGAACTGGGAATCTACTGTGGATTCCAGACCCTTAGAGCTCATTAGGCATCTAGCCAGGGCTCTGTCTAGTCGGTTAGTGTGGCGGGAGGTGAAGGAGGGTGAAATGAACTCCATGAATGTATAGAGTATATATAGCAACACAAAGCAATATACCGTGGAAAGAAAAACAATTCTGATTTTAATTTGGACACCAAAGGTTTGTTTTTTCAAGTGTGCACAACTTTGAACTTTAGAAACTGAGGTGGGATGGAGGCTGATTTGTTACATACTTTGGGTTATATATAAAAGATTAATAGTTATATTGAAATTATAAGGCTAATCTTTGTATTAAAATTAAAGTCATGAGACTGTGGGTTTATGGTAAACACATGTGTGCTAGAAGGAAAGAAAGAAAAAAGTGTAAAAAGAAGGCTTGTGATTACCCAAATTACTATGACTGATTAATAACCAGATATATAATGTTTCTGCAAGATTTCAACATTGTGATGCTACTAAAATTTATTGAATTACAAATAATGAATTATAGTTCATGGATGAACTTAGTACTCTACCACTTTAAAGATGGTCTCCTGTAGATCATCCTGAGAGCAAACCTCAGAGACAGAAATTGATAACTGACCCAAGATTAACAGGGCAATCAGTAAAAATAGATACCCCATCTTATGTACCTCCACGCCTTTGTCAACCACCAACAGCCCCCTGCCTCCTTGATTCTTTGAATAGACTTAGTGGGTGTGACTGAATAAGAATACAATTCTCCAGAGATGGGAGCTATCCTCTGAGGAGTGTGATGACACGGTGAGTGGAGAGAGAGTTAGGAAGGAGAGCTGGGGCTGAGTGAGCTTGGACTCACAGTACTGGCCCTCTCTTATCCACACGGCGAGGGAGGGCTCTGTCCTCTCCATCAACCCGTGAGGACAGTGAGGGGAGAGAAGGACCAGAGAAACTCATAAGATTACTGGGCTGCATAAGGGCCTCCAGGAATGTAAAGTGAACCCAGTTCATGAGGTTGCATGCTCTGCTGCTACACTCAATGAGGGAAGACAGGGCCACCTGGAGTTAATAAGGTTGGGATGGTCCAAGAAAGTAGAATCCCATGAGATGGAAAAGGGTGCTTGGAGTGTGTTCAAGGAGATGATTAAAATGATCAGCCATTGAATTTCAGTTGGATAAGAACATCAGTGAGGAATGGAAAGTCGTAGGCGTGGTCTGAGCCCATTCTCAATAGCCAAGGTTATAGAAGGACAAGGGCTGTAAGAGAGCAAGGAGGAACCTGACCCTGATGGCCTCTTAGAGAGAGTAGAACCCAATATCTAAGCCAGTGATCTGGTTTCCTCTGCCTTAAACAACTCTTGGGTCGGCTGGTTCACAAAATTGCCTTTAGAATCAAAATTGCCTTTAGAATCAAACCCCATACCTGCCAGAGATGCTTGGAGGGCTCAAAAAAAACCTTGTGCACACCAGGAGACCCCACAGAGAATGAGCCAGACCTGCCTTTGAGTGTTTGAGAGTCTCCTGCAGAAGTACGGGTCAGCAGTGGCCTGCCACAGGGCCAGGGTCTCTGGGTGCAGCAGACCTGGGTATGGCATAAGCTCTCTTGAAGGAGGTTGCCATTTACCCCACCATAGAGCCCCCAGGACTTACACAGGACTGGGGAAACAGACCCTTGGGGGCCACAAACAAAACCTTGTATACACCAGGACCCAGGAGAAAGGAACAGTGGCCCCACAAGAGACTGACCCAGATTTGTCTGTGAGTGTCCAGGAGTCTCCGGTGGAGGCATGGGTCAGCAGTGGCCTGCTGCAGGGTTGGGGACACTGAGTGTGGCAGGACCTGTTAAAGGACTTTATTTTGGGGGACTCCAAAATCACTGCAGTTGGTGACTGCAGCCATGAAATTAAAAGACACTTGCACCTTGGAAGAAAAGCTATGACCAATGTAGACAGCATATTAAAAAGCAAAGACATTACTTTTCCAACAAAGGTCTGTCTAGTCAAAGCTATGGTTTTTCCAGTAGTCATGTATGGATGTGAGAGTTAGACTATAAAGAAAGCTGAGCACTGAAGAACTGATGCTTCTGAACTATGGTGTTGGAGAAGACTCTTGAGAGTCCCTTGGACTGCTAGGAGATCAAGCCAGTCAATCCTAAAGGAAATCAGTCCTGAATATTGAAGGGACTGATGCTGAAGCTGAAACTCCAATACTATGGCCACCTGATGTGAAGAACTGACTCATTGGAAAAGACCCTGATGCTGGGAAAGATTGAAGGCAGGAGGAGAAGGGGACGACAGAGGATGAGATGGTTGGGTGGCATCAGCGACTCAATGGACATGAGTTTGAGTAAGCTCCAGGAGTTGGTGATGGACAGGGAGGCATGGCATGCTACAGTCCATGGGGTTGCAAAGAGTCGGACATGACTGAGCAACTGAACTGAACTGAATGTCACTATTAAGACTAAAACTAACAAGTAGGAATGAAAGATCTAGCTTGAAAATCGAGTTTTCAGAAAAAATATTTGTCTATTTGCATCTCATGGTGCTGTTGCAAAGTGTGACTCATACACTCAAAGTCCAGAAAGAAACTAAATTACAGTGCTTTAAAAGAAAACAATTATTCCTGATGTACTCTAAATTTTCCTAAAGTAAGTTTAAAGAAGGCTGAGATAGAAAAATCCTTATTTGTAGCCTGCAAAGGAAGTTCCTGCCATGGAGGCAATTGGCTATTTGCCCCAGGATATGTCACAAATGAGGTGAAAATGTGAGCATTTGGCTCTTATTCAGGCTCAGGTGGGGGTTTGGCCAGGCCTGTGGTTCCCAGGAAGTCTGTCCAGGGACCTGTCTTGCTTTGTCTTAGACCACCCACTACATGTTTTGCAGGGACAGGATCACAGGCCTCAGAGGATGTTGTTCCAAGGAGACTAGAAAGCCAGAAGGAAGCGAAGGGTAGCACTCCCTACCCCACACTGTTCTCCCACTATTGTCTGTCTGTAGGAGTAATACTAGTGCCTGTAATATTTCATCCTGATGCATGAGGCTGGTGTGTTCCCATCAGATGAGTGATACTGGAGAAGGGGTTTTCTGTTCTCCACGCACAGATGGGCGTGTCACTCACATACTTCACAATCCAGAGTGAGTGAAGACAAAAATCCAAAATTATATCTATTTTTAAAAATTTTTGTTTTAAATACTTTTGTATTTAGTGTAGAAAAACAAACGTGAATGTTTTATTTATTTTTTTCCTCTTAAGAGCTATTCATCCTTGTTTCCTAAGGGAGAAAGAAAAATATTTATTAATTAGTGTTTGGGATAGCAGAGAAGCTTCATTCTCCAACAAACTCCAACTGGATCAGAGATATAAATGTCTAAAAGAAAATTTAGAGGCTTCCCTGGTGGTCCAGTGGTTAAGAATCTCCCTTGCAATGCAGAGTTCAATTCCTGGTCTGGAAAGATCCCACATGCCATGGAGCAACTAAGCCTGAGACCAACTACTGAGACTGCTCTCTAGAGGCCACAAGCTGCAACTTCTGGGCCCACCAGCCGCAGTTACTGAAACCTGCTTGCCTAGAGCTCATGCTGCACAGCAAGAGAAGCCACTGAAATGAGAAGACTGAGCACCGCAACTAGAGAGTTGCCTGCGCACAGCAATGAAGATCCAGCACAGCTAAAAATAGAGAAAAGAAAATCTAAAGGTATTAGAAGACTTAGAAAGAATTCCCAAATAGAGTAGACTGACCATATGCTTTTATTTTCTGTGTGTAGGATAAATGAAAACTCCCAAAGATATGTCTGTGCCCTAATCCCCAGAACCTATGAATGTTATTTCAAATGATAAAGACTTTGCAGATGTGATGAAGGCCCTTGAGGTAGGGAGATTACTCTGGATTATCTGAGTGGGCCCTAAATGCAGCAACAAGCATCTTCTTAGGAGAGAGAAGGCAGAGGTGTTACACAGACACTAGGGAAGGCAATGAGATCCCAGGGACAGAGACTGGAGTGATGCAGCCACAAGCCAAGGAATGCTGGCAGCCATCAAAAGCTGGGAGAGCTGGGAACAGATTATCCCCTGGAGCCTCCAAGAGGAATGTGGCCCTGCTGACACCTTGATTTCAGATGTCTGGCCTCTAGAAATGAAAAATAAATTTCTGTTTTTTTAAGTCACCAATTTAGTGGCAATTTGCATAGTGACCCTACACTTGATCTTAGCCGAAAGGCCAAGAAGCGATGCATAGTGACCCTAGAAAACAAATACACTTCTGGATCCACCCAAACTTCACTAAAATAACAGTGAACAGAAGGAAAATGATACAACTCACAAAGCAGAAAAGAATTTCTGTAAATTTTTGGAAAATAGAAAAATGAATGAATGAGAGGCAACTAATTTATCAAAAGTAAGAAAACTGCAACCCTGAGAGCCAGGAGAAAGGGCTGTGTGCAAGACGAGTCACTTCTCCCAGAGGGTCACCAAGCACCAGGCAGGGGTGGGGGCAGAGAGTGGGGCTGAAGCTGGAAGACTTCCAGTGGCTTTAAGAACACCACATTGGGTCACTCACCCCACCCCCTGCTTGATACTGATGAGCCAAGAGCCCAGTACACCCCTGTTTCTGCCTTCCCACACCTCAGTCCATTCGCCTGATCCCATCACCACATGACAGACACATCCGTTCTACTCATACTCCTTCTGTTGTAGAGAACTGGTCTCAAGCGTCTTCCTAGATGTGGGTGGGCTGGGGGATACCATGCAGGGCCCGCATGGCTTCCCACTACCCTGCTGTTCTGCAAAGGAAGGCATGCTTTCTGATGGCCCAACAGCAGCATCTGCCACACTCTCTAAGGCACATCATCCTAAAATTTCAGAACACTGGGCATAAAAAGAAGATTCTAAAAGTTCCCCAGATGAAAAATGTGGTCACTTCATGTACTAACAATCAGCAATCTGACTGACATCAGACTTTAAAACAGCAATTCAAAATGCTAGAAAACAATAAGGCAACACCCTCAGTAGCTTATAAACGAAAAGTTTCTATTTCGCCAAGCTGTCACAAAATGTAAGGGTGGTATGCAAGTTTTGAATGATATGCCCACAATGCATCATCTAAGAGGAAGCTATCAAGGTGCATAATTCAGCACAATGTAGAGTAAACAAGAAACGGGAAGACATGAAATCTAGGGGAAGAAAAAAATAATCAGGATGCATACAGGAGACTGGCAAAGGGGGAGTCCTAGGATGATGGATGTTTATCACACCTGGCAAGTAGCCATTCCTACTTGAACAGAAGCCTGTGCGAGTGTGAAGGGGAGACATTTAAGGAGAAAAATAGAACTGATTATTTACTGTGTTTGAGAATTTGGGGAAAAATTATTACTAAGAGTTTGCCAAATTTGTTGGATTATCTGGGGACAAAAAGTGATGACATGTAGAAAACTAAACAATTTCATCAGAAGTAAGGGGGGGATTAGCAATTATTAATGCCAGGAAAAGCAGGTTATATAAGAAGATATGGTTATGATATAATATCTGATTCAGTGGTGAATAATATTTGATAGTCATAATTATATAAGCACTGACTCAACTAAACTAGACATTGCAACATAATTATTTTGGGAAAAGGGGAGAACCTAAAGTGGGGAGACTTAGAGCTGGATAAGAAATCAAAAGCCTCAGTGATTTCTTTTCCAGGATTCTAATCTATTTTTGACACATGTACAAGGATTTATGTACAAAGAAGTTCATCACATCACTGAACAAGAAATAGCAAAACAGAGACAACTTTAATATCTGTCAGTTGAGGGATAACTATATGTTTAACCATTATCTTAAACAGGTCATGGTTAAATAGAGTAAAGTGCAAGCTTTAAAAAAAAGCCAAGCAATAAATGATGACATGAACAACCAGATAGTGAAAACAAAGCGGGGAGGGGTGGGTCCTGTACACCATCACTTTGTGGGGAAAACAGATATATGTATCAATATATTCCCATGCACAAACATTGAATCTTGTATATGTATAATTTCTGGAAAGATACACAAAGAACTGCTAACCGTGACTGTTTCTATGGAGGGGAACTGCGATCAGACAGGAAGGGATAGAAAGAGACCTACTTTTCCTATACATCATATTGTTATTTAAAATTTTATGCTAGAAAATATATTATCTATTCAAGTGAATAATTTTTAATAAAATTATTTTTAAATGTTTAATAATTTAATAATTTTTAAAGGAAGGGAAAAAACAAATTGGCAAAAGAAAAACAACAAAACAAGAAGATTAGCCCCCTTAATATCTCAACTTAATATATCAAATATATCTTA
>NW_011495045.1:3846775-3846881 GCF_000754665.1 Bison bison bison | reverse complement strand
AAAAAAAAAAACAAAAAAACAAAAAAGTCCTAGATATATTTTTATTATTTTTACGATCATTCTTTCTTTTTTTTTTAATTAAAAAAAAAAAATTTTAAGTCCTCTT
>NW_011495045.1:3839837-3846675 GCF_000754665.1 Bison bison bison | reverse complement strand
AGCATTCTCCTTTGTGCTGTGCTTAGTCATTCAGTTGTATCCGACTCTTTGCAACCTCATAGACTGTAACCCTCCAGACTCCTCTGTCCATGGGGATTCTTCAGACAAGAATACTGGAGTGGGTTGCCATGCCCTTCTCCAAGGAATCTTCCCAACCCAGGGATCAAGCCCAGGTCTCCCACATTGCAGGCAGATTCTTTACTGTCTGAGTCACCAGGGAAGCCATATATCAAACATGTCTTAAAATGTCATTTCACTATTTTTTAGTCTTTTCCTTTAGGTGGCGGCAACTACATTTTTTAAATGCTATCCATCTGTCTAACCTCGAAGATCAGTTAACTGTAGCATTTAGACTTCTTATTTTTTCTTTTCATAAGAAAAAATTTCTTAAGATGTTTAAGTATATATTGATGAAATGCATGGTCTAGAGATATTCCTGAGTACTGTTATGCAAAATATAATAATGATAAATTTAAAAACAGGTTATACATTTGAGGAAATATAAAACAGACTGGGAAGCTATTCCCCAAAATGTTGGCAGTGATTATTTCTGGATAGTAGAGCAATTAATAGGTGAATTTGTTTTTCTCTTTGCCTTTCCGTATATTTTACAATGAACATGGTATTTTTTTAAAACCCTGTTTTATCCTTCAAGCCTGATTGTCTTAAAGTGTCATCTGGCACCCAAACATTCCCAGTATCACTGAGCTCTTTATTTCTTAACTATAGAATGAAAATGACAGAAACTTTAGGCCCACCATAAGGACTATTGAAGGAGAGATTTCAGAGCTAAAGGATTCTTTCAATATTCTTCAAATCTATAATCAGATTTACTGTGCATGCGTGCAAGTTGCTTCAGTCGTGTCCAACTCTACCACCCTATGGACTGTGGCCCACCAGGCTCCTCTGTCAATGGGATTTTCCAGACAAGAATACTGGAGTGGGTGCCATGTCTTTCTCCAAAGATTTACTGTAAAGTTAATAAAATTTGTGCTTTGGAGTAAACCCCCTTCACTTGCTCTTATCCCTTCCATAACCTTGTGTCTCTCTCTCTTTTTTTTTAATGTGTATCATGGTTGTGACTATATTTTTATAATTTTATTTATTTTTGGCTATGCTGGGTCTTCATTATTATGCAGGCTTTTCTCTAGTTGCCACGAGCAGGGGCTACTCTTTAGCTGCGGTGAGTGGGCTTCTCATCACAGTGGCTTCTCTCCTTGAAGAGCACAGGCTCTAGGGTGGGTGGGCTTCAGTAGCTGTGGCTCCGGGCTCTAGAGCACAGGCTCAGTAGCTGTGGTGCATGGGTTTATTTGCTCTGCGGCATGTGGGATCTTTGCAGATCAAGGATCAAACCCGTGTTTCCTGCGTTGGCAAGCAGATTGTTCTACCACTGAGCCAACAGGGAAGCCCCCATTGTATCTTGTTTTGAACTCATAATTTTGTATTATTTTCTTCACAGGGCTCATAAATTACAGTTACAGAACCTACCAAACCAAGACCCACCACTGCCAAAGCACATCAAAATACTGTTTGCCAATTTTTTAACATCCTTGAATGAGATAGTCCAGTTATCATTTATTCTGAGGGGATGTAGGGAAGATATCTATAAGCTCCCCACTAAACTGAGAGGCCAAGCCTCGCAAACTTTTGCACCCCTGTTGCCTTGCATACTTCTGGCACATTTCAAGTATTCAAAGACCATTTGTAGCACTATTAAATGGCAGTGAGTTTAAAGGGAAAAGTAAAAGATCTCTTCACCAATTCTTGTCCTTGGAGTAGTTGAGGGGTAGTCCTTGTAGAGATATTTCTGATGGCTAGCAGAAAGGGTGCACCCATCTCAAATAACTGGGACCACAGCATGACCCCTGGTCCCCAGAGTTTTTGATTGTCTGTGGGATGGTAAGTGGATCGGCCAGGTGAGTCATCACAATGGGACAGTGCAGGCAGACTCTGTGCCAGTGAGGAAAAGGACCTCATCTCCTCTCTTTGAAGAGATAAATTAGCATGTCTATCTATGAAACAGAGAAGAAGACATGTCTGGTGTGTGACTTTTACATCTCTCAAATACAGGAATGCAAACTGGTGTGGGACACCAAAAGACAAAAGTGAGAGTGAAAAAGTCAGGTGCCACGTGACCAGCACTTCCGTTTCTGGGTATATACCCATAAGGAATGACAGCTGGGATTTGATCAGATATTTGTACACCCGTGTTCATAGCAGCATTACTCACAATAACCAAAAAGGGAAAGCGACCCATGCCCATTGACAGATGAACAGATAAACAAAATGAGCATACATACAATGGAATATTATTCAGTCTTTAAAGGAATGAAATTCAGTATACCTGTGGTGGATTCATTTCGATATTTGGCAAAACTAATACAATTATGTAAAGTTTGGAAATAAAATAAAATTTAAAAAAAAGGAATGAAATTCTAACATATGCTACACTGAACCTTGAGGACATTATGCTGAGTGAAGAAAGCCAATCACAAGAGGACAAATATTGTACAAATCCGCTTATTTGAGGTGTCCAGAGTAGTCAAATTCATAGAGACAGAATGTAGAATGATGGTTACTAGGCCCTGGGGGAAGGGAAAAGTAGGGAGTTATTGTTTAATGGGTACAGCGTTCCTATTTTTCAAGATGAAAAGAGTTCTAGAGATGGATGGTGGTGATGGTTACACAATAATGTGAATATACTTAAAGCACTGAACTTCACACGTAAAAATGGTCGAAATGGTCGGTTTTATTTATATTTTATTGCCAAAAAATGCCTATAGATGGAATGAGGAAGTAAGTATTTCCTATATTTTATGAATATCTTAAAAAGAAGTTGGATGTTTATTCCAGAACTGTTCTGTAATATAGATGTGAATTACTTGTAGATGTTAATAATGATTGCTAATACCTAATGAGTCAGGGACTATACTAAGGGATTTATGTACATTATCTTAATTCTCATAACCTATGAGGTAGCCTCTGAGGTAAATGCTTTTTGTTATGGTCATTTTCAAGTTCAAAAAAGTGAGGCTTCGTTTAAATCATTTGCCCACGGTGCAAGGTTGATGCCCAGGGTGATGGTAGAGCCAAGATTTGACAGATTTATTAGTGTTAAGCATATTGCTCATTTCAGAGCTGTAATCCTGCTTTTTATAATAAAAAATTTTTTGATTGTCTTAGACTTAATATTTTGTACTTACACAGAAGAAATTTCTAAAACAAGAAATCTGAATCAAGAAAATCCAAATTATATTGATAGGCCAGAGGATATGAGTTGAACAGCAGTTCTTACCAAATTGTGCTTAAAACAATGCCAGCAAGTCGTCCCTCAAATTTACTATGGAGTTGGGGAAGTCAAGTCTAAATTCAGAGGTAAGGGGACTGGAAAAGCAACAATGACCAAATATTCCTTTTGGGATACAAATAATCTTGTAAAATAACTCTAAATATCACTTTAAATTTTTTATTTTCAGACTTCATAACTGTAATTTCTGGCACATTATTCAGCATAAAGTTTTTTTTAATAAGCATTCACTGGATAAAACACTTGACTCAACTAAGGAATTCAGAGATTACAGTCTGTTCATTTCTAGGACTCCACCTTCCCCCAAAGGATTAACTGGATATACTACTACATTTGCTTTTCAGACATGTGTTAATCCGTACGCACATACACACACAAGACGGTGGATTATGCACATGCATTTCCTGATACTACCTCCCATAGTCCCATCAAAGTGACAGAAAAAGTCTTTAAAGAGAATGAGATAAAAACAGGAATAGGAAACAAGAAACAGTATCATCAACAGACCGGAAGTTTTGAGAAATTTGTGAAAGACCAAAAGCAGATGGATGGACTGAGAGAAAGTGTATGGCAAACTGCAGGCCAGGACACAAGAAATGAACACGTTTCCCTAAGGAGGGCCTGGAAGGGAGCTCACACTCAGCAAGCTATACACTAATGAGCTGTGGGGCGATAACAAGTGGCCTCATCAGAGAACTAGACTCAGTGCCTAGGGACAGTTAGGCCCTTTCCTTTGACCTGTGCAAACAAAGCTTGGCAGCTGGGACTTTTGCCCTCAGGCCAAAAGCCAGACACACTGCCCTTTAGGAAGCAAGCTATCAACTCAGAGAGGGTTCTTGGTCAGGATTTTGTGGCCTACCTGGTAAAAGATAATGAAGAAATTCTGGATCTTTATAATAAACTCAGAGTTCATTGTACTTAGTGCATGTGAATAGAGAAGGAAATGGCAACCCACTCCAGTGTTCTTGCCTGGAGAATCCCAGGGACAGAGGAGCCTGGTGGGCTGCGGTCTATGAGGTCGCACAGAGTTGGACATGATTGACGCGACTTAGCAACAGCAGCAGCAGCAGTGCATGTGAAATTGTGTTAGTCGGTCAGTCGGATCCAACACTTTGCAACCCCATGGACTATAGCCCATAGGCTCCTCTGTCCATGGAATTGGACAGGCAAGAATATTGGAGTGGATAGCCAAAATCACTCTTAAAATGCATCTCCACCCATTCCACCTGAAAACTTCTGTTTCCCCCCACCCCCTCAATTCTATCCCCCACCTCCCCACCCCCTCCACCGCCCCAACCCCCACTTGCTTGTTTGTTTCTTCACCCACAGGAAACCCCACCGAGAAGTCTTCCTGTCCACAAACCCCACCTACTAATATAAAAGCTGTCAGTCATTCAAGAGCTTCTTGGGAAAACAAATCTAAACAATTGAAGAGGAGGAAACCCAGACAAGCTACCTCTACTAAATTAAGGTGTTTGTTTAGTTCTTAATTTATTCATACAAATGAACAACAGGAAACATCAAACTTGTGAGAAAAAAAAACAATGCAAAAGGGAAAGACTTAGAAAATAAATTAGATAACTGAGGTTGGAGGAAAAGATAATCCAAGCAGTTAAAGAGAATTTTTTTAAAAAAACCTAATACACACAAACCAATCACATTTTTTATTAATCAATTAAGAAAAGTAATATTTAAAAGAATTCCAATAAGAGCAATAAAAGTGTTAATTATATCATTGGTGAAATTTATAACCTATTGCATTCTTAAGACAATTACAGTTTGTGATAAAAAGTAATAATCAGAGAACTTGAAAGAGTTCATAGAAAATGAAAATTCAATGGAATTGCTAAATAATATAGATACAATAGAAGATCAAGTTGGTTACCTGGAAGATAAAGGAAATAAAAAGACAGAGAATATGAGAAAAAAATTAACACATATGGAAGTTAGTGTTAGTAAATCTAATATTTATAAAATGTGATTCTAAAAGGTATAGCAACTATGGAGAAAAAGTAATAATCAAGAAGATAATGAAATAAATTTCCTTATAAAAAAAAAAGTCCACCAATTACTGAGCAGGAAAAACAAACAAGAGCACGTATATAGACACCCTGGTGAAATTTTAGAACTTCAAGAACAGAAAAGTGTTAGTCGCTCAGTTGTATCTGACTCTTTGGGAAGCTTTGGACTGTAGCCTGCCAGGTTCCTCTGTCCATGGGATTCTCCAGGCAAGAATGCTGGAGTGGGTTGCCATTGCCTTCTCCAGGGGACCCAGGGATTGAACCTGGGTCTCCCACATTGCAGGCAGAGTCTTTACCATCTGAGCTACCAGAAAAATTTTAGAATTCTAAGAACAGAAAGAAACCCTAAAAGCTTCCAAAAAGGGAAGAAATAAAAAGGAATGATTATCAAACCATCATCCAACTTCTTTTCAGCAATACTAGTAACAGAAGACAATAAGACAAATATATGCTGAGTGTATACTGTGTGCTCGGCACTATTTTAGATCCTTGGGATATATCAGTCAAACAAACCAAAATCCTGCTCCAGTGGATCTTACATTCTATTGGCAAAAGTATTCAAAATGCTGAGGGGGAGAAAATGAGTTTTAGAATTCTAAACCTGGCAAAGCTATCAGTAAAATGTGAGGGCAAAAAAAAAAAAATTTATTTACTTATTTATTGTGGTGAAGGAAATACACCACTTATCATAGGGTGCCAAGCAAGCAGATTGGGCAACATGTTTTCAAAAGACTAGAACTCCCAAGTTGCTTTCAGGCAAGTATTTTTAACAATGCTTTTTTAAAAAATACAATTTAATTTCTTTATTTATTTTCAGTTGTGCTGAGTCTTCATTGCTGTGTGGCCTTTTCTCTAATTGCAGAGACTGGGTTCAGTTCAGTTCAGTTGCTCAGTTTTGTCCAACTCCGTGACCCCATGGACTGCAGCACGCCAGGCTTCCCTGGCTATCACCAATACCTGGAGCTTGCTCAAGCTCATGTCCATAGAGTCGGTGATGCCACCCAACCATCTCATCCTCTGTTGTCCCCTTCTCCTCCTGCCCTCAATCTTTCCCAGCATCAGGATCTTTTCCAGTGAGTCAGTTCTTCACATCAGGTAGCCAAAGTATTGGAGTTTCAGCTTCAGCGTCAGTCCTTCCAATGAATATTCAGGACTGATTTTCTTTAAGATTGACTGGTTTGATCTCCTGGCAACCCAAGGGACTCTCAAGAGTCTTCTCCATCACCACAGTTCAAAAGCATAGATTTTTTGGCTCTCAGCTTTCATTATAGTCCAACTCTCATATCCATACATGACTACTGGAAAAACCATAGCTTTGACTAGACAGACCTTTGTTGGCAAAGTAATGTCTCTGCTTTTTAATATGCTTTCTAGGTTTGTCATAAGTTGTCTTCCAAGGAGCAAGCGTCTTTTAATTTCATGGCTGTAAGTGATTTTGGAGCCCCCAAAAATAAAGTCTCTCACTGGTTCCATTGTTTCTCCATCTATATGCTATGAAGTGGTGGGACCA
>NW_011495045.1:3824193-3839737 GCF_000754665.1 Bison bison bison | reverse complement strand
TTTAATTTTTTTTAATTTTATTTTATTTTTAAACTTTACATAATTGTATTAGTTTTGCCAAATATCAAAATGAATCCGCCACAGGTATACATGTGTTCCCCATCCTGAACCCTCCTCCCTCCTCCCTCCCCATACCATCCCTCTGGGTTGTCCCAGTGCACCAGCCCCAAGCATCCAGTATCGTGCATCGAACCTGGACTGGCATCTCGTTTCATATATGATATTTTACATGTTTCAATGCCATTCTCCCAAATCTTCTCACCCTCTCCCTCTCCCATAGAGTCCATAAGACTGTTCTATACATCAGTGTCTCTTTTGCTGTCTCGTACACAGGGTTATTGTTACCATCTTTCTAAATTCCATATATATGCGTTAGTATACTGTATTGGTGTTTTTCCTTCTGGCTTACTTCACTCTGTATAATAGGCTCCAGTTTCATCCACCTCCTCAAGAGGCTCTTTAGTTCTTCACTTTCTGCCCTAAGGGTGGTGTCATCTGCATATCTGAAGTTATTGATATTTCCCCCAGCAATCTTGATTCCATTTTGAACTTCATCCAGCCCTGCATTTCACATCATGTACTCTGCATATAAGTTAAATAAGCAGGGTGACAATTTTCAGCGCTAACATACTCCTTTCCCAATTTGGAAACAGTCTGTTATTCCATGTCCAGTTCTAACTATTGCTTCTTGACCTGCATAAAGATTTCTCAGGAGGCAGGTAAGGTGGTCTGGTATTCCCATCTCTTGAAGAATTTTCCACAGTTTGTTGTGACCCACACAATGAAAGGCTTTGGTGTAGTTAATAAAGCAGAGGTAGATGTTTTTATGGAATTCTCTTGCTTTTTTACTTGATCCAGTGGATTTGGACAATTTGATCTCTGGTTCCTCTACCTTTTCTAAATCCAGCTTGAACAGCCGGAAGTTCACAGTTCAAGTGCTGTCGAAGCCTGGCTTGGAGAATTTTGAGCACTACTTTGCTAGTGTGGGAGATAAGTGCAATTGTATGGTAGCTTGAATATTCTTTGGCATTGCCTTTCTTTGGGATTGGAGTGAAATCTGACTTTTTCCAGTCCTGTGTCCACTACTGAGTTTTCCAAATTTGCTGGCATAAAGAGTGCAGCACTTTCATAACATCATCTTTTAGGATTTGAAATAGCTCAACTGGAATTCCATCACCATCACCATTATTTTCATTTCCTCCTGCATAGTTTGGTCTTAGGTCAAATAACAAGGAGGGAACATAACTCCACCTATCAACAAAAAATTGGATTAAAGATTTACTGAGCAGGGACCTGCCCATCAGAATAAGACTCAGCTTCCCCCACAGTCAGTTTCTCCCATCAGAAAGCTTCCATAAGCCTCTTATCCTTATCCATCAGAGGGCAGACAGAATGAAAACCACAATTACAGAAAACTGATCAAACTGATCACATGGACCACAGCCTTGTCTAACTCAATGAAACTATGAGCCATGCCATGTAGGGCCATCCATGACACACAGGTCATGATGGAGAGGTCTGACAAAACGTGGAACACTGGAGAAGGGAATGGCAAACCACTTCAGTATTCTTGCCTTGAGAACCCCATGAACAGTATGAAGAGGCAGAGAGTGGGGGCTGCTCTCTAGTTGCGATGAGTGGGCCTCTCATTGAGCAGCTTCTCTTGCTGCAGAGCACGGGCTCTAGGGTGAGCAGGCTTCAGTCATTTCAGTGTGTTGGCTCAGTAGTTGTGGCTCCCAGGCTCTAGGGCACAGGCTCAATAGTTTTGCCCCATTGGTTTAGTTGCTTCACAGCATGTGGGATCTTCCTGGACCAGGAATCAGACCTGTGTCTCCTGCATTAGCAGGTGGATTCTTTACCATTGAGTCACCAGGGAAGACCCAGGCAAGGATTTTCAAATGTAACATTAGGGGTGAGGGTCACAGGGTATGCGATCAGCTCATGGACATTTTTTCTGATTTGTTGGTGGGGAGGTAACAGTGATATTTCAGGGATCTAAATCATTAACCTTCTGGTTCCAACCAGTCTATGGTCTACATGTTTACGATCATTTTATGGTCACCATCTTCAACCAGGTGGAGGGGGGGGTCTTAGTTCCTGCAGAACAACTCAAAGATGTGTGTCAAACTTATATGTAATCCCTTGAGGAAAGACCATTTTTAGACATTCAGGAAATCAGAGAACTTACTTCTTACACAACACAAGCCAAGAACTTAAAGAAGTAATCCGACAAATTGTAATCCAAAGGATTTCCCTGGTGGTCCAGTGGCTAAGACTGTACTCCCAATGCAGGGGGCCCAGGTTTGATCCCTGGTCATGGTCACAGATACCACATGCTGCAACGAAGAGTTCACACGCCATATCTAAAGATCCCACATGCCGTAATAAAGATCGAAGATCCTGCATCCTGGTGCAGCCAAATAAATGGTTTTAAAATAAACGGAAAAAAACCAAAATCCAAACAAACAAAATATCAAAGTATAATCCAAGAAAGAAAACAAGAAGCAATGCTATCTGAATACGAGCCAACAGAAGTACAGAAAGCAAGAAGAGGAGCAAAAGAAAGAAGGTAGAAGGATCTCTTAGTTCTTCAAGTTTAGAAAAAACTCATTTAAGCTGCAAATTTTCAGTTAAATAGGATCACATTTCCTTCTTGATGTAGATTCATCTACACAACTCAGTTGATAGTAATAGCTGGTAGTTGTAGAGGAGCACTTTACATGGGTTAACATTTTTACTCTTCAGAAGACTTAATTATAATTACAGAGCAGAATATAAATATATTAAAATATGACTATGTGTATATAGATATATATATACACATGTACCTGTACATTAGATGTGTGTTGAAAGATGGACGGTCTTGTATAACTGGGAATCAAAAATGTCTGTCTTAGTAAATACAGAAGTAGAAGTTTAGGTACATTATTTAAAGTTATAAAGAATAATTTAAATATAGTATTAGAAACATTCAAAATATATTACAAATAATATAAGTAACACAAAGTGGGTGATAAAGGGATACAGACAAGTTGGGAGGAAGTATAAACAAAAGAAATTACTAATTTTTCCTATATGGGAGTCAGTACATACTTTCTAAAGTTGACAAATGAGAAGTGGAGCTATAAGCATATTATTTTAAATTATAATGGTAACTGTGATGTGATCTAGTAACAGTGCCTGTTAATGGTGCTGATTCTGAAGAGCAGGCCTAGGCTGCAATGGTATGGAGATCATATCCATTTTTCTAAAAAATTTTCGTTGGATTGTAGTTCATCTACAATGCTGTGTTGGTTTCTGCTATATAGCAAAGTGAATCAGTTATGCATATACATATATCTACTCTTTTTTAGAATCTTTTCCCAGATAGGTCATTACAGAGTATCAAGTAGAGTTCTCTGTATACAGTAGGTCCTAATTAGTGACTCACATATCCATTTTGCACTCTTCTGTACTGATAAATTTTTTTCTTATTATGTGTGTGCAAAACTGCCATAAAATAATAATAAACTGCTTCAACAATACTAATATGTTAATATTTTTAAAGAGTGAAAACATACTGTTAATCTTTTCCACAAACACAGCAATAACATTTAATATATGCAGGTATATGTTACTTAGTCATAGTTGCCAAATGTCCTCAAAGGCTCACAGTTTTTAGGAAAAGTTCTGAGGCCAAAGAGAGTTTATCATATTATTTATCTGACTTTTTTAAGTTGAAAAACAAATAAAACCCATTTCCTAGCTTTTCTGATTTCGAATTTGGAGAAAATTGCAAATATTGTGTGTTTTAACCTTGTTGACCCTACAAATGACTCAAAAACGGATGAACTAAAGACTTTGGACTTTCAAAAAAAGGAATTCAATCACTTAGGATTCCTCATCCATCAAACTAGAATAAAATGCAGTTTGTATTAAGCAAGCTTCGCTGACAGTTAATATTTATTCAGTCAGGGATGCTGTGGTGGAGTGCACAGAGCTCGGGTCAGAGAGCCTTTCTGTCCCCGCTCTGTCCCTAACTAGCCCAGTGACCTGAGGCCACTGCTTAGTCTTCAGTTCCTTCATTTGTAGAGTGTGGATATAATCACCTCCTCACTACTTCATATTGTCCCTATGAGGATCAAAAGGGATAAATCATTTGAAAGTCTTTGAAATATTACAAAGTGCTCTGAAATTACAATGGAGTACAATTTGGATGATAGAGTTTCAAAGTTGGAAAGAACTTAGAGGTTAATTAGTCAAATTTCTTTAATTTGGTTTCTTTTTCTGACTTACTTAGAGGTACTTCATATATTATTACCAAGAGTCTTATAACAGAAATTGATTTAAAATGATATTCTGAATTATGTCCTCTTCTAAAATTGCAAAGAATCATAGCTTGCTGATGCTGCAAGGGACTTTGCCAGTCATTTCATCTAATCCCCTTGTTTTAACATGAAGCAATAGCAGCCCAAAGAGTGCGCTGGCCTAGGACCAACACAGGACAGTGAACTCAGACCTTGGGTTAGAATGTGGGTTCCCAGACTCCTAGTCGCACGATCCTTTCCCATGTCACTGCTAAATCAAGAAAAGAGTGACCATTTATGAATAATAATAGTTAATAAAGGTATATATTGACCTGACAAGGTATAATTAACCTGACCACAGTATGCCAATTATTTATAACCATTTTTATAATGTTCAAAAGATTTTTCTTTCCTCAAAAAGCAATTATATGACAAAATAAACAATAAAAATGTAAAATTTGAGGGAAAAAAAATTTTTTAATGAAAAAAGTAATTATGTTTGAAAAATAATATAACTACATAGACTCAAAACTATTCTCTAAATAAAGCTAAGATTGTAAGTATCAGCGCAGTGAGGCATTTAATAGTCAAATAAATTATCAACATTTCAGTGAAACTTGGATTCATTTAGGTCTTCATACAAATCTTTGGAAGAGAGGTGGAAGAGTGTAAATGGTAGGAACACAGGGTTTAAATCACAATGTAAATTCAAATTCCAGCCCTGCCAATTACTAGATATATAACTTCTTGAAAATGTACTCAATCTCCCTAAGTCTCAGTTTCCTCACAGGTATTATGAGAATCACTGTTGTTGTTCAGTCACTAAGTCATGTCTGCTCCTTTGTGATCTCATGGACTGCAGCATGCCAAGCTCCTCTGTCCTCCACTGTCTCCCATAGTCTGCTCAAATTCATGTCCATTGAGTCGGTGATGCTAACCATCTCATCCTCTACTGCCCCCTTCTCCTTTTGGTTTCAATCTTTCTGAGCATCAGGGTCTTTCCCAATGAGTTGGCTCTTTGCATCAAGTGGCCAAAGTATTGGAGCTTCAGCATCAGTCTTTCCAGTGAATATTCAGAGTTAATTTCCTTTAGGATTGACTGGTTTGATCTCCTTGCACTCCAAGGGTCTTCTCCAACACCACAGTTCAAAAGCATCAATTCTTCAGCGCTCAGCCTTCTTTATGGTCCAACCCTCACATCCATACGTGACTACTCAAAAAACCATAGCTTTGACTGGACAGACCTTTGTTGGCAAAGTGATGTCTCTGCTTTTAAATATGCTGTCTAGGTTTTTCATAGCTTTCCTTCCAAAGAGCAAGCATCTTTTAATTTCATGGCTGCAGTCACCATTCACAGTGATTTTGGAGTCCAACAAAATAAAATCTGTCACTGCTTCCACTTTTTCCCCATCTATTTGCCATGAAATGATGGGACCAGATGCCAAGATCTTAGTTTTTTTAATGTTGAGTTTTAATAACAATTATATCATAGGGTGGTTGTGAGGATTAAAAAGAAATTCACAGAATTCAATAAACAGGATCACTCACTTATTACCATTTGGGATTCTCACAGATGGAGAGACCAGAGTTCACAGAAACTATTAACTCAAGATTGCTCACCTAATAAGTGGTAGAGACAAAACTGAAATCTGTTTAGCTTTGCTAAAAGCTCCAGCTCTTTCTACAACTAAAAGAAAGTTCTCCCTAAATAGGACAGCTTTGTCAGCCAATTTCAGATGATAAGGCCTCTAAATGCTTGCCTCTCTGCTGGCCTGCCAAAAAAAGCTGCTGGACTCTCAAGTTCACAGTCCCTGTGTGCTGGGGAGGGGTGGCCACCCATCTGTGCCACACAAACCTCTGTTGTGTTCCTATGACCCTGATTTTGTGTACAAGAGGAAGCACATGCCCTTCATCCCTTCCCCCATCTCAGTTTGCTCCTGACAGGACTCTGGAAAATCCTTCTCCTTTTTACACCCATATCTGATTGCAGGCTCTTCAGCACTTAAGTGCCCCTCAAGAACCCCTGATTTTTCTCTGAGAGGGCTCATGTAGACTTGACTCTCCCTATCCTAGAGGTTAGGGGACCCAGTCTTTTTATTTTTGTGCCTCTCAGAGACCAGCATGAGTTGCATTTATTAGAACTCCATAAATGTTTGCTGGGAAAAAGTTGGAAGGAAGAAGGAGAGGCAAGTAGATACCAGTGTTCTTGTCACTCTAGAGTTCCTGAAAAGGGTATAACCAGGAGGTTATAACCTCCCTAGTTCCAAAAACATCTAACAATATTCACACATTTATCTCATGTATCTATCTATATATGGAAGTATTGATAATGGAGAAATCACTTTTAGTCTCAGAAATCAAGCTCAAACTTTAAGAGATTGTAGCGGGGTGTGTGTGTGTGTGTAAGTCCAAATTAGGTGGGGACTATGAGGATTGAATTGCAAATGTGAGTGGAGTCCAATAGCAGGACATGGAAATTAAAAGGCCTCAGTTCTTCTTACAGATATGCCTCCAAGCTGCTATATAAACCTGGGTAAGTCACACTCTCAGGACAGTTAAAATAGAAGTAATTTTAAAGGCTGTCACTCTTACAGAATTGTCACAGACAAAAATGATAATGCATTTTAAATAGCCAGTTTTAAAAGGACCCATGGCAGTGATCATTGTGCTTTCTGAATTTTTACAACGCCTATTGATCTTTATGGACCATATTCTATCATTTGAGCTTTTTCTAGTTGCACTTTCTCTCTATCCTGACTAATACCTCTAGAATTCATAACTTTTGGCTAAACAGCCATTCATTCCCATTAATTCCATCTCTGAAATGGCTTTAGAATCTGTTCCCAGCCTCTCTGTTCCCCTTGTGACTCTCCAAGTCTTTTCAATAATTCTCACTTAGATGCAAGAGCCTTTTTAATAGTCACTCTCCATTATATCTGCTTCATTCTAGGACATTAAACCCAGGTTGCCCATGGCATGTGTCTTTGAGAGTATGTAAAAGCTTAGCTTTTGGCAGCAGCTATTCTGGATATATCCTTCAGTATTCTCTGGTTTCTAATCCCTTGGCACACTATTCCAGCTCCTAATACCATTCATAGACTCCCGGCTTTGGTTACCTGAGTGGACATGCTTTTCTGTCACTCCACATTCTATTTGACGTAACATTTTTATTCACAAGCCCATAGCTGCAACCCTGGGCAAAAGAGTTTTTTCACTGCCTTATTCTGGCTATGACTGAGTCATTCTATCCCACTAGCCTACTCATTTTGTAAAGGAGACCAGGCAAAGTCCATCATTAAAGTGTCATTCCAACACTCCAATTATAACATGATACTCTCTGATTTCAGAGTCAACAGCAAAATGTCAGTGTTGTTGCCCAGTATCTGGGGACTTGGCTGGGTATGAGACACAAATGATCTTTGGCGACAGAAGGCTGGTGGGAAGGAAAACAGAAGTTGGCTTTTGGGGAACACCCACCACTGGAATGGAAGGTGAACTAGGAGGAGCTGACCAAGCTCCAAAAGCAGGCCCTGGAAGAGATTGTCAGGGGAGCAAAGTCAGGAGGTCATGACAGTCTCAGCTACCAATCCAGAGGCTGTTGGAGCTGTCATGGAGGCAGAGGGGATGGCGGTTAACCAAGCCAATTACACTCTTTAAGTTTTCACCTTAAAAAGCACACAGATAAATCCTTGCTGAACAGTCCATTTATTCCTTCAATAAATCATTAGACACCAAGTATGTATGAGACATTGTGTTAGGCATTGAAAACACTAAGGAAAAAGAGAGCGGCCTGGTGACTTCTTTGCAAGCTTTGTTAAATAACTTGGCACACACCATTCTTCTTTACTGTCTGGTCAGTTTTAGAATAGGTTTTGGACCAGTAGATATGGCTTCTAGCCCATGCATTTATGCAAACAATTCTCAGGTGTGCCACAAATATGTGGTCAAGATAAGATTATAGCCTCCATCTCTGCTCTGAAATAATGAAGCAATCTTTTTTTAAAAAAAGAAGTCCTTCATAGGCAAAGAACAAAAATATACATTGGTGGTTTCTGGTTGTCTTGAGTCTTCCAAGCAGTTTTTTCAACTGACCTTTCTCTATATTCAGTTCAACAAAAATCCCAGCCTGGAATCTTGAATAGTTAATCATCACAACACAGTTTTCAACAATACACCCATGTGTTTATGCTAACTGTCAAGAGTACTTGGTGACCCAACCCAATGAAATGATTTCATTTTGTTGAACTTGCTTCTCACAGAAAGGTTAGTAACAACAACAACAAAATTATCCTTTTGAGAAGAAACTAGTTCATATCACTAAGAATAAGTGTCCAGTGAGAAAGAAAACTTACATAAATAAATAGGCATGTCAGGGAACTTCCCTGGTGGTCCAGTGATTGGGATTTCATGTTTCCACTGAGGGGCATGGGATAATCCCTGGTTGGGAGAACTAGGATCCTGCATGCTGCATAGCATGGACCATAAAAAAAAAAAAAAAAGGCATGTCATATTCTTGGCTTGAAAGACATACATTGTAAAGATGTCCGTTTTTCCTAAAACCAACCTATAAGTTTATTACAGCCCAATAAAATTCTAATGGAATCCTTTGGGGACTTGGGAAAACAGTTTTAAAATTTGGAAGAATAAAAGTCTGCAAGAATAGCCAGGAACAACCTAATACAGAAGAATGTTCAGAAGGACTTTGCCAGTTATTTAAACTGCGGTATTTGCTGCAATATTCTGCTGCAGGCATAGACAGATAATGAATGAAACAAACTATTGAATAGTTTATATGAATGAGATTTGATTATATAATAAAATGGTGAAAAGAAAAGTGTTTGTTATTTGAACAGTCAGTTTAATCATTTGGAAAAAGAATAAAGTTGGATCCCTACCTTGAACTTCCAAATGGAATAAAGATTTAGAGTACTAAAAACTTTTTGATGAGTAATTTTATAATGTTTAAATGAAAGAGGGCTTGAAAGCATGATACTTGGCTGTCTCAGCATCAGATCCCCGCCCCGCACCCCGAGGGTGTGATTCCCCACTGTGAGTGGTCTCCGTGTGACAGGGTACACTGCCTGGACGTTAGGCGCTGAGGAGATCAGTCCTCCTCAGGCATACACACGTGGCCTCGTGGGGACTTTCTGTGACTTGCTAACTAAAGACGGTGTTCACGACTGGTTTTCAGATGATTCTTCCCTGATATACAGACACTAGTACACTACACAAGTACATCTCGTTGCCCACCTTCCTGGAAGGAACAATGGCCTTTTGGTTTAGAATCCAAGGAGAAAAGACTTCAGTCAAGGGGGACACATTAAAGATTCTACTGAATTGGAAAATGAAACTCCTACATTTTTATTTCTTGGCACATAGACAGAAAGAAAGTTCGAGTGTAGACTGGGAGATTAACTCTGACTGCAAAGGGAAAGAGAGTTATTGTAGCATAATAAGGGCAGAGAGGGGATGCCTAGGTTTTTACCTATGCATACTTTGTGACCATGTTGAAAGTCAGTACAGGAGATGCGAGTAACACCACACAAGCAGAGCCATTATGCACCCAGATCCCTTGGAAGTGAAAATTTGGGTCACCTGCACCAGTAAAAACCCCAACCAGCTAAAGAACAAGTGGAGGGCAAAGAATCAGTTTTGTGTTTTCTAGATAGTATTTTGGGTTATGCATTCCAGAACTAACTTCAACATGTCAACATATCCCCATTTTAAGCACTAACTCTGTCCAAGCTTCCTAGAGAAAGATAAACCTTCTTGCTTACGAATTGATCTGCAGAGGAAGTTTATACCATCTGCTGTTTTTCATCTTGCTGTCTCCTCTCTCCCTCATCCCCTACTTCCTGGTCCTTGGGACTCTCTCCAACTCTCTTTCTGCTTTTGATACTTTGCTATTGTTTCCCTCAATTCATCAGGCTCTATCCCACCTCCATCCACTTGCAGCTTTCCCGCTTCCTTCCCTTTCTTCCACGCTGCTCACCTCCTATAATCCAGGATGCCATCTAACAGTCTTCTCTGAAGCCTCATGGGTTCCTCCTTACTATGTAAGATTACTTTATACTTTGTCATTATAGGTTTACATATTTGTCTCTGCTTATGAAATTCACCTTTAAAACCCCAGAGCTTGG
The DNA here is from genome assembly GCF_000754665.1 of Bison bison bison. Classification (NCBI taxonomy): domain Eukaryota; kingdom Metazoa; phylum Chordata; class Mammalia; order Artiodactyla; family Bovidae; genus Bison; species Bison bison. Next base: position 3,829,311 of record NW_011495045.1, on the reverse strand, counting down.
CCCTGAGAATAGCACAGAGTAGGTGCTCAGTAATGCATGTGGACCAAACAAATGAATCACCAGTGTTAGAGGCAGGTTGAGAATGGATAGACTCTCAGCCATAGACTTTCTTTGTATTTTTAAAATCTTCTTCAATTTCCTTTGTTAATAATTTATAGTTCTCTGCGTAAAAGTCTCTCACTTCCTTGGTGATGTTTATTGCTAAGTATTTTATTTTTTGGATGTGATTTTATTAACGTAATGGATTTTTTGTTACATTCCCTTTCTGGTATTTTATTTTTAGTGTAAAAAAATAACAGCTGACTTCTGTATGTTAATCTTGTGTCTTGCCATCTTAATGAATTCATTTTGTGTGAAGTCTTTCAGTCAGTTAGTTCAGTCGCTCAGTCGTGTCCGACTCTTTGCGACCCCATGAATCGCAGCACGCCAGGCCTCCCTGTCCATCACCAACTCCCGGAGTTCACTCAGACTCACGTCCATCGAGTCAGTGATGCCATCCAGCCATCTCATCCTCTGTCGTTCCCTTCTCCTCCTGCCCCCAATCCCTCCCAGCATCAGAGTCTTTTCCAGTGAGTCAACTCTTTGCATGAGGTGGCCAAAGTACTGGAGTTTCAGCTTTAGCATCATTTCTTCCAAAGAAATCCCAGGGCTGATCTTCCTCAGAATGAACTGGTTGGATCTCCTTGCAGTCCAAGGGACTCTCAAGAGTCTTCTCCAAAACCACAGTTCAAAAGCATCAATTCTTTGGCACTCAGCCTTCTTCACATTCCAACTCTCACATCCATACATGGCCACAGGAAAAACCATAGCCTTGACTAGACGGACCTTTGTTGGCAAAGTAATGTCTCTGCTTTTGAATATGCTATCTAGGTTGGTCATAACTTTCCTTCCAAGGAGTAAGCGTCTTTTAATTTCATGGCTGCAGTCACCATCTGTAGTGATTTTGGAGCCCCCAAAAAGATAAAGTCTGACACTGTTTCCCCATTTCCCATGAAGTGATGGGACCAGACGCCATGATCTTCGTTTTCTGAATGTTGAGCTTTAAGCCAACTTTTTCGCTCTCCTCTTTCACTTTTAGCAAGAAGCTTTGTAGTTCCTCTTCACTTTCTGCCATAAGGATGGTGTCATCTGCGTATCTGAGGTTATTGATATTTCTCCCGGCAAACTTGATTCCAGCTTGTGTTTCTTTCAGTCCAGCGTTTCTCATGATGTACTCTGCATAGAAGTTAAATAGCACGGTGACAATATACAGCCTTGACGTACTCCTTTTTCTATTTGGAACCAGTCTGTTGTTCCATGTCCAAACTGTTGCTTCCTGACCTGCATACAGATTTCTCAAGAGGCAGGTCAGGTGGTCTGGTATTCCCGTCTCTTTCCGAATTTTCCACAGTTTATTGTGATCCACACAGTCAAAGGCTTTGGCATAGTCAATAAAGCAGAAATAGATGTTTTCTGGAACTCTCTTGCTTTTTCCATGATCCAGTGGATGTTGGCAATTTGATCTCTGGTTCCTCTGCCTTTTCTAAAACCAGCCTGAACGTCAGGAAGTTCATGGTTCACGTATTGCTGAAGCCCGGCTTGGAGAATTTTGAGCATTACTTTACTAGCGTGTGAGATGAGTGCAATTGTGCAGTAGTTTGAGCATTCTTTGGCATTGCCTTTCTTTGGGATTGGAATGAAAACTGACCTTTACCAGTCCTGTGGCCACTGCTGAGTTTTCCAAATTTGCTGGCCTATTGAGTGCAGCACTTTCACAGCATCATTTTTCAGGATTTGGAATAGCTCAACTGGAATGCCATCACCTCCACTAGCTTTGTTCGTAGTGATGCTTTCTAAGGCCCACTTGACTTCACATTCCAGGATGTCTGGCCTAGGTCAGTGATTACATCATCGTGATTATCTGGGTCGTGAAGATCTTGTACAGTTCTTCTTTGTATTCTCGCCATCTCTTCTTAATATCTTCTGCTTCTGGTAGGTCCATACCATTTCTGTCCTTTATTGAGCCCATCTTTGCATGAAATGTTCCTTTGGTATCTCTGATTTTCTTGAAGAGACCCCTAGTCTTTCCCAGTCTGTTGTTTTCCTCTATTTCTTTGCATTGATCGCTGAGGAAGGCTTTCTTATCTCTTCTTGCTATTCTTTGGAACTCTGCATTCAGATGTTTATATCTTTCCTTTTCTCCTTTGCTTTTCGCTTCTCTTCTTTTCACAGCTATTTGTGAAGTCTTCAGGGCTTTCTATATATTGTATGCAATTATAAGTCTGTGTTTATGTTATTTTTTATATTATTTTTGCCCACTAGGCTTTTGTTGCTGTGCGTCGACTTCCTCTAGTTGCAGTGAGCAGGGGCTACTCTCTAGTTCCGTAGACTTTCAATGGAACAAATATTCCTCTAGGTTTACTCTGCCCTAAATAACTAAAGCTTATACCCACAAGCACTTAGAAAGAGCCAGTATTAATTCTGTACTCCAGAAAATATTGCTATTTTTCACATTCAACACTTCATGGGGAAAGAGTCTAGGCCTGTGGGTACAAAAAAGATCATAGTAATAACCAGTGAGATTTTCTCTACCTTTGGCCCTGATCCTGTGACTCACTTTGTTCAAGAGTAAGTTGTACAGACGCACAGCATAGTCTGTAGTGCATTTTCAGCTTCGGGAATAATTGAGGCTAGGAATTCAGTACTATTGCTGTATTACAGTTTGCATTTTTGTTACAAACTTCAATCACTAGTCAAGTTCTTCTTCCATTCCCTAACATTTCCCTAGGTCTGATAACTGTCTTGGTAAACACACTGTATATTAATAGCATGTGAAATTTGGGGAAATTTCCATTTCCTTCCTTTTTTCTCAAAAATGCTGTTTTCCATTTTTACCCACCATCATTGTCAGAAGTATATTTTACATGACAGGAGTCTTGTAACCTCTCCAAATGTCTCTGTTTCCTCCTGAGAATATTTCAATCATCTCTGTATCTGTTTGGCCTAATTTTAATTATGATTCCCCTGGTCATGGGACTACTCACATCCAGCTTTCTGTTCTATGTAGTTACTCACTGAGCCAGAATTTTAAATCCACAAACTCAGAGTAACCACATTAAAGCTTTGGGGATAGTAGAAGCTATTTTATGCACTAAAGCAGCAATTTGCCAAATGTTCCCTAGTGATCTAAGAAAAAATTGCCGAGTTTTTCATGGTATTTAATTTGCTTCCAGGAATTTAGGGAAAGAGAGAATCTGAGTTAATGTGAACAACTGGATAATCTTAGATCTTACCTGTCCTAAAATCAATACTCTTGCCTAATTGAGTGAGCATGTACAGGAAATGTGTTCAAAGATACAGGCCCAGCTCTCTGAACAGTGAAACGCGTTACTTTCCTCTCTTGGGAAAATAACCATAGGAGAAATTCTGTTTCTCCTTCATGACTTCTCTAAAAGTTAATTGTTTACTTTATGCACCAAATAATAGTTAAAATATGCATATATTTTTAAATCTCAGGTTACCAAATATTGGGCATTCCTTGTTTACAGTATAGTCTTTAAATACATTCACCATTTTATACTCAGAAACTCAGTATTTATCAAAATAAAAAAGTGGTCCTTTAATGACTTTATAAATTACCCTTTCTATTGCCTTACAAATAGCGGTGAAAAGAAGAGAAGCAAAAAGCAAAGGAGAAGAGGAAAGATATAAACATCTGAATGCAGAGTTCCAAAGAATAGCAAGAAGAGATAAGAAAGCCTTCTTCAGCAATCAATACAAAGAAATAGAGGAAAACAACAGACTGGGAAAGACTAGGGGTCTCTTCAAGAAAATCAGAGATACCAAAGGAACATTTCATGCAAAGATGGGCTCAATAAAGGACAGAAATGGTATGGACCTACCAGAAGCAGAAGATATTAAGAAGAGATGGTAAGAATACACAGAAGAACTGTACAAAAAAGATCTTCATGATCCAGATAATCACGGTGGTGTGATCACTGACCTAGAGCCAGACATCCTGGAATGTGAAGTCAAGTGGGCCTTAGAAAGCATCACTACGAACAAAGCTAGTGGAGATGATGGAATTCCAGTTGAGCTATTCCAAATCCTGAAAGATGATGCTGTGAAAGTGCTGCACTCAATATGCCAGCAAATTTGGAAAACTCAGCAGTGGCCACAGGACTGGAAAAGGTCAGTTTTCATTCCAATCCCAAAGAAAGGCAATGCCAAAGAATGCTCAAACTACTACACAATTGCACTCATCTCACACGCTAGTAAAGTAATGCTCAAAATTCTCCAAGCCAGGCTTCAGCAATACGTAAACCGTGAACTTCCTGATGTTCAAGCTGGTTTTAGAAAAGGCAGAAGAACCAGATATCAAATTGCCAACATCCACTGGATCATGGAAAAAGCAAGAGAGTTCCAGAAAACATCTATTTCTGCTTTATTGACTATGCCAAAGCCTTTGACTGTGTGGATCACAATAAACCGTGGAAAATTCGGGAAGAGACGGGAATACCAGACCACCTGACCTGCCTCTTGAGAAACCTATATGCAGGTCAGGAAGCAACAGTTAGAACTGGACATGGAACAACAGACTGGTTCCAAATAGGAAAAGGAGTTCGTCAAGGCTGTATATTGTCACCCTGTTTATTTAACTTCTATGCAGAGTACATCATGAGAAATGCTGGACTGAAAGAAACACAAGCTGGAGTCAAGATTGCCGGGAGAAATATCAATAACCTCAGATATGCAGATGACACCACCCTTATGGCAGAAAGTAAAGAGGAGCTAAAAAGCCTCTTGATGAAAGTGAAAGAGGAGAGTGAAAAAGTTGGCTTAAAGCTCAACATTCAGAAACGAAGATCATGGCATCTTGTCCCATCACTTCATGGGAAATAGATGGAGAAACAGTGGAAACAGTGTCAGACTTTATTTGGGGGCTCCGAAAATCACTGCAGATGGTGACTGCAGCCATGAAATTAAAGACGCTTACTCCTTGGAAGGAAAGTTATTTCCAACCTAGATAGCATATTGAAAAGCAGAGACATTACTTTGCCTAACAAAGGTCTGTCTAGTCAAGGCTATGGTTTTCCAGTGGTCACGTATGAATGTGAGAGTTGGATGATGAAGAAAGCT